>NW_020837970.1:7526830-7904816 GCF_003676395.1 Aethalodelphis obliquidens
CTCACTGTTGTGGCCTCTCCCGTTGCGGAGCACAGGCTCCGGACGCGCAGGCTCAGCGGCCATGGCTCACGGGCCCAGCCGCTCTGCGGCACGTGGGACTCTCCCGGACCGGGGCACGAACCCGTGTCCCCTGCATCGGCAGGCGGACTCTCAACCACTGCGCCACCAGGGAAGCCCTGCAGTGGTATATTTTAAATCTGATATTTTTCCTGATTTCCTTCTGAAAGTTGTTCCATTTTTAAAATTTTCTCAACTTAATTTTCAACTAAATAAAATAAGCACCTGATAGAATTTGTTCTGCCTTCATTTTATATGGTATTTCTTACGTGTAAACTGGTTTTATAATTATGCCACATATCCCTACCACAGTGACCTTCCTTGTCTTTAAAATGTATATATCAGAATTTAAACGCTAGTCACCATGACTTTTGTGGATTTACTTGCCTCTACTAGCATTGAATATCAGCTCAAATAATACTTTCAACTTATTTCTCTTACAGAGAAATAGCCTAACAGAGTTAGCAAATAGAACTAATATCCAAGGACCAAAATGACCCAAGAATGAAAGGAGTCCATTTTTTTGCTTTATATTAGAACCACAAATTTAACTTATAATGATTTATAAGTGGAGGGAAATGTAACTTCTTTATTTCATCTATAGTTGATGTTTTCCTTCACAAGTTCTTATCTACTATTTAGTGAGAAAGAAAGAGCTAAATATTTGAATTCAAAGCTAAGTCTGATCTGATTATTTCTTCAGCCCTTTTAGAAAATGTTCAGCCTGTCAGATAGCATCATTTCCTTCTTACTATTTCTCTCTCAAGAGAACATTCTGGGTTTCTGGAGAGGATGACGTCTACACGTGCTGGTGAACTAGAGAGAAAGGGACCCTTGGGCATGTGCTGGCTGGCACTTGTGGGTCTCCAGGACAATGTCCAGCTGTTGGGTGTCCAACCAGCCTCAAAGCTGAAATATGCAGCAAGTGTAGCTGTGGTCCATTCTCTTGGCTTGGCCAGTACTCTCTGTCATGGTCTCAAGACTGGCTATCTGCTCTGCAGACCCAGAGACAAAGGTACCTTGCGCTTTTAGGGTAAGCCTCTCAGGCCAAGTCGCTAGCCACTTCTTGTCATGCCATATGCCCGAGTTTATTTCATGGGGTTGCACCCCAGGTTAATGAAGGAAGGCCTGTGAGGTGACTTCATCCCAGAGTCTTCAAGATGGGAGAGAGGAAGTTGGAAGAATCCCTTCGGCTTCAATGTTAGATTCAGTCACATAACATATGTGCAAATGCTCAGGCTTCAGCAATCACTCTTCTGGTTTCATATTCTGACTATAGTTATTTCCACTTTTGATGTTCAAGCTTGCCCTTACTTGGCCTCAGCACACATTCTAAGGTACAATTTCTAGTATTTGCCCTTGAACCCCTCCTTCCTCACTAAAACATCTTAGGTATGAGGATTCGGAAATGCGCAAGGACAGACTAATATAAAATAGAATCTTACTGATTTGTGGTTAACTTCACTAAAGAGTACTGAAAAAGAAATCCCACTTTTATCATTCTTCTCACAATATATATAATAACTCACAGGAAGCTAATTATATCATCCAATAAGCCTTAGAAGACAATGTAAGAAATAGAAAAGAACTAATGTGCTTGGGAATACTTAAAAACTGTTTCACTCACTCATATAGTATATATTGAGCTTAACATTCACTTGCAATCTTTTTTTTTTTTTTTTTTTGCGGTACGCGGGCCTCTCACTGTTGTGGCCTCTCCCGTTGCAGAGCACAGGCTCCGGACGCGCAGGCTCAGCGGCCATGGCTCGTGGGCCCAGCCGCTCCGCGGCACGTGGGATCTTCCCGGACGAGGGCACGAACCCGTGTCCCCTGAATCGGCAGGCGGACTCTCAACCACTGCGCCACCAGGGAAGTCCCTCACTTGCAATCTTTATATTTATTATCATAGAAGTAAAGTTTATTCACTTCAAAGGAAACTACAGATAGACCGTAACTTGTCTAGGCCATAACTTGTCTAGTTTCAATAACATGACAAATGACTAAAGCAAAATTAATGAAATCCTTCACATTGCAAATCGAACGTAAACTGATGTCCAAGTGGAAATGTATACAACATATTGTTTAATAAAGAATGCTGAAAAATAATGAAAGGAGTGATTTTCTAAAGCCATGTAATTTTGTAGAACTTAAGACAAAGCTCCTGACTCAGAATGCTTGGGCCAGGCTGGAAATTCTAACCCTGCCAAACTCCCGCCTAGCTTTCCAAAAGTGATGGCCTTATCCCACACTTAAAAAGAAAAGATACATTCCCTAGAACACCACACCCTCAGTTTTTAAAATGTGCTGCTATAGTATCTTAAAACATCTTATCAACAGTCTAATCTAAACAAGATCAGCCAGCAAAACCATTGTTTCCAGAGGCTCTGAGAGACACGGTCCATTCAAGATGACCCGTCTCATCCCTCCAGTGGAAAATTTGGCAAGCACATTTAAAGTCTGGCCTTTGGGACTACAAGACAAGACCAAGCATCACATCCTTCTCAGGCAACCAGTGTGAAAAATTCTACAAAGCATTTTTAAAATAAGCAAACTAAATTCACCGTAAGCAAAATTTCAATTAAACAAAGTGCTTTGTAAATAAGTTGTCCTTAGATGTCTAGGACTACAGGATTAGTTAAATCAATTACAGTGTATCCACACAATAAGACACAGGAGTCACTAAAAATCATGTTCCAGAATTTTAACTGACACTGGAAGTGTACGCAAAATGTTCATATATGAAAAGGTCATAAAGTAGGATCAATTTCTTTGTGTGTTTTCTTAAAAACATATAGAGACTAGAAAAAGACATCAAAAGGCTAGCAAAGTTTATTTTATATGATAGGGTTTTTTTCTCCTTTTTCTTTATCTCAATTTTCTAAATTTTATGCAATAAATGTTCATTATTTTAATGTTAGAAAATATGATAGGAAAGTGATTAATCTGTTTAATTATATTTTCTAGTTAACTGAAAAGTAAGCAAAAGAACTTTGGGATGGTTTAAGTATTTTAGTCCATATCCTGCCTACTAGTCAACAAAAACCCAATGATTTAATTATATTCAGTGAAATCCATCAGCCAATGAACTTTGATATATGTGATATCCAAAGCAGTTAAGACTTAAGTTTTCACTTTCATTCAGTTATCACAATGTGAAGCTGATAAAGAACTTGATATAAATTTGAGACAAGTGAACACAAAGACATCTTTCCTTCTTATTTAAGCATCTCATAGGAACTAGAGCTTATGAAGAAAAACATCACTAATCATAACCAGAGAACCATGAATGTTGGTGTAAGGGTTTAATATCCACTGGTTCAGCCATCAGTTTGGAATGACGTTTAGTGACTAAATTCCTGGTTTACATTTCTTGTTTACATGGTGTTTGTCTCAAAAGTTAAATGCAACACAAATTCCAAAGAGCGTAGCTCTTTGGGATTCGTGTTGCAATTCTGTTTCAGTGTAATGACTTTTTTTTTTTTTGGCCATTTCAAATGTTCAAGTTCTATTTAAGTACTTATACCTCTAGATATAAGTACTTATTCTATTTAAGTACTTATACCTCTACTTCTAGATATTTTAAAATATATATTCATTTACTGATTTGAATAGGTAAAATCTTCAGGTGGCTTAAACATCAAAAAGTACAGAATAACATACTCGGAAGCTTCCCTCCCATCCACGTATCCATCTACACAGTTCCCACCCTCCTCCAACAGACAACCATCATTATTAGTTCCTGGTTTATCCTTCCAGAGACTTTTTAAACACATATGCAAGCACAGTATATAACTGTATGCAACTTATTTTATCCAAAATATTATGCTGCTATTCACCTTCTTTTTATTACTTAACAATGCACCTTAGAGATCTTTCCAAATCAGGATATAAAGAACATCCACATTCTTTTTCACACTTGCAAAGTGTTTTTTGTATGAATGTGCCATAATTTATTAAACAGTCCCCTATTGACAGACCTCTAGGTTGCTTCCAATTTTTTGATAATGCTGCAATAAATTGTCTTATGTGCCTGAATTATTACTGTAAAGTAAACTCCTGGATGGTGAATTGCCAGGTCAAAGGGTATATACATTTTTAACTGTCACACCATTGCCAAATTGCCCTCCAAAGGACTTGTACCAATTTACACTCCCACCAGCAATGTATGAAAGTACTTGTTTCCCCACATCCTTGCCAACATAATACATTATCTAACTTTTAGCTTTTGCCAAACTGGTTAAAAATATCTCACTGTATTTTTGATAGAACTTTCTCTCTTATCATGTGTGAGGTTGAGCATCTTTTCATGTATTTAGGGATTGTTTATTTCCCTTTTGGTGAACTCTCCAATAATTCTTTTCTTACTGAAATTGTAGGAACTCTTCAAACATTAAGGAAATTAGACATTTGCAATATGAGCTTAAAATAATCTTCCTGATTTGTCATCTTTATTTATTTATTGGCTGCACTGGGTCTTCGTTGCTGCACGTGGGCTTTCTCCAGTTGCGGCGCATGGGCTTCTCATTGCGGTGGCTTCTCTTGTTGTGGAGCACAGGCTCTAGGTGCACAGGCTTCAGTAGTTGCAGCATGCGGGCTCAGCAGTTGCGGCACATGGGACCTAGAGTGTGTGGGCTTCAGTAGTTGCAGCGCATGGGCTCAGTAGTTGTGGCTCACAGGCTTAGTTGTTCCACAGCATGTGGGATCTTCCCAGACCAGGGATCGAACCCGTGTCCCCTGCATTGGCAGGAGGATTCTTAACCACTGTGTCACCAGGGAGGTCCTTGTCATCTTTTGATTTTGCTTATCATGAGTTTTGCCATGTATAATAAACATACAGATATGCACATTAACACACATACAAATGTACTGATCTTTTCTTTTAAGGCTTCTAGATTTTGTTACAGTTTACAAAACCTTCCTTATTCTGAGATATAAAGTAATTTTTTGTGCTTTCTTCTTTAATTTAATGGGTTCATTTATTGATATTAAAATTTCTATGCATTTGGATTTTTCTTGGTATATAGTGTGAACTGTGGATCCAACTTTATTTTTTCTAAAGGTTACACACTGTCTCATCAACAGTTTTTGAATAGTTCATTTTCCCCACTGATTTGCATCACCACCTTTCACATATTAAAACTGTATATATTTTAAATTGGTAAAGTTCAAATATCCACTTTTATTCACCTTTCTTATTTCATGTTTGACTGAAAAAATGCTTTTAGCGATTTTTGTTGAATTTTTAAAAATTTCTTCCCCCAAATCTTCTGCAACTTTCAGATCACTTCTTTATTGAATAAATAAACATTAGTGCTACCATTGCAGTTCTGTGCTACACACCAATAAATACTGTTTAAAATTCTTTTAAAAAATTGTATATATTTTGAGACCTATCCCTGGATTTTCTATTCTATTCCATTGTCCTACTACACGCACTAACAACACACTAATTTAAAACTAAGGCTTTGTAACATACATTGATATCTGGAATATCTAGTCCCACTAATTTTTGCTACTTTACAAAGGTTTTCTAGGGAAAAAAATCTTACATGTAGCAATAACTTTGCCTGATTCTGAAGAAAAAGAAAATCTCTTTTGTATCTTTGAGGCATTGTGTTAACTGTATAAATTAACTGACATGTCTATAACACTGAGTCTGTCTAGCCAAGAAGAGGATACGTGGGGACTTCCCTGGTAGTCCAGTGGTTAAGAATCCTCCTTCCAATGCAGGGGATGTGGATATGATCCCTGGTCGGGGAACTAAGATCCCACATGCCACGGGGCAGCAGCTCACGTACTCCAACTACTGAGCCCGTGCACCACAATGAAGATCCCATGTACTGCAACTAAGACCCAACGCAGCCAATAAATAAATAAAAGAATAGGATACGCCTTTTCCCACTTTTTCAATTATTTTAAGTCTTTCAGGAATGATTTAAAGTTTTTTTCACATAAGACTTTTACCTTTATTGCTAAATTTATTCCTCAGTATGTTCTTTGGGGTTGGTATTGCAGATGGATGTTTTCTTTCTTTTATCTTCTGATTGTTCTTCGTGTATATGAAAACTCTTAATTTCTGTTTGTTCATTTTACACCCTACTATTTTACTAAATGCTCTACTTGCTTTTAGATTTTGAGTTTTTTCTCATAGGATTTTTAAGTATACAACATCATCTGCCAATAGAAATAAAGTTCCTCTGTAATTTTAATTTATTTCTTATTTTAAGATGTTGAGGAGTATCTCCAGCCTCCAACACAATGGTAACTGAACTACATCTTCGTGTTATTCCTAACTTTAATAGGTAATAAATCAGGAATAAGTCTACGGTTTCCCCATTAAAAATAATGCTTAAGAACCTTGGGGCAGGACAGGAATAAAGACACAGACATAGAAAATGGACTTGAGAATATGGAGAGGGGGAAGGGTAAGCTGGGACGAAGTGAGAGAGTGGCATGGACATATATACACTACCAAATGTAAAATAGATAGCTAGTGGGAAGCAGCCACATAGCACAGGGAGATCAGCTGGGTGCTTTGTGACCACCTAGAGGGGTGGGTTAGGGAGGGGAGGGTGGGAGGGAGACACAAGAGGGAGGAGATATGGGATATATGTATATGTATAGCTGATTCACTTTGTTATAAAGCAGAAACTAGCACACCATTGTAAAGCAATTATACTCCAATAAAGATGTTAAAAAAAATAAAATAAAAATAATGCTTCTTTGGGGGCTGAGACAAAAATATTTTACGTCAAAGAAATGCCCTATTTTACTATGGGTTTTCTATCAAGGATAAATGCTGAATTTTTTCAAAAGCATTTTTAGCATTTGTGGATATAATTCATATGATATCTTTCTTGGATTTACCAACATTATGAATTATGATCAAAGATTTTCTAATATTTGAATGTGTATTTCTGAAATAAAACCCCACATGATTTGTACTTTCAATATGTTTCTGGATTATGTTTGTGAATATTTTATTTAGAATTGTAAGGTCTATATTCATAAGTGACATTAGCCTGTAATTTTCTTTTTTGTCTTATTTCTTTTAGGTTTTGGTATCAGCTTTACACTCACTTCTTAAAGAGATGTTGGAGACTTTCTTCCTTTATCAACGTGCTGGAAAAACTGAATTATCATTAAAATGACCTGACCTTTAACAGCAGCCTGGAATTTCTCTGTGAAACCATCTGGTCTTAGTATTTGGGGGCTGGTTCTTAGACAATTTCCTCTGTTTCTATGACACAGCTGTTTAGATTCCCAATATACTTTGGAGTCTAGTTGATAAACTATTAATTTGCATTAAATTTAGCAGAGTAGTTTCTTATAATTATTCTAGTGTTTACCTTTTCTATAATTTCCCATTATTGTTGCCTATTTTTGTATCTGTACCCTATCTCCTTGTTTACTGAATAAATAAGCAAATCGTTTATCTCGCCAAAGCTTCTGGATTTATTAGTTCTACTAAACTCATTATTTTCTGTTTATATTCCTTCCTTCATTCTTTCAATTTATTTTCCCTTGCTAACTTTTAGACTGGATGCTTATATCATGTATTTCTATTTTTATAGTGTGTATACATGTACACCTACAAACACACACACACACACACACATACATGTTTTCCAAGAATTGCTTTAGTTATATCCCATAGTTTCTGATAGGTACTATTTAGAAATCATTTTCTAGCTATCTCGGAATTTGAGTTTATATTTTCTCTTTCACTCAATTATTGCTTATTAGAGAATTATAAGAGGATACATAATAATTTTTTTCTGTCATTCTAATCCCCACATTAGTCTTAATTATACTGGTAAATATATTCAGCACTTACCTCCAATCCTTTCACTACTATTAACCTAACCATAGCCTGGTTAGCTAAAATTTGTGTTCTAGCAATTTCCTCAGGAAGGGCTCCTGATAGTACCAAGCCATACTGGAGCCTGGGCCAAAAGAAAAAATCAGTAATAATGATCCTGTTTTCCCATTACAATTTCAATACTTTATTTATCATGGATTTTTTCCATTCATTTTTATTTAGTTTAATGTTGCACTATATATTATTCTTGATTACTGAACTTTCTGACATCCTCTTAAACTTGGTGCCCAAAGCACTAAATATTCCTTGGGCTCTGTAGGTTCATGCTTTTTATTTGAAGAACAGCTTGACTGGCTCACTTTTTCTTTCCTTGAGGAATTTCCAGGTAGTTAGTGTTCTATAATCTTCTGGAGTTAAAAGATGCTGTGGAAAAGTCTGATCCCAGCCGATTTTTTTTTTCATCTAAGTGGTCTTTATTTTTTTTTTTTAGTTTTCGCAATGATTCTTTAAAGTCTAACAACTTTTCTAGGACCTGTCTTAGTGATCATTCTGGGTCACTTTTCCCTGGCACACAGTAAGACTTTTAAATACGGAGATTCAAGTGTTTTTCTTTCTTGAACTGTATTTTAGAATATTTGTTATGAACCATTTTTTTGTTTTCTTCTTTGGATATTCTATTTAAGTGCTTACTGGATCTCCCTTGTACATCTTCTATCCTCATAATTTTTTTAATTCTTTGATTTCTACTTTACTGTGTTCCCTCTTCTTACTTTTATCTTTTATGTCCCTAGCAGTATTTTCCATATTGTTTGTTACCTCTTGCAAGTTTGTCTTTATTTTTGTGTTGGTTTATTTCTTCCCTCTACTTCTTTCCTGAGTCCCACAAGTTTATATTTCTTCTCCTCCTACCTTTTCTTTCAAATATTGCACTTCTACCTGGTGGGACTTGTTAGTAGAAGTGATTGCTTCACTGAGTTGTTGTTATTGTTTTTCTTTTGATGTCAAAGTGTTCGTTCACAATATTTATCTGCTTCATGACAATATCTCTCTGGTGAGTGTTGATCATCTGCTAATACATTTTGCTGCACCTTTTCTTCTTTTTTTTCTTATAGTTCTTCTTTACAGACATTGTTTTAGTTCCTTTCTTATTACTTATTATTGATAATAATAGAGGATTGAAAATTTTTTATCTGATGAGGTTAAAGCAAAGGGTATTTGGACTTAAATCTACTAGGTACAATTGCTGGTGGATACATCATTTATGAAACAGGGGGAACACATGGAACAGACAATCCTTCCAGCCTTACCTGGCTTAGCTTAGAGGACCCTGGCAGCCAGGCAATCAGCCCCAAGCAGAGCCTGGAAAATTCTATGCAGTTTTGTCAGCCCAAGAGCAAAGACATGTACATACGGACATCAGGGGTTCCTCACTAAAAGCTCAACCTAATCATTCGAAAACAAAGTTCATGGTCTCCAAATCCACCCATGTTTGTCCACCCATGGTTTGGACAACATTCCAAACCGATCTTTAGTCCCTGTCTTAGTCTGCTCAGGCTGCCATAACAAAATACCATAGACTGAGCAGCTTAAACAACCGACTTTTTAAAGCCTATTTTCTCACACTTCTGGAAGATAGCACTCCATGATCAAGGTGCTAGAAAATTTGGTTTCTGGTGCAGGCTCTTCCTGGCTTTTAGACAGCCACCACCTTGCTCTGTGCTCATATGGCCTTTCCTTAGCACAATGTGCATGGAGTCAGAGCAAGAGTGAGCTCTCTGGTATCACAGTTTTCAGGACATTAAACCTGCTGGGTCAGGGCCCCACCCTTATGACCTCATTTAATCTTCATTACTTTCTTTTTTTTGGCCCCATCTCCAAATATAGTGACCTTGAGAGTTAGGGATTCAACATATGAATGGGGGTGGGAGGGGAGACACATAAACATTTAGTTCAGAATAGTTCCCCAAACACTGTCAAACCAAACTAACTTTACCTATGGGGTTTCAGTATATTACCAACCATCGCCTCTTCCCTTATTATTTGACTGTTTCTCCTCTGGGTGTGCTCAGTAAGTCTCCACTACTTTCTGTTTTAGAAACAGTATATTCAGTTCCATTGGGTCTAGAGTAGATGCATCTGATGTTACCTTCTGTGGACACTACTATGCCTCTTTTCTGAGTTTTAAGTCTGTTGAAGTCTTGTAAAACTGGTAGAGATGGAGAGCTGAAGAACGCTGATTAACTTTCTCTTTTCAGTGAATATAAGTGTGCTAATTATAAGGCATTGTTCAAAAATATCTATTAATTGGTATATGGAAATAGGCATCTATCCATACCCTGTGTAAAACCTGTGTCTGTTCTGTTGATGTACAAACTCTTCACCCCCTAATAATCCTTCAGCACAGGGAGA
Organism: Aethalodelphis obliquidens; assembly: GCF_003676395.1. Classification (NCBI taxonomy): domain Eukaryota; kingdom Metazoa; phylum Chordata; class Mammalia; order Artiodactyla; family Delphinidae; genus Aethalodelphis; species Aethalodelphis obliquidens. The sequence goes on from NW_020837970.1 coordinate 7,537,119, forward strand.
TCCTCCATCATTAACAGAGGCTGATGCCAGCTTCCCATTAGAATGGGTGAGCATTGCAAAACAACCCAGGTTGGGATACCCATATGCCTCTCCATCAACAAAGTCATCCCTTCAAGGTACCCGCACCTCTACTTTTGTGGGTTCTTTGCCTCCCTCCCATCTACCTGTAGGGCCTGGAAGGAAACTCTGATCCTCCAGCAAACCCAGCTCTGAACAGTGAGTTTATGTGAGATATGTTGTCCCTTTGTTTGCTGCTGACAAGCATAAAGAACCACTTTCACTGCTGATAATAATGGTTAATTTATCACATCCAGCCGAGGCTGACCTCTGGGTGTCCCAGCCCCTCCATCACCTTCACACCTGCTCAAGCTAATTGTTAGAGCCAAGTGTAAATGAAAATCAACTGGGCTAATAATGAATGGAACCCATTACTCGCAACAGCACACTGCTTTACGAAGGTTTATCAAGACACATTATAACCAGTCCCCCGGTCACAGTTGCCTGTTTCATAGATGAGAAAAAGCAAGCAAACAAGAAGGGACCAGCACATAAAACCAGGCACAGCGACTGGAAACAGAATGTCTGGCTTTAGTTTCCAGAGCTCTGGAATAAACATCCCGGCGTTTTACCAAAATTCACTCATAAACAAACAGAAAAGGGATTAAGATATTTCTCCAAATATTGTTGTCATCTGTTTGTATAAGCAAATGAGATCATTACTGGATATGAAGACCCTAATTAATATGCTAATCTCATTCCTCCATCACAACCATTTTTAAGGCAGTTATCCCCTTGGCTTCTCCAGTCACTGCCACCTGCCCTAGAACGGCCTTGCCATTCCTTTCTCAAAGCACAGACCCAGCTCCCAAATGCTGGAAATGAAGGAATCAGAACTCTCATTAAAGGAAACTGTGTCAAAAGAAATTCAGCGAGCCTTACTTGATTAGACTATTTCACCGAACAAGAAACAAACTGTTAGTTCTTGGCACTCAGTACTAAGAGCTCAGATGATAAAGTATGAATGAGTAAGTACACTGTTTTCTATTATAATTTGTTATCAGACACTTACATTCCTTTTCATTACATAAGCTTACTTGTTTGTAGCTGATTAGCTAGAAAGCTGCAAGGTCCCACTGGCATGAAGAATGCTTAATTTTTGTTAAGGCCAGAGACAGCATTTCAGGGAAATCGGGGCAGTTTTATATTTTGGTTACGCGACTATGAGTGTTTGGACTAGGGGTATATTCAAACTGTGGCCTCCACTTTAATTTCTTTTTGACAACTGAGTATCTTCAAGAGGCAGATACTATATTAGACTGTCGGGAATTGTCAACCATAGTTTGAAGAAATAGCCTGATGAAGTGCAATAAATCACTTCCCATCCCCAATGTGGGGTTTGATGTATCTGAGGAATGTTTTAGAAGTTTTTTCATGTTGTACTGTATTTGTTCATTTTTAATGCTGCTTATAAGCAGTAAAGATCCCTCCTTCAAGCCATAAATTAGAAAGAACATTCATCCTACAGCAAATTCAGTCACAGCAGATAACACCTTTAACTCCATACGTCTGAACAGCACATTATATGGACTTCTACCAAGTGATCCTCTGGACTTACAAATATGTCAGACCTCCAACTCAGCAGTTTGAGATCAATGTGGGCCAAATATCAAGTCATTCTGTATTAGATTGGAATCGATCATTCATAGGATGCAAATAACCACCTTACAACTCGAGCAAGTAAGACTGATTCCCCCTTGGTATTTGTCAAGAGTTTATTCCCTACCCCCATACCAAGCTTATGATAAATGATTATTAAAGTAAGTTATCTATTTTCTAAGGATTTAGTACATAAAAGCCATGGGAATGTATAAAATTACTTCCAGAAAGAGTATAGGGAAAGAAGGGGCCAAATGGCCCGAGGTTGTCCCTCTCCGCGTGGCATTTCCTGTTTCTCATAACTTGGAGCACTTGTATTGGATCTGCCTGTGTTTACGTCATCTTTGGCTTTCAAATGTTTGTAGAACACAAAATATTCTTTTTTATTTTTACTGAAGTATAGTTGATTTACAATACTGTGTTAGTTTCAGGTACACAGCAAAGTGATTTGGTTATATATAAATATGTATATATTATATTCTGCTTTTCAGATTCTGTTCCATTAAAGGTTATTACAAGATACTGAATATCTTGCTATGATGTACAGCAAATCCTTGCTGTTTTTGTATATGGTAGGAACGCAATGTATTCCTAACCTAGGATATTATAATGGTATCATAGTATTGTAAATTGTTATCATATGGACTTTTCTATCAATCAGCATTTTAATAAATACCAAATTTCTATCAATAGAAAGTGGTAATCTCATTCTAGTTACTCTTAAGAGTCAAAGAGATATATAGGTATTGAGGTTTTGCCACAGCAAAGCAATTTTTGGTTAAATATTAGGGTTTTCTAAACTATAAGAAATATTTGAAAAGGAGCAGTGGGGAGGGTCCTGGGGGCTGACGCCTACCGAGCAAATTGCTTATTAGCGGGGTAGTAACATAATGTTAGAAGTGAAAGAGTGTGAAGAATAGATTTCCTTCCTAACACTATTTCAGTCTTCTGTCTCTATACTGCCAACAGTAAGCAGAGTACCTAGAGCACAGGAGTCATTCACCAAATGTTTTGGGATGGCTGACTTTTAGGAAAAGGAAAACTACCCTACGCTTCAGTTATTTCTTTTACTGAGACCATGTCTGTGTGACTGAATGAAAAGTGAAAATTCCAGTCATCATCCGGTTGTTAAATATTTAGGGAAATTTCCATGGTCAAATGAGATTGGACAATACTGGGTTAAATTACATTTAGTAGGAGTCCTTTTATCAAGACAGAATTTCTTAGCTCTAATAAACGTTATCAGTCTTTTAACTTCCACGCATATAGAATCCTTGTTTCACAAAACTCCAGTAAACATCGTAAATAACACTGGTGTTCAACAGGACATGAGTTTGGAAATACTGCTCTAAAAGGTCCTGCCCTATGAAGACCCAATACACTACTGTAGTAGGAAAGAACAATTAACAAATTTACCTACTTACACTTAAAAGCGAGGGGCAAAAACTGTGCTAGTTTCATTTACAATCTAATATGAATGAGTTTTTGGATTCTGGATTATTCGGATATTGTTGCAATAAGCCTGCAGAGCAAACAATCTCGAAATCTCAGACACACATAACAACCATCATTCACTTCTCGTTGATGCATCTCTGGACGGTCTGGGACCATTTGACTTCAAGCAGTAGGTCAAATGCAGGTGTGTCCCAGGTGTTTCTAATTCAGGAACCCAGGCTAAAAAGCGGTGGCTACTAAGGGTGTGCTTTTCTCGTGGGATAGAACAGGAGCACAAAATTGCTATCAGACATTTGCCAAACCTCCTAAGCCTTAGTTCAGAACTGGTACACTATCGCTTTTACTGTGTCCCATTAGCCAAAGCAAGTCTAATGGCTGAGCTCAACATCAACAGGTCAGGGAAATATACTCCACCCACAGCGAAGCCAGACAAGGACGGAGAGGGAGGAACCATGGTGGGCAAACAGTATTTACTACACTGACCGTAAATTCAAATCCTAAGTGTAACCATGTGTGGGAATTCAACCATACTTCTATTTTCTTAAAACACAAATGTCCTATTTAATAATAATTCAAATAGACAAATGATTAGACTTGACAATAGGAATATAGACTCCATTTCTATTCTTTATTCTTCTTGCTGCCCAGCACAAGTCAGTATTCAGTATTTCTGTGTGCTAATCCACAGGAGTTAGCATGTTAGGACATTTTCTAGTTGCTTCTTCGGTATGTATCTTGAACACCAACACCACAGTCAACATTTTACATAAGAACAATGAGTAGTGTATACATTTTGTATGTAGCATAACAAACTACCACCAACAGCTTAAAACTCATGTTTATCATCTCATAGACAATGTTCAGACACAGGTTAGCAGGGCCTCTGAGAGGCTATAATCAAGGCCTGGGTTCTCCTCTGCAAGCTTGGCTGGGAAAGGATCTGCTTCCAGGCTCACTCAGGTTGTTGGCAGAATTCATGTGCCTGTGGTCACAGGACTCATGGCATCTTGCTTCTTCAAAGCCATCAAGGAGAGCAAGACCCAACAGCAATTGTGCTAGCAAGACAGAGCCTTATATAACATAATGTAATCCCAGGCGTGCCAGCGCATCACCTTTGCCATATTCTATTGCCTATACACAAGGAGTAGGGATTATATAAAGGCATAAACACCAGGACATAGAGATTATGGGGACCACCTTCAAGTCTGTCCCTTGCAATGAGAAATCTAAAAAATATATTATTCGTGTCCTACTTTATCCCAACTTTGCCCACGTTCTCTCAGTGGTGAGTCCTTCTCCATCATGTTCTAGAATTGCACTTATTGAGATGAACCCACATTCACTGGACAGTTCTATTTTACTTTGTATTTTAAGATCTTTTCGGGGTAGGAAACTGGCCTATGCTATTCAATGATTGAGTGCAGTCAGTGTCATTAAAACCAGAATGGCCAAGAAATCATTCCAGCCAGAAAAGACCCAAGCACCAATTATTAGACTGTCATGCTTTATGTTTGTGCCTGATGTGACCAACATAAGTCAACTGGTTATACATGGAAACGCAGCCCCTGACTGACAAGAGCTGCAGCATATGACTCATGCTGTGCCTAGCTAGAGCCAAAGCAGTCAGTCAATTCCAAAAGTATCAACATCAATCAAATAAAATGGTTCCGCAGCCTAAGTATTTAACAACCCAGTGATGACTAGAATTTTCACTTTTCATTCAGTCACACAGACATGGTCTCAGTAAAAGAAATAACTGAAGTTTAGTTTTCCTTTTCCTTAAATTCAGCCATCCCAAAACATTTGGTGAATGCCTCCCACGCTCTAGGTACTCTGCTTACTGTTGGCAATATAGAGAGACAGAAGACTGAAATAGTGTTAGGACAGAAATCTATTCTTCACACTCTTTCTCTTCTAACATTATGTTACTACCCTGCTAATAAGCAATTTGCTCAGTAGCCATCAGCACCCAGGGACCCTCCCCGCTGCTCCTTTTCAAATATTTCTTATAGTTTAGAAAACCCTAATATTTAACCAAAAATTGCTTTGCTGTGGCAAAACCTCAATACCTATATATCTCTTTGACTCTGAAGAGTAACTAGAATAAGATTACTGCTTTCTATTGATAGAAATTTGATATTTATTGAAACATTGATAGAAAAATCCATATGATAAAAATTTATTACTATGACACCCATTATAATATCCCAGGTTAAGAATACTTTGTGTTCTACAAACACTTGAAAGCCAAAGATCACTTAAAACAAACACAAGCAGGTCCAATACAAATGCTCCAAGTTACGATAAACAGGAAATACCACACAGAGAGAGACAACTTCAGACCACTTGGCCCTTGCTTTCCCTACGTTCTTTCTGGAAGTAATTTTATACATTACCATGGCTTTTACGTACTAAATCCTTAGAGACCAAATAGATGACTAACTTACTTTAATAATAATTTATGATAAGCTTGGTTTGGGGATGGGGAATAAACTCTTGACACATCCCAAGGACGCATCTATTCTTAAAGCTCCTTTATTCTCAAGGACTCCTTTATTCTAATGTGATGGCTCCTGAACAAACCTCCCTTTTCAAGGATACTTTTTTCAAACACAATCAATAATCTACAATCAACTTTGTAAGCTCTTTGGAAACCAGGACCTTTCCAGTTTGGAGTTTTGAAGATAAAATGCACGGCTGGATTCCTACAGGACAAAGATTTAAATTTTTCAATTTGTTGGTTATTAATCAGGTTACTAATAGTACTCTGGTGTTTGATAGATAATAAGAAGCCAAAATATAGCTTTTAAAATTATTAGTTTTAGTAACAGAATGTTACTCAGTAATACAAAGGAGTGAACTATGGACACATGCAATGACATGGATGGATCTCAAGATAATTATGCTGGTGAAAGAAACAAGATTAAAAAAAATACATATTGCATTACTCTACATAAAATTTAAAAAAATAAAATGCATTGTTATAGGCAAAAAAATAAAATAATAGTATTGGTTTTAGAATTCCAGAGTTGAAATGAGTTTTAAAGCACATCTGGTCCCGCCCCACCCAGAGCTTGGATCTCTTTAGCAACGTCTGTAACAAGGCGTTGTCCAAACCCTGCCCCAAAAGCCCCAGCAATGGGGAGCTCCCTACCTTGGGACAGAGAGCATTCTGTCTTCTTATACCACCTTAAAAATGTTTTCCTTATTCTGAGTCAACTCTTCTGTCCCGTAGCTTTAATCCTTGATCCTAGTTATAGCCCTTTAAGTCTCATTGGACAAACCTAATCACTTCGTTTGACAGTCCTCCAAATATGTGAAATCCCCTACCATGTCTTCAACACTCTCTTCCAAAGATGCCTGCTTCCTTGAATCATTCTCCATAGAACATGATTTTGGTTCTATCACCACCCTGGTTTCTAATCTCTGTATCAGTGGATTTCAACCAGGATTCTGTAACACAATCATTCTTGTGATCACTAAGAAAAGAAAGGGTAAATTGCTGGTACTTCCCTGGTGGTCCAGTGGTTAAGACTTCACACTCCCAATGCAGGGGGCCCAGATTTGATCCCTCATCAGGGAACTAGATCCCACATGCCACAACTAAGAGTCTGCATGCTGCAACTAAAAGATCCTGCACGCCACACGCACAGCTAAAGATCCCACATGCCACAACTAAGACCCGGTGCAGCTAGATAGATAGACAGATACCAGATGTTAAATTATAGAAGAGAAAAGGAAAGAAAAGGGGAGAGGAAGGGAGGAGGGAGGAGGGAGGGGGGAGGGGGGGGGGGGAGGGGGAGGGGCCTCTAGTTTACAGTAACATTATCGTCCATGAGACTGCTACTCTAATTGTAGATAATGTTGACTTCTATGACAGACGTCCTTGGATTGGAGATGGGCAATTCATCAAGTTATCACTCAAGAATATTCAGTTGCTCTCCTCAAACCTGGGACTCAACGAGTAACCTTCTCACCTGTAATGTAACAGCCCAAGCATATACACAGAAAGGCGAGTGTGCCTGGTGTGGGGAGCTGATGCCAGCCACACTCTCCCACTGCCAATTAATACATCATCACTCCAGTTTGCACATCGGTCTCCTGGGGGCTTTGTGCATGTGAATTGATTCCTCAGCCTAATCCCCTCTGGGAAAATGAACTGAGTTCTGTTCTTGAAAAGCTGAGCGATACAATCTGTGCTACCAAGACTCCCACACTGGCAGTGACTCTAACTGCCCTGGATCCTATAGCGACAATACCTACATGTTGGTGCTTCATCAATCATGCAGGAGGTGTGTACCCTGCAACCCCTTTTCCCCCCACCAGACCCTCCTCTGCCTTATTTACCAGCCCTGCTCCCTCCAAGGGAAGAGGAGTTACTGCTTTGGTCAGATTCAGACATTTGTCAGGCCACTGACAGGACAAGACAGGGTGGATGTCCTTAGCAGCCCAACTGACATTCTTTTTTTCTTAACATCTTTATTGGAGTATAATTGCTTTACAATGGTGTGTTAGTTTCTGCTGTATAACAAAGTGAATCAGCTATACATATACATATATCCCCATACCTCCTCCCTCTTGCGTCTCCCTCCCACCCTCCCTACCCCACCCCTCTAGGTGGTCACAAAACACGGAGCTGATCTCCCCATGCTATCCGGCTGCTTCCCACTAGCTATCTGTTTTACATTTGGTAGTGTATATATGTCCATGCCACTCTCTCACTTTGTCCCAGTTTACCCTTCCCCCCTCCCCGTGTCCTCAAGGACAGGAATAAAGACATTCTCTTTACTCCCTTCCCCCACTCACCTGGCTCTCAGGTATGGCCCTCGTCTCTTTACCTCCTCTGAGAAAGGAGTATAGCTAGGACTACAGACCCAATCACCTTCCACTCTACACCAACAGGTTCAATGGAACATACTGGTTTCAATGCTCAATTTAGTGATAAGGTAGGTAGGGGGTTTTGAATGGAATAGGATGTATCATTTGACCTTAAGCGCAAGCCACATTTTTCTTTCTTTTATCAGAGAACCCTAGTGAAATCCCATCCACTTAAACCCTAAAAACTTACCAATTGCTTTATGTTAGTCTAATTTTGTCAAAGAGAATATCATCTCCCTGAAAGTGCAGTTGATTTCTAGATTCTCCCTGTATCTTTTGTTTTTCTTTCATAGTACCTAGCACTAAATATTTGTTCACTGAGGTTATTTACCCTTCACTTAGTATAGATATATTATTTTTATCTTAAGCCTCTGATCTTTTCTCACTAGCCCTATATCAATCATCATAGTTGGGTTCTTGGGGCCAATACAATTATAATACAAATGTGACATGGGAATGGGAATTGTGGGGCAAGGACTAAGTATGAGGTGATCGTCCCAGCGACACAAAGTATAGTTCTACTAAGAGTTTCTAACAAAGATAAACAAAACAGTTTAAATTCTTATAGAAAAGGCACAGCTCCCCTAAAAATCATTTGAAAACTTAATAGTTTGAAAAACACTTGACAATTACACAGGATAAATCAGAGGCCACGAATTGATGCAGATATTGGATAAAGAGGTGTCAGATATTCACACCCTCAAAATACACACAATTACTTGACCTCCAAGGACCAAAGGGAATTAATATTCATGAAGTAGAAAGAGACAGCCAGCTTAGGGAGAGGACTAACCAGGGCAACAAAGGAGACCCGAGACAGACCTCTTGCCATCGTTTCCTGGAGCTTCCTGATTTTTGCCTAAGAATCAGCCTGATGCAGCTGGGCGTGTGGTCGGGGAACATGCTCTGCAGTGACGCTGCCTGGGTTCCAATCCCAGCTCTGCACCACCAGCTGTGGCCTTGGGAAACTTACTGGACTTCTTAAGCCTCCCTTTCCCCATCTGTAATATTGGGATTACACCAGTTTATTTACATATGTGAATGGCACAGTGCCTGACACACAGCACGCAGCACATTATCCTGGGGTCTTGACTCCTACTAGCCATCCCAATCCTGAGCCGTTCTTCAGACCTCCCTGTCAACAGGGAAGAAGATTCCTCCTCTTGCTTAGGCTAACCCTTCCATCCCTTCCATCTTGGCCTGGGACTTCACCACCCCTACCCCCCCTTGGAGAGGTGCTCAGCTGGTTGCCCCCTCTCTGTCTGTTAGACACATCCAATGAGCATCCCAATGCCCCCTTCCACCTTAAAATCTCCTCCATCAATACTGTGTCCCTCTACAAATACTTCCCTACCTCTCTCTTGTTCTTCAGAGAAACTGATAGAAAAATCAAAGGCCACCTCATAAAAGGGAATCTCTACTCCAATCCTCTGTTCACTTCTCTGCTCCTGCAGCCTAGAGACTGACCCACACCCCACTGAAGTTGCTCTCAACAAGGCTGACCGTGCTTCCCGGATGCCAAATCCAATGGCCATGTGTCGTTGACAATCATGTGCTTGACAGCAACATTAGACTGTATTGTGCTCTCTCCCCCAATGCTCTGTTCCCTAGGGTTTCACAACACTCCCCTTATTTTCCTCCCACCTCCTTCATCTCCTTTGAGGGCATCTTCTCTCTACTTGTCCTCTCAACATGGATATTTTTCAGGACTCAGTATCTGGCTTTCTTCTCATCTGTCTGCTTGCATGCCGATTTCACTGCCTTCCTGGATCAGTTTATGATTCCAAATTTCCATCTCCAGCCCTGGTTTCTCTCTTAAATTCCATATCGCCACTCCTCAGCCACATGCCTGGGTATCTTCACTTGAACGTCCTACAAACAACTCAAATTCAACATACCCAAAACCAAATACCCATATTTCCTTCCAAACTTCCTTCCAAAGCCTGCAACTACTCCTGTCTTCCCTATGCCCAGATCTGGCAAATCAAAAATGCATTTCTACATTTGGGAATGTGACTTTTTGAACCGCAAGCACACACGTGTATATACACACATCAAAATTTTGGCAGGATTACTCCAAAGTATTTGAACCGTTTTTAAAAGGGCCTAGAAAAGGAAGGAATCTCTTTCCCCTTCCTCTGCCTGAAAGCAGACTCTCAGCTTCTTTTCAATGAGACTTACCTTTTTATCTTTTTTTTTTTTTTTTTTGCGGTACGCGGGCCTCTCGGGCCTCTCACTGTTGTGGCCTCTCCCGTTGCAGAGCACAGGCTCCGGACGTGTAGGCTCAGCGGCCATGGCTCACGGGCCCAGCCGCTCCGCGGCATGTGGGATCTTCCCGGACCGGGGCACGAACCCGTGTTCCCTGCATCGGCAGGCGGGCTCTCAACCACTATGCCACCAGGGAAGCCCTACCTTTTTATATTAACACTCATCCCCACACAACACTTCCTCCAAGAAGGCTTCCCTGAGCCCCTGAGAGCACAGTACACAGCTCTCCTCTTGACCCCCAAAGTTCCCCATTTCAACCACTGCACTGTTGAGTATCTTACTATGTTAGTGACTCAGTACCATCACCACCAGTTAACAGGGCTTCCTGCCTCACCAGGATCTGAGCTACTGTTTTAGTTATGTTTGTAATCCCAGTGCTTGACATAAACAAATGCTCAGTGATGTTGGCAGAATGAACGCATGGCCAATACTGCTAATAAACCTGGACAAGGCTGGAGAGTCGACAATTTAAATTATAGGCCCAGCATCTTATCTCAGATTCTGTGACTCACTGTGTGACCTTGGCAAGTCCTCTCACTCCCTAAGCCTGGGTTTCTGTATCTTTCAAGGAAACTGGAACAGCAATATCACCTTCCTCACAAGGCTATTGAGACAATTAAATGAGATGAAGTCCATAACATTTCTTAGCAGGTAATAGCAGGTTCTGTAATACTTTGGGGCATCTACTGGGAGGTGGTGGGGGATAGAAGGCAATGGAGCAGGGGAGGGGGGTAGACAGGAAATTTGCAGTTTTACTCACATGATGTAAATTCAAGTTTGCTATCTCCTCCATTTTGAAAATGGAAACAGTGTAAAGATAACAAGAATAATCTAAAGGATCGTTTGCTAATAATGTGACCAGGGATTAGTGGGATACACGTGGGAGGAGGCATTTGGTAGAGATATGAATGGAATACTGGTGTCTTTTCAGACATTTGTGGTGCCTGAGCTTTCTCAGGAGGTGGGAAGAAGGGCCGAAGACCTTGAGCACTGTAATCTGTTTTCTCCCTGAAAAAGATCATCATGCTATACCTAATCCAAATGGAACTTAAAATGATTAAAGTCACAAAGCAGCTCAGCATTCATTAGGGATTCAGGCAAAGGCAACGCTCAAGCACTAATATTAACTGTGGTTCTTAGCCTTTGGAGTTGGCAAGATGAACCCAGCTTCCTGCAGACCAAACACTTATGCTAATTGACAAGAAACTTTCTGGGAAAAGAAAAAAAGGCAGCCAAATCTAAGAGACCTGTCATCGCCAGGGTCATCAGTGAAGTGATAACCAGAAAAGAGCTGAAATCAAAGGCTGTGTCTGCCTTCCCCGTGCACACTTGTTCAGTGGGAGCCCATGGTGGTCACAGCTCCTTTAACAATATTTATAATGAAGGAACGACGCTGCAGATGTCAACCTCGATTATTCATAAAGCGTCTTCGTGCTCAGATCCACCCGGAGGCTAACAGTAAAAGCACCTGATTCCCAATTCTCAAACACAAAAGCATACAGAGCTTGAAAGAGGAGCTGACTAATAAAGTTTGCATATCCCTAAGAAAAAGAGCACACAAGGAAGAAGAAAAGGAATGGCAAGATTAAACAAAAACAGTAAGCTTGGATGGGAAATGATAAAAATTTTAAAAGGCAGGAGCTTAAATCTATTTTCCTCTTTTTCTGCCTTTTTTTTTTTTTTTTTAATAACGTCCTTGTTCATTTACATTTCAGTATAAGCCATTTGGAGGAAACAGCTGTTTCATCTCCAGACTAGAATGCTGAGGTGCTTTGAACACTTACTGTGAGAGCATAAGGTTGCTAAACTCTGTTCCGGAGAACACTAGTGGCTTTAAACTCTAAGGACAGGCAGAGAGAGGCCTTCACCTCTGGTTCTCTTAGACAAGGAGGCCTGAGACCAGAGGCTTGGAGGACTCATGTAGGCGGTCTGTGTAGGGGGAAGAGTCCCAGGCCGGCTCTGGAGTCTACACCCAGGCTCTCCAGCCCCCTAGCTCTATGACCTAATTACTCATCCTTCCTCAGTTTCCTCATTTGTAAGATGGGAATAATAATACCACTTCCTCATAAAGCTACTGAGAATATTTAATTAAATAAGGAAAATAAAGCCCAGAGCTGGGATTATAGTGGGCCCTTAAGAAATGCCACTTATTTGCTGTTATTATCAATCCAGACAAGGGCTTCCCTGGTGGCGCAGTGGTTGAGGGTCCGCCTGCCAATGCAGAGGACACGGGTTTGTGTCCCGGTCCGGGAGGGTCCCGCGTGCCACGAAGCGGCTGGGCCTGTGAGCCATGGCCGCTGAGCCTGCGCGTCCGGAGCCTGTGCTCTGCAACGGGAGAGGCCACAACAGTGAGAGGCCCGCGTACCACAAAAAAAAAAAAGATTGTCAAGTAGAAATTAAACTGTTTACTTTTGGATTTAGTGATTTTAATAGAAGTATGGTTTAAGTTTAGGGTAATGTCATGTTGACTGTCAAATATCCTAACTGGTCTCTCCTTCTGGGCACACCCTAGACTAGGATTATACTTCCTGGCCCCTTGTGGTTGGGTGGTGTCATGTAACTAGTTCTGACCAACAGCTGTGAGAGGAAGTACCATGTATCACTTTTAGACCCAGAGCTTTAATTGTCAGTGCAGAACCTTCCAGAGCTCTCTTCCCACTGTCATGATACCTGCAAATGTTCAAAATGATGGACTAGTCCATCAACTCTGGGGCTCATAAGCCTCTTGAATTTTAGCTGATTTAATACCTTTTCTCATTTTTGGAAACCCTTAGTAGCTCTTCAAATATTGGCTCTGCCCCATTATTTCTGCTGCACGTGACCACAAAAGACATACACTGGGTGTTCTTGCAGCAAATGTTCACAATAGTTAAAAATTAGAGAAAACCTCAAAATTCGTCAATAAGAGGATCACTAAAGTGAATTATATTCATTCAGTGAAATATTACATAGTAGTTAAGATACGAACCAACCGTATATCAATCAACATACACAAATCACAAAAACCTAATCAGAAAAAAGTATGCTTTTTTTAACATATAAAAATGCTACATATGTTTAAAGGTACATAAAATGTAGTTGAAAGTACAGTAGTATGCATGAGAATTATAAATATATAATGAGAATAGAGGTGGCTTCTGAAGGAAAAAAGAGCATTGATCAGAGGTGAGTATTAACTCTAAATATAACTTATTACTTTAAAAAACAGAAAAGAAAAATATGAAGCATATATCACTAAAAGATTATTACACCTGTGTACATTTGAAATTTTTCAAAATTTTTAAACCAATGTGACTAAATGAACATATAAAGGTACATGTCAAGGCATGTTCTGCTAAATAACTGAGAGTCATTCATGAACACAATTTATTTAAAAGGTACTTAATATTTTGGCCCAGTCTCTACAGGATCTCTACAGAGATCCAAAACTACAATGGATTAGACAAGACAGAAGTTTCTCTTCTGCGATCACAGTCTAGGAGCCAGTCATCTAGGACTAGTGGCACAGTTCAGCCATCTGCAACCCAGGGTTTCCATAACAAGATAGATGGATGCTCTGACAGCCTCCACCACATCTACAGAAGAGCCAATGGGAGAGTGAGAAAGCGTCAAGGAGACTATACTTCGTTCTTTTTAACGGCGTAACGTGAACTTACCACACATTTCTCCTTCTCTTATCTTACGGGTGAGAACTTTACTGCATGACCACATCTTGTAAGGGAATGTGGCAAATGTGCTCTCTGTCTGGGAAACCACACACCTAGCTAAACTCTACAGTTCTGTTATTAAAGGAAGAAGAAACGATGGATACAGCTGCACCACCAGCAGCCTCTGCCACAGGACGAATTAGGCGGAACCAGGACTGAGGTGTCGCAGGAACATTCACAAAGGGGAAACCTGTCCTTCTGTCTTTATCTCGGGATCCAACCCCACAAACAGTCCCTGCTCAGCTTTCACTTCCAGAGGTGCCTAGCTCTAGTCTTAGCTGTGCTTCGTTCCATAAGCACCTTCCACGAGCTACACATTCTATGAGGTGCTGGAGGTTCAAAGACAGAGTGACATGGACCCTGCCTTCAAGAGAAAGACACAATTACGACACCCATGATCAGCATGAAAATGGTAGTATCGATGGTTTTATCTGAGCACTGGGGTGGACCCATGAACCAGCCAGACAGTCTCGGAAGACTTCTCTGTAAAGTCTCTCCAGGCTTCACAGAGAATGTGATCCTGGAATTGAGGCTTGCAGTTTGCAAGGAGGCTCTCAGGGAGATGGGGCTCTGACCAGAGGGAATAGCATATGCAAAGGTAAGAGAATGGGAAACATAACATGTACAGGAAGACAAAGACATTCCGTGTGATGTCCATTAATAAAGCAGTGAGCCAAAGACGAAGCTGGTAGCTTGGGTGAGGTCAGATCATGGACAGTCATTCACAGGAAGGCATTCAGATTTTATCCTGCATATACAGAGATAGCCAGGAACAAATTTTGAACCAAGGAAGGGACAATGTGAGGTTTTTTAGAAAGATCACTCTGAACGCAAAGTGGAAGATGGATCAGGTGGGAGAGAAAACTATCAACAGGAAACAAAGGCAGAGGTTGACAGTTCTGGGGGATGCGGAAGGATGAGTTCAATTTGCGACTTGTTTGCTTTGAGGTCCCTATAGGACACCTGTTAGAGATGGCCGGTAAATACGGTATTGGACACATGTGAAGCTCGGGAAAGTTCTGGCTTCCACAATCTGTTACTCCTTCAGTTTGCAGTTTCTGGGATGGAGAAAATGCTTTTCAACTCCAACACGCATTTCTGCTCCTCATTTCAGGGCGGGGGGCTGGTCTGCCACTCCACGACAGCTGAGAACCCTGGTATCCCCAGCCGGTGCTCCCAGACTCCTGCCAGTGAACTGTCCCCCACATCATACAGCGCTGCTGGCGGCACGGTGCTGGGAATTCAAATCTGGTTGAACACCTTACTAACGGAGCGATGTGAGCCTGAAGGGAGACCTCTGGCGCGAGCACCCAGCTTCGCGTCTGGCCCTGTCATGTTTAGCAGTTTTATCAGACAAGATGAAGGAAGACAAGGCGTCTTCAACCCATTTCCAGATGACATCAAGACAGAAGAGGCAAGTTCGTGGATGTCAGGATGAGAATTCAGAGAAAACTAAATACGCTAAAATCAACAAGATAAAATATAATGGGGAAATATGGAAAGCCTGTCAAATAAACTTGTTCAAATAAATGAATTGCAAAAGTAAACTCATGGGGAAATTCTGCTAAACGTGTTTGCTATCCAGAATACTTATAAAGCACCCTGGAAAATGTTATCCAGAGCACAAGGACCACCATTTCCCAGGGATCAATCAGCAAAACAAACCTGAATCCACTTTCCAGGGCGATGGCTCCCACTTTAAATAAAATGGGTGGCCAATTATTTTCTCTCTTAGTTACCTGTTCTATTCTACAAGTACTCCTGTTCACTCACTCTGGATCCTCTGGACACACAGCTACATTTTTCTACAAATATCTTCCTAGAAATGCTATTTCATAGTTACCTGTTCATCTATGTATTTTTATAAGTACTAACCAAGACTTAAGGCAGCTTCCAGACTGTAATCTGACCATCCTTATCCGCAAGTCACCCCTTGACTAATGTTCACACAGCCCACTGTACCTCTCCCTCAAACTTCCATCACCACTGTAGTTCGTTATATCATTTTCAATGTTTGTAAGCTCCACATCTGACTGATTCATTAGTCCACCTCCAGTGCCTCATGCAGAGATGGCCCATAGTAGGTACAGAGTAAATATATACAGCAGGAGTGAATAAATGAATGAAAATAATAAATGACAGACACCCAGCAAGATTCCTAACCTGACCCTCCTACACTGTTGGTGGGAATGTAAATTGGCGCAGCCACTATGGAGAACAGTATGGAGGTTCCTCAAAAAACTAAAAATAAAAAAAATAAAAAAAAATAAAAAAAAATAAAACTAAAAATAGAGTGGCCATATGATCCTGCAATCCCACTCCTGGGCATATATCCAGAGAAAACTTATTTGAAAAGATACATGCACCCCAATGTTCATAGTAGCACTATTTACAATAGCCAAGACATGGAAGCAACCTAAGTGTCCATCGACAGATGAATGGATAAAGAAGATGTGGCATATATACAATGGAATATTACTCAGCCATAAAAAAGAATGAAATAATGCCATTTGCAGCAACATGGATGGACCTAGAGATCATCATATTAAGCGAAGTCAGACAGAGAAAGACAATCATATCACTTATATGCAGAATCTAAAAAAAAAAAGATACAAATGAACTTGTTTACAAAACAGAAACAAACTCACAGACACAGACAACAAACTTATGGTTACCAAAGGGAAAAGGTGGGCAGAGGGATAAGTTGGGAGTTTGGGACTGACATATACTATATTTAAAATAGATAACCAACAAGGACCTACTGCTTAGCACAGGGAACTCTACTCAGTATTATGTACTAACCTAAATGGGAAAAGAATTTGAAAAAGAATATATATATATATATATATATATATAAAACTGAATCACTTTGCTGTACACCTGAAACTAATATAACATTGTAAATCAACTATAGTCCAATATAAAATAAAAAATTTTTAAAAACTTATAATTACCAAACGGGAAACGGGGTAGGGAAGGGATAAATTAGGAGTTTGGGATTAACATATACACACTACTATATACAAAATAGATAACTAACAAGGACCTACTGTATAGCACAGGGAACTCTACTCAATATCTTGTAATAACCTATAATGGAAAAGAATCTGAAAAAGAATATATATATATATCTATATATATATATATAGATATATATATATGAATCACTTTGCTGTATACCAGGAACTAATACAAGATTGATAACCTGTTTTAATAACACAAGATAATGTCAAAGTTCTTTTTTGTGCAACTGTTTCACGATGGGAAGATAAATTCTTTTAACCACTTTTTTACTAATTGTTCATCATTATCACTCGTGTCCGTACTGTCAGCTATTTCCAGTCAAATTATCTATAAACCGCTAGTCACCGGCAGCAGAGGACTTGCCTGGGAGAGAAAAGTAGCAAAGAATATATAATACTGTCCCCTGCTCTCCTACACTCTAAGTTCTCCTTGTATAAAGTAGATATTCCAGGGAAGAAAGACATTCAGTCCCTGATCTCCTCCTCCTTTTCTCATATCCATATTCACTTTTTAGCTAGAAAAAAAAAAAATTGTTAAAAATTCCAAGCAAAAAAAAAAAAATCCAAGCAAAAGCCCTCCTGCATAAGGCATGAGTAAAGGACTATTTGTATACAAGGGCTGATTTGGCTATGAAAAGGAGAAAGGTGGAAAGAGAGAGGGTCAGGAGGTAATTGAGAGAATGCCAACAGAATGTAGGTGAAGCTAATCGCATCATTTCTCTTTGAACAGCTCTTGCCCTTTGTATTACAGATTCCACATGCAGCTGGTGATGTGGCTCTGCTCTACACTCAGCTAGAGCCATCAAAAATTCTCTCTGCGGAACTTTCATGGAGGATTCCGCCTGGTGTAAGTACTGCGATTTCATTTTTATAGTGGCCTAATTAAGGTGTTCCAGTCCCTATTTGTTCTGTAAAACATACCATAACAAGCTACCGTTTAAAAATTTTGCAAGTAAGCCATCGATTCCACTGCCCTAAGAGGAGCAAAATGCCATTTACAAATGACTGTCATGGAGGATTATTGAACAAGCTGTCAGCAACCCATCTCACAAATCATCTGGTAGGGACCAACCTGGGTGCTTGCCTAGCTAGATACTGGAAGGGAGAACTTCACCACCAGTTAGCTCAAATTCTTAATTTTAAAAGGCCTCAATTTTAGCTATTCCCACCCCTATTCAGAAGACACAAGAAGTATTTCAGAAAATAGCCAGTTTCTCCCGTACCAAGAGCCACAGACAGTGAGGGAGGCACTGTTCGCCCTCGGAAGGATTAGGCCACTAATGGAGCATCCAAAGCTCCAGGTAACGTCCAGCCTTAAGTGAGTAATCCCAGCTGCTGCCACTCCTGGTGACATAAGGCGAGGGCTATTTTACAGTTTAACATTTTCTTCCTTTATGCATCTGGAAGTTATGATCACCGTGTAACACGGTTTTTTTAAAAAAATTCACTTCACATTTGGGTGATGTTCATTCTTAATTTGTAGAAAAACAAAACTTTCAATGTAGCTGTAATAAAAAATAGATTTGGGATTTCAAAAACTCTCCCTCCTTTTTCTTCTGTTAAACTTCTTTCTCCCAAAAAAGGGTTTTTTGTTTTTAACTTTTCTGGGAATTCCCTGGCAGTCCGGTGGTTAGGACTCCGTGCTTCCACTGCAGGGGGCAAGGGTTTGATCCCTGGTCAGGGAACTAAGATCCCGCATGCCGCGCGGTGCGGCCCAAAGAAAAACTTTTCTTATGTTGTCAAGTAGAAACAGTGTTCCCAAGCAGACAGGCAGCAGGTAAGGCAGGTCAATCTTCCTCCCCTGTGTGAGTGCTACAGCACAGAGATATGTGCTTCACCATCAGAGCAGATTTGAACATCCATACCCATTCAGGACAGAAAAAGAATTTGGATTTAATTTTTACATAACAAGAGGTCAAGGAGTAATCCAAAGTTAGGCAACTGTGGCCATTCTAATGACCACTCAAAAATAAAGCACCACCCACAACCCAGAATGGGAGACTTTTTCTTTCCTAAAGAAACCCATTATGTGAATATTTTAAATACCCTAACAAATATTCCAGTTAGGCTTGCCAGAACTTTGACTTGCCCAGTAAAAGGTTTGGACTGTCATATATAAGTCTCATGCCCATTCTATGGAAACAACCATTCAGAAGGAAAAAAAAAAAATTGAAGGTTACACTGGCCAAATTCTTTGGTTGTCAGCTTTAAAGTTGGTTTTTCCTTCTTGTGAAAGGCATGCATACATTTAAGGGACTCTGTCCACCATACCCTACCTCTTCCCATTCCCTCAACAGAAACAACACAAGAAATAAAATGTGTAAGGCACCACATATTAGCATCCTCCAAAATCATTTCTTCAAGCATCCATTGATCACGCAGTGCTTGTTACTACTGAAGATTTCATATACTTCTTAACTATGGCTTCCAATCCATAACTGTACCTAAATCAAAGATAAGGTATATTGGAATTGAAAGGAAAGTAAGAATTTAGATCCCCTTTTACATCTGTGATGGCCAAGACACTTGAAGGATGTCCTTTTACATTTTTAATCCCAGTTCCCTAGAAGCAAAATGTGTGAGTATTCGTAGCAGAAAACAAAGGGAATCAAAAGAATAATTTCATGCCGTAACTATTATCATAAGCAATAAACTGGTTAGTTAGAAGGCTATTCACACTTTAACCACTTTTGGAAACAGATGGTTCTAAATGTGACTAATTTTCCTGAACATTTAACAGCAACATCAGAAATTAAACATGCTACAGAAACCATTAAGGTTCGGTCCCACCCCTGTTCCTATCAGTGTTGTCTATTAGGGAAATCATATCACATTAACGTATTTACATTAATTGAAGGAGGAAGCTTGAAGAAAGAAAAGAATTAGCTATCACTACCTACTCCAAAGCAAAGGCTGGCTCTTCCTTTCCCATTTTAAACCAAACACCCGCTTGCTGGTTTCCCTTTTGGCCAAGAAAGTTGGCAGATCAAGTTCAGGTTTTAAAATAAGTTTCCTTAGCTAGAATCTTGATCCATTCCCGGAAGCTACAGTACATTTCCACCTCAGATGAATAAGAATATCCTACTTGTAAATGTCGTGGTCTAGCAAATCATAAAGCAGGCTTGAAGCAGGAATCCCAACTCCAATCCTGGTTTTGTCTGAACCTACAGCAGACAGTTGAGGAAGAATGCAGATTTACACATGCCGAGAACTCCTCCTGGTGGTCTGCTCAGCCACCGTTCAAACCACAAGCCTCGACAAGCACTGGCTGTATCGACCTTTCTCAACTAAACAGCCTCGGTGAAAATCATTTCCCCAAGCCCTCTGTGCTGCTATATGACTCAGACACTACAAAACTGTGAAGTGTTTAGAAAGGCTTCTTCTGAAATCCTTCGCTCCAAAGATGTGATGATCATTAATATCTCCTGTCCTTCCTTTTCAAGGGACACATTTAAGATGCTTTATGAATAAACAAAGATATGGATGTTGTGTTTGCACCTCAAAACGAGCAGGGGGATACAGTGTCACCTACCACTCCCAGCAAAAGCGGAGAGACAGGGAGAGTCCTGAGACGGGTGAATGGGGCGAGGAAGAAGACAGGGAGCCTGGTGAGCTCAAGGCCTTAAGGCCCTTCAGTCTGAGAAGACGGAGAATGAAAGGGAGAAGGACCAAAGGCTTTATGGTCATTAGGAACTGAGAAACCGTAAACAAGAACTTGTTCACAAAATGCTAGAATAGAACTGAGGAAGGGGTGGGGACCTGAAAAGAGGGGCAATTTTGACATTGCAAACAGAGGCATTTAGGATAAAACACTGCTTTCCACAGTAAATCGATGCAATTAATTAATTTCCTCAAACCTCCCCCCCTTTCTGTAATATTAAATGGACTAATATCTGTGAAGCTCTAGAAGAGTATATATATTAAGTGATCACTTATTATCAACATCATCATCATTAATTCCTTCTACCAAATAATAAGATCCCTAGCGACGGGGATGTAATCTCACTCACATTTTCACATTTTCATTCTCCCACAGTGCCTAGCACAATGTCCTGCACATGGAATATGTGTCTGCTGGCCAGCTCTCCAGGGATGGAGAAAACTGATGTGGAGCGATGGCCAGTTTCCATGACGTAAATACCCCCATCAGGGCGAACTTCAAGCAACCAAGATGATGTCACTGAAAGCTGTGTTGGGAAGAGATGCAGCACGTCATCAGTTCTTGGGACCTGTAAAAGCTGCCCCAGCCCAGGACTGGATGCACTCAGTAAATAACTACAGAACTGAAAATGGCTCAAACCTTAAATGATTTTATACCATGGCCAGCGAAGAGCCAGGTACATGGCTGTTACGAGTAGGCCCATGCATTCATCATCACCTGCACGCTCAGTAAAATAATCAGGTTTTTCTCCCAGCCAAGAGTTTGACCTCTTCATTGCTCAGATGTCACTGTTACCAAGGAATTCTACATGTAACTTTAGCGGGAAACCTTGTCACTACAGGACACATGTGAACTGTATGCACCACTAAAAAAAAAAATGTGTCATGGTATTTACTGTTACCAATAAAATGTACGCTATGGGTTAATAAACCAGTTACACTAGGTAACTAATAAATGAAATGAATATGAGTCACTCAAGAGAAGAAACCACAAAGCATTAGAACACTCAGTGAATTCTCAGTCAATGTCACCAGTTCTTGGGAAGAAGGCTTCCTTCTACGCAGGCTCATGGCTCTGTTGGCCTTGACTGCTCCACATCAACTCTCTCTCAAGCTTTGTCCAGCCCACTCTAGGCCCCTGCCAGGGCAAGCTGCCTCAGCCACCTGGGCCACCAACAGGGGCAGGTCGCCCTGGTGGTTCTGTCCCCCTGGCCTCTCCCTAACCATTTCTGATGATATTCAGAAGCAGAACTACACTTTCTTTTTCTTTTTTTTGGCCATGCCGTGTGGCCTGCGGCAACTTAGTTCCCCGGCCAGGGATTGAGCCCCTGCCCCCTGCATTGGAAGCGCGGAGTCTTAACTACTGGACTGCCAGGGAAGTCCCCAGGAACTACACGGTTTTTTTTTTTTGCAGTACACGGGCCTCTCACTGTTGTGGCCTCTCCCATTGCGGAGCGCAGGCTCAGCGGCCACGGCTCACGGGCCCAGCCGCTCCGCATCATGTGGGATCCTCCCGGACCGGGAGACGAACCCGTGTCCCCTACATCAGCAGGCAGACTCTGAACCACTGCGCCACCAGGGAAGCCCAGGAACTACACTTTTAACTGCTTTCCAGCTTAGCAAAATTAGCCTCTGAAATCTTTGACTGAAACCTTTGTTTTCTTTTCCTTTGCTTTCAAAATGAGCCTCAGCTTTGGTTGCTTTCATCTGAGAGGAAGCACTCTTTGTTCTCATCTCCATTCAAACTGGTCAGCCTTTCTTGGTGCCTATCTCCCTCAGCCTCCACTCACTCGACCTCTCTCAGCCTGTGAGGTGTGAGTGTGAGTGTGTGTGTGTGTGTCTCCTTAATCAGAATGCCCCCTTTGGCATGAGCTGTAACTTACAATGAAAAGCTTCTCTCGGTCAATGCCCTATTAACTGAACTCTTTCCTCCCTTTAAGAAAAAGTCTGCATACTTTGGGAAGAAACTGTCATACTCTGCCTGTAGGTCATGTACCTCATAGTTCTACCCATGACCTCTGGACACCTCTTTCTGAACGTTTTTCCCTCCTGGTCTCAGTTAGAAGGGCCCATACCTCTCTTTTCCTTAAAGAAGACACATAGTTTTTTCTAGGTCCAATAAAACAGACAACCAAGACTGCAAAAAATAAACTCACCAACTTAACCAAATACAATAAAGTGTTCATGGAACTGAGGTTCAGATCAGAGGCATCCAGAAAGACTATGT
This sequence comes from Aethalodelphis obliquidens, assembly GCF_003676395.1. NCBI lineage: Eukaryota > Metazoa > Chordata > Mammalia > Artiodactyla > Delphinidae > Aethalodelphis > Aethalodelphis obliquidens. The sequence goes on from NW_020837970.1 coordinate 7,559,993, forward strand.
ATCTTATTGCAGTGAGTTTATTGTTCTAACACCAGGTGACATTCATCAGTGGATCAGTCTACAAATTATTGAATCTCATCAAGGAAGCTTCTACACTCTTGCTTTCCTCGGCAGAAATAAATCCACTGTTAAATATGTGTGGAGACAAATTAATCCTTCTCCCTCTAGATAATTCGTTAGAGAGAGCTCTATCATAACATATATCATTCAGATGCTTTAAAAACAGTGTCTTATTTTTAGCAGTCATTGAAAGCATTTTTTAAATTGATGAATTCTGAAGTCTGCGCCCAAGTAAGAGGAATAATGGAACCAACTTATGAAGAGGGCTTGACAAAGGAGAATCAAGGCTTTACGGAAGCATGTAATTTGGGAGGTCCTGTTTAAGATAACACGACAATAATGAATACAAAATTAGGTACAAAAGAAAATGTTTATTTAAAATGGCTAGGGCTTCCCTGGTGGCGCAGTGGTTGAGAGTCTGCCTGCCGATGCAGGGGACACGGGTTCGTGTCCCGGTCTGGGAAGATCCCACATGCCGCGGAGCGGCTGGGCCCGTGAGCCATGGCCGCTGAGCCTGCGCGTCCGGAGCCTGTGCTCCGCAACGGGAGAAGCCACAGCAGTGAGAGGCCCGCGTACCGCAGGAAAAACAAAACAAAAAAATGGCTATGTGCAAGTGAGGAGTCCTGAAAAATTAAATTTCATAAGCTTCATGGTAAACCACCTCTCAACTAGGTATTCCTAAGAGTGAGCCCTACCAGTGCTTTCTACAGGTTAAACCCATTATAGAGAGAAGTCCTCTTAATTGTCATCCCAGCCTTCTGAGAAACACATTATCTCTAGCTTAGCTGCAAAATTGAGGAGACCAAGGCCAAGAAAGGTTGAGCAACTTGCCCAAGGTCACACTGCCATAGAGGGCAGAGTTACGACTTAACTCCAGTGCGCTATGGTTGGCCAGAACACAATGTGGCCTCCTAAAACCAAAAGAATAGTTAGAAGTCTTACTTCTACAGTTCTCAATGTTAGTTTATTTTTATTCCACCCTAACTTTCCCAAGAAAAAAGGCACAACAGTAAGAGTGTTTAAAGTGAACATAGATCTGGACCTTGAAGTTGCACAGAAGATACCCCATCATTAGGTCTTATGCTTTCATTCTCAATTGCTCCAATTCAATCCTCCCAAACACAATGAGCCCCTTCATCAGTCATGGCCAAATGGGTTTCAAGTGGATGAAAGTTATAGCTGCTGACTGTGGGGTTCTCCAAATCACTAAATTCAGATCATTTCGAATGTCAAACTGGCACTTAACGGGCAACAGCTGAGAATCTGACTTGATTGTATTTTGGAGTAAAATCCTTTCCAAGCTAAGGTATTATACTATAATTCCTCACATTACCCAGAAGTGTCATCAAATAGAAAATAAAGATATTTTTCACCTCCGTAAGGAATTCAAAAACATTTGATGATGATCCTTCCAATGTGCAAAGCTCTGGAATAAAGTTACTCACCTTCAACGGGAGCATTAACTTCCTCAGGACCCAGAGGCTATCAGGTGTAGTGAGATGGGTCATTTAACAAATGGACCCTAAGAGGCCGAAGGAGCGAAGTACCTTATGTATCCACCACCGAATGTCATTTAAAACTGAAATTAAAGCCACAAAGACCTAGGCAAGCATGAGTTAAGCTAATCAAGAGCATTTAACAAACAAACTATACTTCACACACAACACACACACGCACACAGAGCCTGGCTACAGCAACAGTACTGCCGTGTTCCAACCAACAACAGAGAGCTCTAGCTTGGTTTGTCGATGTCATCCCTATTTTCAAAGCAATTCAAGAACAGCTTACTTGTTTAACAATTAAGAACCATTTGCTGTCAGTAACTGAGGGGAAAGAAAAGGGAGAAGGTGAGGGAGAAAAGCACTGTCTTCCTAAGTTCTGGCTGACACTTACACCTAGAAAAGTCATCCAGAGGAAATGAATGCCCTCCTGCCCCAGCCAACTCTTTTCTGTAATGCACTCTGCCAGCTCTGGTCTAAAGATGTGCTCCGCGTAACAGTGCGGGGCACCAAGGACAAGCCTGAAGGAACTAAAGAGGAAGTAACCCAAAGTCGGGCTCATGTAATAAGCTTGTGAGAACTGAAGGGGCCCCAAATGCAACTTAATCTCAGAGTCACATCACTCGCCAAGGAGCTGAATTTGATGGAGCAGATGTAGTTTGAGCCTCATATGAAGTTATTATTTTTTCAAGAATCTGAAAGACCTCCTTGGAGATCACTTCAAAACTCTGAGCATCATTTTTCTTTTTCCCTACCATGTGCCAGGCACTGGGGTAGGAGCACTATGTAGATGGTCACTCATCTATGACTATCTTGTTTGTCCTTTTGACCCCAGGACCTAGCACGGTACCTGGCACACAGTAGGTAGCTCAAAAATAGTATCATCAACATCATCATCACTCTTGTTAATGGTAGAGCAGTTCACAGGTGACACAGAGGTCAACATTTTTCAGAGGTGTGCTCCTATCAGGCTCATGGAATCCCTAGGTCCAGATTCTAAGAGCTATCAAGCACCTAGGGTATGGTTTAGGTGGGAGTAGGACAGAGTGAATGACTTCATCAGGGCTTTTGTCACAATTAAAAGCACATTACCATGAGGCTAAAATGAGTTGTTACCGGTTAGAAAAATTGTGTTCCTCATTCAGAAATCTACAGTGTGACTTTTTAAGGGAGGCCTGCATATTTCACACTGATGGCTTCCAAGTCAAATTACAAAAGGAGATTTAATTAAGAACATGACGGTTTTACCATGACATCTCTGAGTGACCCTCCATGCCACCCTCTGCTTTACGCAATTTATATTCACCCACTCACTTACATCTCATCACTTGCTCTTGTGGTAGTACTGGCTTCATGCCCCACTTTACAGGTGGAGAAACTAAACAGATTACAGGGAGGCCAGGGAAAATGAGCAAGGGGATTTGGAAGACAAGCCCAAGAAGAAGGCCTTCTGCAAGTGAGGCTGAGAACTAGGAAAGTCCTGAGAGGGGCACCTGGGGTGAGGAGACAGAGAATTTGGTAAGCTAAAAATCTAAGGGCTCTGGGACTTCCCTCGTGGCGCAGTGGTTAAGAATCTGCTTGCCCATGCAGGGGACATGGGTTCGAGCCCTGGTCCAGGAAGATCCCACATGCTGCGGAGCATCTAAGCCTGTGCACCACAACTACTGAGCCTGAGCTCTAGAGCCTGCAAGCCACAACTACTGAAGCCCAAACACCTAGAGCCTGTGCTCCTCAACAAGAAGCCACCGCAATGAGATGCCTGCGTGCTGCAAGGAAGAGTAGCCCCAGCTCGCCGCAACTAGAGAAAGCCCACGTGCAGCAATGAAGACCCAACATAACCAAAAATAAATAAATAAATTTACTTTAAAAAAATCTAAGGGCCCTTTAGCCTGGGAAGATGGAGAATGAAAGGGGGAATGATCAAAGGCTATAAAATCATGAAGAGTAAGGAGACCATAAACACGGGTTTGTTCACAAAATGAAAGGCTGGAGATGGAAAATGTAAGAAGTGATGAGAGATAATGGATTGGATGCAATCACCTAAGAGAAAAATCACTAAACAGAAAAAGATGAAGGGCAAAGTCAAGATTTAGAAGTACCCAGGGAGGATGAATGTCTACTAGACACATTTTTATTGATTCTCTACTAGGTTTCTAGCCTCATGCTAACCTCTTTCATAATGATCTCATTTGATCCTAATAACAGCCCCTCCAGGGAGAGTGTCGAGTTTTTTCATAGCTGCTCAAACGCTTGGTCAATTGAATTCAGTGCTAGTGACTGCATTCCACCAGAACAGCTAGGTTATTTTCAATTTTTCATGATGTCTCCAAATCCGTGCCTCTGGTCACTCATTCTATTGTGTTTACCTATTTCTCTGTTCCTGTTCACTCTAACTGAATTCAGAGTAACTCTGCTATTTTGAACTACTGTGCTCACCCTCACTCTTTGTTCTCCTTTCCAATGAACCCCCCATCCGTCTCCTCATCTATTATGGACTGAATGTATGAGTCCTCCCCAAATTCCTAAGTTGTAACTCCGCCTTCCCATGTGATGGTATTAGGAGATGGGGCCTCTGGGAGGTAATCAGGATTAGATGAGGTCATGAGGGTGAAGCCCTCAAGAATGGGATTAGTGCCCTTTTAAGCATTAGAAGAGCTTGCTTCCCTTCTCTGCTCTCTGCCATGTAAGGACCCAATGACAAATCAGCAGCCTGCAACCCGGAAGAGGGCCTCACCAGAAATCAATCATGCTGGCACCCTGTTCCTCCAGCCTCCAGAACTGTGAGGAATACATTTCTGTAGTTTATAAGCCACTTCATCTATGGTATTTTTTTGTTAGAGCAGCAGCCCAAACTGACTTAAGACATCATTTTGCAGAAACCCAGAATTTCCTCAAAAAAACAAACAAATCAATAAACAAAGAAACCAAGAAAACAAAGAAAGGTATTTATGTGGGTCCAACAGCAAAATGTAATGTAGATGGAGCCAAAAGAGGTCTTTGAGAGCTAGAATAATAAGCTGCAGGTACTTAACAAGACAGTAGTCATCTATGATAAATATAAGTGTCTTTGGTTGAAAAAAATTGTAGGCGAATAGGTTTATCCTATTAAAAAAGAAAAACTTAAAGAGACTTGGTCAACAATAAATCCAGTATGAATCACCAACTTCATATAACTTCCAGAGAAGATAATGTGACTTGGGCCTCGTTAACAGCTACTATGCCTAAATCAGAACCCACCCCTCACCCACCCCTGACATGAATATTACTTTCACTTCTAGAAGCTACGCCTAGAACAAGCTATAATTTGTTCAAGGCAAGCGACCACAATAGTGAAGAAATCCAAGCCCTGTCATGTGAGGAATGGTCCAAGTTAATGGGAATATTTAGCTTAAGATATTGAAAGGAAGACTAGGGATCAAGGAGAGACATTAGTTGTTTTCAATAATGCAAAGGGCTCCCATGTGGAGAACTAGTTTGTGTTGGTTCACGTTATACAACTCCAAGGAGCAGAACAAGAACCAGTAATAGCAATGATAAAAGCAGTTCTCTTTTGGCGACTTCCCTGGTGGCGCAGTGGTTAAGAATCCACCTGCCAATGCAGGGGACATGGGTTCGAGCAGATCCCACATGCCGCGGAGTAACTAAGCCCATGCACCGCAACTACTGAACCTGTGCTCTAGAGCCTGTGAGCCACAACTACTGAACCCGCATGCCTGGAGCCCGTGCTCCACAACAAGAGAAGCCACCGCAATGAGAAGCCCGTGCACCGCAACGAAGAGTAACCCATGCTCGCCGCAACTAGAGAAAGCCCGTGCACAGCAATGAAGACCCAACGCAGCCAAAAAAAAAAAAAAAGCAGTTACCTTTTATTGTGTTCTTTCTCTGTGTCAGATACTACACTAGGTACATTATATTCATTAGCTCATTTAATTGTCACAACAATCTTGATATTAATGAGTGGCAGTTACCAAGAAACAGATTTAAAACCAACGCACAGAATAATATCCTAATAATTAGAGTTGCCAGAGGTGAAATAGGCTGCACTGAAAGACATCAGGTGTCCATCCTGTCACTGCGTATGATCAATTATGTGCTGGAAAAACTCTAGGTGAGTGGGTGCTGTTGAGAGAATTCAAGTAGCAGATGGGAAGCTGAGTTAGGTCCTACAAGTCCCTTTTAGGACTTGCTAAAATAAAGATATAAACAAGGAAGGCCTAATAGATGCTTTTGAACGAATAAAACAGAGGAACAGGAAACAGACTAGAAGGAGAAATCGAAATTTATTTCAAGGAAAATGAGGTGGCATTAATGTAAATCAAGACGTCTTCAGTGACAGAACAAAGTCTCATCTCTACGGGATGATCTGTTTCTGGTCTCCTGCAGTGGCAAAGGCAATGGGGTGAATGAGTCCTTGGGGCCACGTGCACCCTCCCAGTTCTGTGGAGAAACTTCAGGTGACATGTTGCGTCTCTGGATCCTTTCAGGACTTGGCAGCTGCCAGATTCTAGAATCCAGCAGAAAAGAAGCCTCCAAACACCCCTGTGGTTTCTAACCACTTCAAGCTGCTATTCCTCTCATGGTTTTATTGACTAAAATTGTGTGCCTGCCAAAAGGACTTCTGTTAATTTGCTAGGAAACAGCCTTGTGTACTCTGGAAGGACTTGGACAGTCCAAAAACCTGCCAGCAGCAAAGAAAACTATGGGAAAGTGAATAAATTGGAACTCTTCAAAATAGTAGCAGGAGTATTTTAGATATTTAGGACAAGACATGTGATGGCATTCAATTTTAGAAAACCACCTCCAGTGCCCATCTTCGTGCTTTCTCCTGCTTTCATGTGCTCTTTGCCTAAATTAGGAGCAATTGGATCTATTCTCTAAGATGTGCTTCCTACAAGGAAGGGAGAGAGAAGGGAAGGAAGGGAAAATGAGAAAGCGGAGAGCAGTATGGAGGGAAAGGAGGAAGAAAAGAGAAGAGGAAAGAAAGATATATTCACAGACAGATGCAAAGAGTGGGGCTGCGTCCCCTTAAAAATAGTAAGGGGCTCACGGAATGACTACACCCGAATGAGAGGAATGGGGGAGCCAGCTCTACACGAAGCAGCTCAGGAGACAAGTGGAGGACACAGATGTCAACGGCCATCAAACACTGCTTCCTGCCTCTCACCTCACAGAGAGAGGAAGGGGAGTTGATAACAAAAGTTAACTTGAGGGCTTCCCTGGTGGCTCAGTGGTTGAGAGTCCTCCTGCCGGTGCACGGGGTGCGGGTTCGTGCCCCGGTCCGGGAGGATCCCACATGCCGCGGAGCGGCTGGGCCCGTGAGCCATGGCCGCTGAGTCTGCGCGTCCGGAGCCTGTGCTCCGCAGCGGGAGAGGCCCGCGTACAGCAAAAAAATAAAAATAAAAAGTTAACATGAAAAAGCTGCTGAGACCCAATTTTTCCCCAAATACTGCTTCAGTATACTAGCTACCACCTCTTCACTGGGAAAGGCACTGTCCTGGCCTGTAGTTTTGTCCTAGGACGGCAAATACTCCCATTTGCTAAATGATGTTTCTAGAAGAAACCCTTGCTCTCGAGCAGCAACAAGAGGTACATGGAAATTCAACACAAGCAAGGCCTCTCTCAAAGCAGTTTTTCCTAATTCCCCTGCACAAAGCAGCCTTTTCCCTCCACTTAAACAACAATTTGTTTTCCTTTGATAGGTCCTCCTAAATAATGGTTTCATCATTAAACATCTGGATTCTTCCTAGCAGATTAGGCCTCCAATGAGGAAAGTGTGTTTATAATTCTAATTTGAAACACAGCACATTAATATGCTGATTCTCATAATGTTTGCCTTAACCTGTTTGGAGAAATTATGACTACAAGTATCTTGTACACAACACCTCTAACTACCAGCTTGTACAAACAACATAAGAGCCGGAGCGCCTCATCCAGACGATTGGAACCACTTCAGAGGCGATCATGATTAGGGCTTTGGCTGGAAGCCATATTTTACACATAAACTCAGCATCTGTCTCTGAGATGCCGTCCTAAGCTAACAGACCCACCTCCACTGTTACTAATAAGCACATTCAAGAGAGCCAGATGGTCTGACAGGAAGAGCCTGCCTTTTCCTGAGCTAGGCACACTGGAGGGAGGTCACCCAAGCAGGCTCCAAGTCCTATTTCCTCGGGCTCCAGGTCCCTGCAATGCTGTGTGCAAACAGGCGCCACTAAACAAGAATGTAAATGAGGGTGCTATTCATTATTTACGGCTGGCACCTTGCCATCCCCTCCTCCTCTGGGCGATGGCTGCCTGTAGGAACAGGGAAAGCATCTGATGAGAGCAGGGCAACCCTGCAGGCATCGAGCCATTGCAAAGCAGTTTCTTTTCTTCTGCTGAGGATCCTGCAGGCTCAGCATTTCTGGCCCACAGAACAGCTGAGCTTTTCAGTTCCTTCCTAACAAAGCACTGGAGTTCTTCGGCCTCCACGTTTGTACCGGGGTGTTTATTTACAACCCAACCCAGAAAAGCAGCCTTGCTGCTCTATTCTCTTTCCTTAGCCAAGGTCCTTTGCCCCAGGCCTGGGTTCAAGGAAAGAGAGAGAAAAAACATCCATCTACAAAGGGGAGACACTTAAGCAAGTTCTAGGCTCAATTGGCCATAAGGTGCATCAAGAGAATGGCTCCTCAGCAATCAGAAAAAAGAAATAAAAGGAATCCAAATCGGAAAAGAAGAAAGTAAAGCTGCCATTGTTTGCAGATGACATGATACTATACATAGAGAAGCCTAAAGATGCTACCAGAAAACTACTAGAGCTAATCAATGAATTTGGTAAAGTAGCAGGATTCAAAATTAATGCACAGAAATCTCTTGCATTCCTATACACTAATGATGAAAATCTGAAAGAGAAATTAAGGAAACACTCCCATTTACCACTGCAACAAAAAGAATAAAATACCTAGGAATAAACCTACCTAAGGAGACAAAAGCCTTGTATGCAGAAAACTATACGACACTGACGAAAGAAATTAAAGATGATACAAACAGATGGAGAGATATACCATGTTCTTGGATTGGAAGAATCAACACTGTGAAAATGACTATACTACCCAAAGCAATCTACAGATTCAATGCAATCCCTATCAAACTACCAATGGCACTTTTCACAGAACTAGAACAAAAAATTTCACAATTTGTATGGAAACACAAAAGATGCCGAATAGCCAAAGCAATATTGAGAAAGAAAAACAGAGCTGGAGGAATGAGGCTCCTGGACTTCAGACTATACTACAAAGCTACAGTAATCAAGACAGTATGGTACTGGCACAAAAACAGAAATATAGATCAATGGGACAGGATAGAAAGCCCAGAGACAAACCCATGCACATATGGTCACCTTATCTTTGATAAAGGAGGCAAGAACATACAATGGAGAAAAGACAGCCTCTTCAATAAGTGGTGCTGGGAAAACTGGAACGCTACATGTAGAAGAATGAAATTAGAGCACTCCCTAACACCATACACAAAAATAAACTCAAAATGGATTAAAGACCTAAATGTAAGGCCAGACACTATCAAACTCCTAGAGGAAAACATAGGCAGAACACTCTATGACATAAATCAGAGCAAGTTCCTTTTTGACCCACCTCCTAGAGAAATGGAAATAAAAACAAAAATAAATAAATGGGACCTAATGAAACTTAAAAGCTTTTGCACAGCAAAGGAAACCATAAACAAGACTAAAAGACAACCCTCAGAATGGGAGAAAATATTTGAAAATGAAGCAACTGACAAAGGACTAATCTCCAAAATTTACAAGCAGCTCATGCAGCTCAATATCAAAAAAAAACAAACAACCCAATCCAAAAATGGGCAGAAGACCTAAATAGACATTTCTCCAAAGAAGATATACAGATAGCCAACAAACACATGAAAGAATGCTCAACATCATTAATCATTAGAGAAATGCAAATCAAAACTACAGTGAGGTATCACCTCACACCAGTCAGAATGGCCATCATCAAAAAAACTACAAACAATAAATGCTGGAGAGGATGTGGAGAAAAGGGAACCCTCTTGCACTGTTGGTGGGAATGTAAATTGATACAGCCACTATGGAGAACAGTATGGAGGTTCCTTAAAAAACTAAAAATAGAACTACCATAGGACCCAGCAATCCCACTACTGGGCATATACCCTGAGAAAACCATAATTCAAAAAGAGTCATGTACTGCAATGTTCACTGCAGCTCTATTTACAATAGCCAGGACATGGAAGCAACCTAAGTGTCGATCGACAGATGAATGAATAAAGAAGATGTGGCACATATATACAATGGAATATTACTCAGCCATAAAAAGAAACGAAATTGAGTTATTTGTAGTGAGGTGGATGGACCTGGAGTCTGTCATACAGAGTGAAGTAAGTCTGAAAGAGAAAAACAAATGCCATATGCTAACACATATATATGAAATCTAAAAAAAAAAAAAAAAAGGTTCTGAAGAACCTAGGGGCAGGACAGGAATAAAGGAATAAAGGGACAGGAATAAAGACACAGACTTAGAGGATGGACCTGAGGACACAGGGAGGGGGAAAGGTAAGCTGGGATGAAGTGAGAGAGTAGCATGGACTTACATATACTACCAAATGTAAAATAGATAGCTAGTGGGAAGCAGCCGCATAGAACAGGGAGATCAGCTCGATGCTTTGTGACCACCTGGAAGGGTGGGATAGGGAGGGTGGGAGGGAGACGCAAGAGGGAGGAGGTATGGGGATATATGTATATGTATAGCTGATTCACTTTGTTATACAGCAGAAACTAACACACCATTATAAAGCAATTATACTCCAATGAAGATGTTAAAAAAATAATAAAAAATAAAAATAAAATTATAGAAAGATGCAAGCTTCCATTTAGACATGGTAATAGTCTTGGGCTATTTGAATAGGGAGATACAAGTCTGCCAAACTTGGTAATCCCCGAAAACATCTCTGTTTAAGAGCTTAGCACAGCAGTCAGACTGTTTTTGATGATGATTCTGCATTATCAAATAAATGTTTAATTATGTTCAGTTAAAACAAAAAAAAAGAGAATGGTTCCTTCCTTTGGGTGAGTGCCTATAGACCTTATGCTATAATATTGTATGTAAATATTTCACACGTCTACATCATCTTTTGCAAACTGATTTTAAGCGCCATGAGGGCATGGACCATGCTTTATAGTTATTCTGATTTATCCAAAGTACCAAACCTAACAGTGTCCAGAAGATCACTGTTAGACCCTTAAACACAGTTTTAAACTCCTTAGTAAATGTCTTGACTGAATATAAAATGTTTCACTGGGGGCTTCCCTGGTGGCGCAGTGGTTAAGAATCCGCCTGCCAATGCAGGGGACACAGGCTCGAGCCCTGGTCTGGGAAGATCCCACACGCCAGGGAGCAACTAAGCCCGTGTGCCACAACTACTGAGCCTGCACTCTAGAGCTCGTGAGCCTCAACTACTGAGCCCGCGAGGCACAACTACTGAAGCCCGCGCACCTAGAGCCTGTGCTCCGCAACGAGAAGCCACCGCAATGAGACGCCCGCACACCGCAACGAAGAGTAGTCCCCACTCACCACAACTAGAGAAAGCCCGTGCGCAGCAACGAAGACCCAACGCAGCCAAAAATAAATTAATTAAATAAAGAAATTTTCTAAAAAAATGTTTAACTTTTCATTTTGAATTGAATCGAATCTATCTCTGTAGAAATTGCAAAAGTGAAAGACTCTTGTTGCTGCGGTTGGCACAGGCCAGCCCTGTGCGTTGATTCCTTTTCCATCCCATCTGAGAGGCTTTTCCCTTCAGTGATATAATCCCAATTAAAAAAAAAAAAATAAACAGAGAGTAATGGACATGTCTGTATACTCTCTTCTTTAATGTGGAAAACTTATTGCCTAAGGATATAAAACATGCTAGCTGCTAGTCTAGTCCAGATCCTCTGGATACAAGTGACAAAATTCCAACTCTATTCTTAACAAGGGGGTACAGATTTGTTGGCTTTTGAGTTCAAACTATAAAAAGGGCACGGATGGAGCTAGACTCAGGGTCAGCTGGATACAGGGACACAGAGTCTCCCTTCCCTCCTTTCCTCTTCCCTCTGCCCCCCATCTCTGTGTCTGCCTGCATACCTGCTTCAATTTCTCTGCACAATTGACCCTACACATTGGAGACAGTATGGCCACAGGCAACCCAGGCTTATATCCCTCTAGCCACATGGACAAGACTGAAAAAAAAAGTGTTGTTCTTCTCCATCAGTTCCAGTTAGAAAAGGGAAGGATCCTGGCTGGCCTAAAGTGAGTCATAATGCCATGCCTAGGCCAGTCACGTGACCAGAGGGAGAGTAAATGAGCTCAGCTCTAACTCTCTCACATGCCCACCTCTGTGGCCCAGGAGAGAGGACCAACAGGCACCCACCAGTACTGGCTGCAGTGGAAATACAGCCACTTCCCAAAGATAAGGAGTGCTGTTACCAGGAGAAGGTAGGAAAAGGGCTGGGCCAACTCAACATATCTATGTTACTCTAGGGAGAAAAGAAAAGTTATGCAAGACCATGTTGCTATTATTTTATGTCAGATGTTTGTTGCTGCAAATAAGTTTACTTCTACAACCTTGGAAAGTAAAGACAAGAATCTGACTCCTGATAGTATTTTTAATCTTTCCCCAAACAACTTTTGAGGAATTGACAAAGTTTGCCATCCCACCTAATGACACCTCATTTCTAATGTTTGGTTGTTGTTGTTTCTTTTTATCTTAATTGAAAGAGTTTTTATGTGCAAAGAGTTTTAAAAGGCACATAGTTCTACAAGGGGTAGTTATCACGGAAAATAATTGTTCTCCTTCAACCTTCCCTCCACCCCAGTACAGCACCTTTACTGTTTATTTGGGCATTTACCTCCATATTTCTGATAGCAAGTGTAAGCTCTTTCCTTTAGCGTTTTTAGTTTTAAGCATTACCTATCGATTTCCCCTATTGAAAATAGGTATTTCAAGGAATTCCCTGGCAGTCCAGTGGTTAGGACTCTGTGCTTTCCCTGCCGAGGGCGTGGGTTCAACCCCTAGTAAGGAAACTAAGATCCCACAAGCTGCGTGGCATGGCCAAAAAAAAAAAAGGTATTTCACTTTCTCTCTGCCCCAACTCCCCAACACACACACACACACACACATACACCCACCCCCACATGGGTGTACTTCCCAATTCTCTATGCCCTCAACCTATTTTTATCATATTTTTAGTTTGCTCATTATTCACTTTTACATTATGATGATTATGTGAATGCTATTCTACGACTGAAACATGAAGTCTATTAGAATTTTCCTTCTTCCTTGTACAACTTTTTATTTTCCCTAGAATTAATACTTATCTTAGGTTGTTTGTTTTGCTTAGCTTTCTGGTTTGCTTAGTTTAAATATATATATGTGTGTGTGTATATATATATATATATATACACACACACACACATACATACATATATATATTTTTTTTTTTTAAATTTTATTTTTGGCTGCATTGGGTCTACATTGCTGCATGCGGGCCTTCTCTAGTTACAGCAAGCAGGGGCTACTCTTCGTTGCGGTGCACAGGTTTCTCATTGCGGTGGCTTCTCTTGTTGCAGAGCACGAGCTCTAGGCATGTGGGCTTCAGCAGTTGTGGTATGTGGGCTCAGTAGCTGTGGCTCACGGGCTCTAGAGCACAGGCTCAGTAGTTGTGACACATGGGCTTAGTTGCTCCGCGGCATGTGGGATCTTCCTGGACCAGGGCTCAAACCCATGTCCCCTGCGTTGGCAGGTGGATTCTTTTTCTTTTTGTCTTTACATCTTTATTGGAGTATAATTGCTTTACAATGGTGTGTCAGTTTCTGCTTTATAACAAAGTGAATCAGTTATACATATATATATGTTCCCATATCTCTTTCCTCTTGCGTCTCCCTCCCTCCCACCCTCCCTATCCCACCCCTCCAGGCGGTCACAGAGCACCGAGCTGATCTCCCTGTGCTATGCGGCTGCTTCCCACTAGCTATCTACCTTACGTTTGGTAGTGTATATATGTCCATGCCTCTCTCTCGCTTTGTCACAGCTTACCCTTCCCCCTCCCCATATCCTCAAGTCCATGCTGTAGTAGGTCTGTGTCTTTATTCCTGTCTTACCCCTAGGTTCTTCATGACATTTTTTTCCCTTAAATTCCATATATATGTGTTAGCATACGGTATTTGTCTTTCTCTTTCTGACTTACTTCACTCTGTATGACAGACTCTAGGTCTATCCACCTCATTACAAACAGCTCAATTTTGTTTCTTTTTATTGCTGAGTAATATTCCATTGTATATATGTGGCAGGCGGATTCTTAACCACTACAACCAGGGAAGCCCTGGTTTGCTTAGTTTTTTAGGAATTCTCACTACTTTATCTTCAGACTCTCCTCTGATTACCCAACTTTCCTTTCAATACATTCAAACACTACCAATTCTATTTTTGGCCTTCTCTCTTCCTGGACCTTCTGACCTGCTCCAATCTTCTGGTTGCTCTCTTGCTGTGTTGCACAGGTTCATCCAGGAATCTCCCTCCACCACCATCCTGAAAATTTTCATCACTTCTCACTTGTGTTAAATTCCTTCTTCTCACAATCTGTATCTTCATCATTTGTTTACTTCTTTGTTTTGACAAACCACTTTTTCCACTTGCTTTATGAGAAAAAGCTGCAGGGAAGGTAAAATATTTGTGGCCTCGCATGTCTAAAAAATATATTTATTCAACTGGTACACTTCATTGATATTTTAGCTGGGTAAAGAATTTTAGGTTGGGAGCACATGCAAAGTCTAAAGTGATTTGGATTTCCGATTCTTTGTCTATAATCCTCCCCCTGCTCTTTGGAAGCTTTTAGGACCATTTTACCCCAGTGTTCAGAAATATTGTCAGGATGTACCTTAGTAGGAATCTATTTTCATCCATTTTGCTGGACACTTGATGGTTCTTTTCATGCTGCAATCTCCAGTTCTGGAATTACTTATCTGATAATTTCCTCATTTTCATTCACTCAAATTCAGGAATTTCTGTTATTCAGATGTTAAAGTTCCTCATCTGATCTAATTTTCTTACCTCTTTTTCTACTATTTTACATTTCCTTGCCTTCTTATTCTGGTTCCTAGAAGATTTCCACAATCTTATTTTCCAAATCTTATACTCAGCTTCTTATTTGTATCATAATTTTTTCCAAGACCTTTTTAGCTTTTATTCTTCTGATTTTTCATTTATTATAGCATTCTATTCTTGCCTTATTAATGCAAAATCATCTCTTAACTGATTCTTCCTTCTACTTCTTCCTGAAATCTCCTCAAATTTGTTGTTTGGCTTAAGTGCCTTTCATTTTAGAGAGAAGCCATCCTCAGAGAGATGCCTGGTGATCCCTTACTGTCTGCTCACATTTAAGGTTACAGCACTAAAACACGATTTTTAGATCTTTTCTTGTAGACTACTCAGATTGTTCAGATACTAAATTCCTAATCTCATGCCTGGAAGCAGAAGCTGGCTGCCAGCTTATCAGGAGTCAAATAGGAGAAGAAAACCAAGTCCTCAAACTCAGGTCACCCTCCTCTTTTCAATATGGTATCCCCACCCTCTTAAATGCTTTATGTCCCTTAGTTCAAAGAATAAACGTCAAAACGTTCTGTTGTATTGGGAGAGGGGCAACCATCCAGCTGTTCCAGGTTGGGGAGGGAACAGATGATTTAACTCTAGGCTGTCCAATACAGCAGCTACTAGCCACAGAAGCTATGTAAATTTAAACTAATGTAAATCAAATAAAATTTAAAGTTCAGTTCCTCACTTTCATTAGCCACATTTCAAGTGCTCAATAACTACATGTGACTGGGGGCTGTTGTACTGGACAGTGATGGAGAATATGTCCATCACTGCAGAGAGTTCTACTGGACAGCATTGCTCTTATTGCTTCTCAAATAGAGTTTTGATCAATTCTCATGTTTCAGCCCTATGTTAACTGCCACTCCCAGAGATATCTGGTACCCCCAACTCCTGAGCCCACTGGAAGTTCTGAGGTACAAATCTGGTTGACTTTTTGGCTTTTCCTGTCAGGATGGTAACTCCACAGAACAGGGACCTTGGTCCAAAGGACCAGGAAGAGGGCCTAGCCTACAGCAGATGCTCCATAAATGTTTGTGGAATGTTGAGTAAATGTTTTCCCCAGTGTTGACTTAGGCTTCAGAGTTGTCAGATCTGCTAAGTCAATTAACTACTCATCCTCCTGCTTTCTAGTTTCCAAAATGTTATTGTTAACCTCTCCACTCCCACTCTCTCTGTTATTCTGAGTCTATGTCTTATTGCCATTTCAGAGGGGTGTCAGGAGGGAGCAAGGGTAAATGTTTATATTCAACCACCATTTTTAACCCAAAGTGCATCTCTAAATGAAAAGGAAGGAAAAATAAATTTAGGATACCAACTTTTTAAAGGAAAAGATATAGTTTTTGTAAAAGAAAAAACTGAAACAAATACCAGAGAAGCCACAAAGATATTCACACTATACTCAAAAGAAGAAAAGACTGACAGTAGTCCTATGAATAAAGTCAACTCATGGTTTAGGAAAATAAGTTTTTAATGGTTTTCTTACATTACTATGATGTAATACATGTTTATCATAGAGCATTTAAAGCAGTGTTTCTTTTTAAACAAATGACTGACTTATTGGAGAATCACATGAAATTTACAGATGAGGGTCTGTAGTGAATATGTGTCGTTAATTTTGCCTGCCAGTATCTGAACCTCCTTACTCTGCTTGGGGAGTTTCACACCTGGTTAGTCAAAGCTCACTCCACCACAGAAGGAGACAGTCACTTTCCCAGCTTCCCACACAGCTATGGTGCACGAATAGTAAAAGCTTTGCTAATAAGATACTCACAACCAAGACCCAGGATCGGAAGCTAATGACCCAGAGAACGAGGGACGGCCCAGGATCCATGTGGCTGGAGTGTCAGCAGCACTGTGCTTTCAATGGATCCGTTCTGCAGCCTCAGTAGAAGGACAGTGTCTGGCAGCATAGCCAGCTCCAAATCTATTCTCAGTTCCCATCCAATATCCTTTTAATAGATCCTTTTGGTTTAAAAGAAGCAGAGTGAGTTTCTGTCACTAGCAAATAAGAACCCAGACTGTAAAGAATTCAGACCCCCCATGTTAGGAACCTCTAGTTTAGACAGAGAAGAGTATAAGAAATAGACAACCCAACATATTTTAAAAAGAAGAAGAATTTTCTAAAACTCACATAAAATGATTTTCCAGGAAATGTAGGCAAGAATCCTAAGAGATTATTTTAGTGGAACTTTTTCTCGGCCTTAATGCTTAATTGGTATAGTCTCACAAACTAATAATACAGAGTCCCTCTTTGTGCCAGAAAACCCTTGGAAGAGTTGGCATTGTAGGTCAGGGGTACCCTTAGTCATTTTCTTCACTTAGAAAAAATACATAGGCTTGATAAAACATCGCCAATAACACCACAAGGCCTGGAGAATCTTATCCCAAGTGATAATTTATACAAGTCGCAACAAGAGACAAATACAGAAAAATGGACTGTTCACCTCTTGTGCTCTGTCTAGACAAATTATGCATGCTTACTACTTAATAGTATTTCCATTAACAAAGCCCAACTCTTAATGTCCCAAAACAGAAAAATAAAGTTGTGAATGGATGTCACCAATGCCAATTTTTTTTTTAAACAAGAGAAGGAAACAGTCATGAGGGGTTAGCCACAGAGCCTGGTTATGGATGAGGCTTACTTTGGCTCATCCCCCTGTGACATGGGTTGCAACTGCTCAACCTTTAGGCCAAGAGAACCCTTTACAGCCGAGGCCTGAAAAAAAACAGTTGGTTAATAATGAACAGTATGACTTATTATCTTGACTAAAAACTTCCAGAACTTTTATTGTCAAAATTTCCTTTTGACTGATCTCTGTTCTTGGGGTTCTGATGTTCCATTTCTACCCAATATAAAAGAACCAGTTTGAAAATAAAGGGTATTTGCATAGCCTCAAGGTATCTTTTGAAATAGTCATTACTGTCTGGTGTTAATACACATTCACACACTCTCTGATATTCCTCACCCTTCTCCTCAGTGTGGGCCGGACTTGGTGATTCGTGTCTAATGACTAGAGTACAGAAAGGGAAAACCTGTAACTCCGCAGTGGAGGAACCTGGTGGACACAACCTGATACACTGATCAAGGTTAACATGGCCGGTGACAGGTCCTGTTGACAGGACTGCCCACCCTCACATGATGCGATAAGCACACTTCCACTTCTGTGGCATTCTTCCCAAAAATCCATAATCCAGTCTCATCATGAGAAAACATCAAACCCAAATTGAGGGAAATTCTACAAAATGCCTACACAGAACTCTTCAAAAGGGCCAAGGTCATAAAAAACAAGGAAGGACTGACAAAATGTCAGATTGGAGAAGATGTGACAACTGTACGGACACAGTGTCCCAGATGGGATCCTGGACCGAAAGAGGACATTGGTGGAAAAAGTGGTGACATCAGAATAAAGTCTAGATGCAGCCACTATGGAGAACAGTGTGGAGGGTCCTTAAAAAAACTAAAAATAGAGCTACCATGTGACCCAGCACTCCCACTCCTGGACATATACCCAGAGAAAACCATAATTCAAAAAGACACATGCACCCCAATGTTCACTGCAGTGCTATTTACAATAGCCAGGACATGGAAGCAACCTAAATGTCCATCAACAGAGGAGTGGATAAAGAAGATGTGGTACATAGATACAATGGAATATGACTCAGCCATAAAAAGGAACAAAACTGGGTCATTTGTAGAGATGTCGATGGACCTAGAGACTGTCATACAAAGTGAAGTAACTCAGAAAGAGAAAAACAAATATTGTATATTAACACATATCTGTGGAATCTAGAAAAATGGTATAGATGATTTTATTTGCAAAGAAGAAAAGAGAGACACAGACATAGAGAACAAACGTATGGATACCAAGTGGGGGGGAAAGCAGGGAGGGGGGAATTGGGAGATTGGGATTGACATATATATACTATTGATACTATGTATAAAATAGATAACTAATGAGAACCTACTGTATAGCACAGGGAACTCTACTCAATTCTCTGTGGTGACCTAAATGAGAAGGAAATCCAAAAAAAGAGGAGATATATGTATATATACAGCTGATTCATTTTGCTGTACAGTAGAAACTAACACAACATTGTAAAGCAACTATACTCCAATAAAAATTAATTAAAAAAAAGAATAAAGTCTGTAATTTAGCCAGTAGTACCGTATTGCACCAATGTTAATTTCTTAGTTTTGGTAAGCGTACCATGGTTATATAAGATGGTAACATCAGCAGAAGCTGAGTAAAGGTGTACAGGTATGCCCTGCACTGTCTTTGTGACTCTTCTGTAAATCCAAAATTATTTTTAAATTAAAAGGTTTTTTAAAAAAAAAAAATAACCAATTTTTAAAGAAGGCTTGAATAAGAGAAAGGGTCCCTAAAATATTGTTTTATAGAGAGGTATTTATTTCAAGGAACACAATTAAATTCATGCTTTATCCAAATTTATGACCTGCATTTTAACAGGGCTAAGCAGTGTTTTGTTACACAGAAAGCCCATCTATGTCTTTCTCTGTGTAGCACTGTAAATTTGTGGTCTTTCACACCCATTCTAGAAGCATTAGTCTCTCCTCTGTCAAGGATCTTTATACTCTAAGCTGCAGAAGAAGCACTGAAGAAAAACCCACATTTTAAGGCAGGTTAGCTCCCAAGATCTAGCCCCTCAGCAATATGGAATAAAATTATTTTAAAAGGGTAGTTGAGACCAATTTTGCTCTGAAGGTTCAGCACAGCCGTAATTTCAAATGGGCCTTTAAAGAATCGTCTTTAAAGTTGTGTAAGACATTACAATTATATCACTCCTATCTCTATTATTATTAAAATACACCATTCTATACCAAGCCAACAGGCGCACATTGTAGGCTGAGGGCGGGGTGGAAAAGGTGCTTGCTTTGACTTTATTTCTCAGAGCTATTCATAGACAAGGGCTGTGACGGAACAACTACTTTACTGCTCTACTTTCAATCAATGGTATATTGAGCAACTGTATTTGGCCATTCACTGTCTTAGGTACCAGGGATACAAGATTAAAAAGATACAGTCCCTAGTACACTTACTTTGGCAAATGTTTGGAAATACCTAGTAAAGGTTCAACTGCATGTATATTCCACCCAGATGTCCTGCTGCCAGCTGCATATATCCTATTGCCAAAGCTGCAAGGGGCAAGAAAGTTCATAGGAGCCTTCCTTCTGGGTTTTGAAATTATGAACAAGTCATCAATAATAGATTCAGTAAATAAAATATAATGTATTCATAAAATGGAACTTATGCAACCGTGACGAAATGAATGAACCATGACAACACTTATCAACAGAATAGATCTCATAAGCATAATAATCAAGGAAGCAAGTCACAAATGGATACAAACTGAACAATTCCATTTATATAAAGTTCCAAAAGAGAGCCAATTAAACAATATATTGCCTAGGAATACATGCTTAGGTAGCTTTTTTTTTTTTTTTTTTAACTACAAAGAAAAGCAAGTTATTAATTAACATCAAATTCAGGAAAGTAGGGGCTTCCCTGGTGGCACAGTGGTTAAGAATCCGCCTGCCAGTGCAGGGGACACGGGTTCAATCCCTGGCCCAGGAAGATCCCAGATGCCGCGGAGTGGCTGAGCCCGTGTGCCACAACTACTGAGCCTGTGCTCTAGAGCCCGTGCTCTGCAACAAGAGAGGCCACGACAGTGAGAAGCCTGTGCACCGCATGAAGAGTAGCCACTGCTTGCCTCAACTAGAGAAAGCCCATGCACAGCAATGAAGACCCAACACAGCCCCCCAAAAAAAAATAATTAAAAAAAAAATTCAGGGTACTAGTTACTCACTGGGAGTGGCAGAGGCAGATTGAGACCAGAGAGGGATGCACAGGGCGTTTCTGGAGACTGTCCAAGTCCTATGTGTAAGGCCTGGGTGATAGCCACGTGGGTGTCTGATTATGTGGTAGATGTTCTTTACACTGCAGATATACATTTACAATACTCCTTGAATGCTACAGTTCATGAAAACATGTTTAAAATATGCTATGATGAAAGTTTAAAAATACTGTAATAATCCTAATGGCATGATGAGCTCCTTGTCTCACAGCACCTGTTAAAAATTAGGTATAATGTAGTGCCACCAGTGCTTTGATGTTTTTATATGAAGTCAAAAGGAGGGAGGAGTCAAGTCTGCCTGAGCAGTCAGGGAGGACTTCAGTCAGGGAGGAAGAGGTGACCCTTGAGCTGAGAATAGTTATCCAGACAGAGTATATTAAAACAGCCTAGGGGGCTTCCCTGATGGCGCAGTGGCTGAGAGTCTGCCTGCCGATGCAGGGGACGCAGGTTCGTGCCCCGGTCCGGGAAGATCCCACATGCTGCGGAGAGGCTGGGCCCGTGAGCCATGTCCGCTGAGCCCGTGTGTCTGCAGCCTGTGCTCCGCAATGGGAGAGGCCACAGCAGTGAGAGGCCCGCGTACCGCAAAAATAAAAACAATAAAAAAATAAAATAAAATTCAAACTACCCTTTGGAATATTATTGAAAGAGCTAACAGGTTTTATATGAAGGGAGCCTCAGGGGGATTCAACTGGTGGGATTTCAAGACTAGTATCTGGTCCTGGTTCTCTTGCCTAACCCCTTTTCTAGGTCCCAGAGCAGCCTTCCCACTTCTATTGATCTTCGGGCCATGTATTTTTAACCTCCTTGTTAAGTCTGTCTCTTCCAGAATACAACAAATAAACCTCCAAATGGTAATGCAACAAGAGTAGCGGCCAGTCAACACCTGCACAACACTTAAACGAGCCGTCATCACGGTCCATGGAGCACCCCCCCCACCAGGTATACCCTGACAGAGAGCAGGCAACGGGAACCCAGGGTCCTACGATGCCCCCGCCCAGCAGCAAGCAGCCAGAGAAAGATCGTCGCCCCTTCTCCTTACGAAAAGGGCTCCTGAACGCCTGAGAGGGAGCTAGGCAGACAGACAGACGTGAGCAGGGTATCCAATAAGTCCAAAGGATTATCACTGGGATAGGAACAAGCTCAGCTGGACTTTTAAACTCTGTTTTCACTGCCCAACAGCTCTGTCTTGAACTCACACAACAGATTGTCAACCTAGCAGCTCCAATTAACACTCTACAAGAACAAATAAGTTCTTTAGCAGGAGTGGTTTTACGGACTAGGAGAGCTTTAGACTTACTAACAGCTAACCAAGGTGGGACCTGTGCAGTGATACAGGAGGATTGCTGTTTTCTTTGCTTATTTAAAGAGAGGGAGAAATGTGCTGCTCCAGGGAAAAGAAGAACATAAACACGAAGGGCCAACATCGCCAGAACGGAGAGTTACCGGACTCATCACTCTGTCACGCAGCAACCATTACATCTTTGAACACTTCCAAGTAGCCTGCCCTGCTCCTCTCCCATCCCATACAAGGAAGGGTATTCATCCTGTTCTTCCCCAACTCTGCACACTGGAAGTACGCATACCCTACCCAATCAGCAGATGACTCACAAGTTCCTTCCTCCCCTGGCTATAAAAACAGACCAGTAACCCATGCTCGGGGTCAACTCTCCCTATCAGAAAGTCAGCAACCCATCCCTTTAATAAATTCTATCTTCTTTACAAAACAAACAAACAAACCACAGCATTATCCACTCCACACCGCCCGCAAAAAAGCCTGCTTTAAAATATCCACTGCTGGAAGCAACCTAAATGTCCATCAACAGAATGGATAAAGAAGATGTGGTACATCTATACAATGGAGCATCAGCCATAAAAAGGAACGAAATTGTGCCATCTGCAGAGACACAGATAGACCTAGAGACTGTCATACAGAGTGAAGTAAGTCAGAAAGGGAAAAACAAATATCGTATATTAATGCATATACGTGGAATCCAGAAAAACGGTACAGACGAACCGCTCTGCAGGGCAGAAAGAGAGACACAGACGTAGAGAACAAACGTATGGACACCAAGGGGGGAAAGTGGCAGGGGGTGGGTGGTGGCGTGATGAATTGGGAGATTGGGATTGACGTATATACACTGATGTGTATAAAGTGGATGACTAATAAGAACCTGCTGTTTAAAAAAATAAAACAACAAAAAAAAAACATTGGGTAGCATCGCTGAAGAACACTGACATGGGAGTGGGGGATTAACTCAGAGGAGGTCTTCCAAGCCAGCAGCAGTAAAACTTAAGGGGCAGGACTCTCCTGAAAGCCATCTGTTCTCAAAACTAAACAGCACACAGGGACAGAAACAGACCAGGAGTCGAGATTTCTCAGCCCACTACGAAAGTTTCAGAGCTCAAAAGTATTGATCAATAGAATCAAGGGACTTCTCAAAACTTGCTTTCTTCAGTCGTGGGGAGTAAAAGGAACGTCCAACTAGGATTTACAAGATTGGGTTCAAATCCTTGTTCAACCCTCACTAGCTGTGTGTCTTCAAGCAAATAGCTAAACCTCTCTGAGAGGCAAATATGGTAATGGAAAATAAAAATTTTTTTAAAAAGCACTAGACTTCAGAAAACTGGTCCAAATCACTATGGCCAAGTCACAGCTGAGCCTTATGCAAATGAGCTTATAATGCCTATGTCACAGAGCTGCTGGCAGGGGTGGGTAACGGGGCAAAGGCTATGCCTCCACCACCCCTCCCCCCCCTAGAAAAAAGAGGGAGTCAAACCAGGAGGTCCTTCAAAGTCCCTTCTTGATCAACGTTTAGTCGACGATCCTTTGGAGAAAAAGAGCTAATAAACCACCTGCTCGTGTTGAGTGCCTACCAGGTGACAAACAGCCCCAGTTTCATGGGGGAAGGGTGGGGGTGGAGGGACCCAAGCAGCCACACAGGGCCCTGCACTTAGAAGGGTTCACATGGGGGCTAAGGCTCTGATGTCACCATCTTCAATTTCTTCATTTTTTAAAAAAATATTTAGTTTTTATCTGGCTGCGCCGGGTCTTCATTGTGGCATGCAGGATCTTTTAGCTGTGGCATGTGGGATCTAGTTCCCTGACGTGGCATCAAACCCGGGCCCCCTGCACTGGGAACACAGAGTGTTAATCACTGGACCACCAGGGAAGTCCCAATTTCTTCATTTTTGAACAAGGAGCCCTGCATGTTCATTCTGCACTAAGTCCCGCGAATCATGTGGCAGGCCTGGTACCCGACACTGTGCTTAGCGTCCAGGACACGGCAATAAAACAGACCAGCACCCTCGGGGGGCTCCAAGCAAGTACATTACTTGGGAAGCAAATCCTACATAAAAAACAGGACACTCAGGAAAGATATTCATGCCTGTTCTATTCCTTAGCCCAACGACAGATTGAAAGCCCTAAAGATTAAAGTGCTTACTTATCCTCAGGACAGGTCCCGGCTTGCTTGTACATGAAACACACACACCCCTGTAGACTCACCCAGCCATGCCCTTCTGAGGCGAGTTGTCTTCCTGGACACTTACAGCTCCCTGAGGCACGTCCATCTGGCCACGCCACGGACAGCTAAGTGCTTGAAGCAGTGGTTCTTAAAGCGTGGTTCCCAGCCCAGCAGTATCAGCATCACCTGGGAGCTTATTAGAGACGCAAATTCTCAGGCCCCACCCCAGACCTACTGAATCAAGCTCTGGGTGTGGGCCCAGCAATCCGGGTTTTAACAAGTCCTGCAGGTGATTCTGATGCATGGGCTAAAGTTTCAGAACCACTGGCCTAGATGATCAAATTTAATCACTTTATCACTTGGAAATATGTTTATTATCTTTCCAATCTTTTTTTTTTTTTTGGCTGGGGAAGGTGTGTTGGGGGAATTGGTGGGGGGTCAGGCCTTCCCAGCATCTTCCTCCCACCCACCACAAACAATCACCAGCAATTCCTGAAGATCCAGATCTCTCTGTGTGTTTCCCACAAATTTCAATTTAACTCACACACTTTGTTTTTGTCTGTTCATTCAAGACACAATGCAGCCCGGAGTCCCTAGTGAACAAACATCCCATCTGCACATGTCAAGTACCTGATTCATTTAGACTTATCCCAAGTGCTTAATGTCTGCAACAGAAGCCTCCGTGATACTCTTGATCTAAACAGCTGAGTTAATGCCCTGGGACAAAGGGGCCTGGTGTTTGGGTGAGCGCCTATGGGCCTGACAGCCACAAAGAGAAGCTTGTTGAATGCACACATGAAAAGAGAAGAGATAGGAGGCAGAGACTCTGATCTTCATGACCCTCTGATTATTCTATCAGTTAGTTAAAGCATAAATCCATCCTCCAACCTAACAAAATACTATTTTACTTCCTTTTACTCCATATTTTATCTTTTACAGCCAACAAAACATAAAAACCTTACAAAGGTTATGTTCTCATCAATTTTTGCCCTAAAGACAATAAATTAAGTGGAGGCTACTGCAGCAGCAACAAAGACATCAGCCCGAAACTTTCTGGAACGACAATCTTCTCCTCCCACCATCGGAGTTCAGAGCTGCCAGTCAAAGACGTAGCCATTAAAATTAAATGTCAATGGTACTGTCATCCTATTTCTTTAATTAGTGTCTAGCCTTTACTCTTGTTTCTTAAAAATCTGCTCTGGAGGCCAACAAATAAAAAAGAATGTGAAAACGTGAAAACTTAAATATTTGTCAGATATAAGAAAGAAAATCTACACTTTTCTGAATCAATTTTTTTTTTTTTTTTTTTTGGGCTACGTTGGGTCTTCACTGCTGCATGCAGGCTTTCTCAAGTTGCGGCGAGCGGGGGCTATTCTTCGTTGCGGTGCGTGGGCTTCTCATCGCGGTGGCTTCTCTTGTTGCGGAGCACGGGCTCTAGGCGTACAGGCTTCAGTAGTTGTGGCTCGCAGGCTCTAGAGCGCAGGCTCAGTAGTTGTGGCGCACGGGCTTAGTTGTTACGCACGGCATGAGGGATCTTCCTGGACCAGGGCTCAAACCCGTGTCCCCTGCATTGGCAGGAGGGTTCTCAACCACTGCGCCACCAGGGAAGTCCCTCTGAATCACTCTGAGTCCAATATCTTCCAGTTCTCACTGTAATAAAGTCTCCAAAACCTCCCCAACACTAAACTCAAAATTTACTTTTCATTTATATAAAAATCACTTAACCACTGTTTGTCCGAAGTTCCATTACATGAGGTAGTACCAAGCACTTAGAACAAGACCTGGCACATAGCAAGGGCTCAACAAGTATTCGTTCTCCTTCTTATTCATTGTTGCTGCTGCTGTAACTGTTACATGATGTGCTACTATGTGCTAAGTATATACAATGAAAAGCAAAACAGATGTGGCTCTCATGAAGCTCACGGGCTAGCAGCAGAGACAGACACCAAAAAAATAATCACACAAGTAAACGTAAGTCAAAAACTGTACAATTAAGATATAACCCATGGGGGATGGGAACTAAGAAAAGCCCAGAGTAGTTTTATCATTTTATGATTTTGAAACCTCTTGGATATATAATTTAGACCAAATCACAACCCTTCCCCAGATGTTTTCAAATCCTTTTGTATTACTATGCAAATTCCAAATGTAAAGCAGCGAAAAAGATTTGTAAACAAATATTCATATTTCATGACTATACCATTCAACATCAGTAACACTGCCCCAATTGTGTAGATCAGAACTTATTTTTTTTTTAATACTGTTAACATTTCCAAATACAGAAACTAGGATATCCCAAGAAACAAGCCTATGTTCAGATACAGTCAGTGAATCTTCCATGAATTTTCTCAGAACCTTATCAATTAAAATTAATTCACAGTTAAAGTTACGGTTCACCTTTAAGTATGCAAACCACTTTCTTGAACCTTATGACTATTTCTAAATAATATAAATTACTTGATTTAAAATAATTTTTATTCCATTAACTTCTTTTCTTTAACTATAAAATGCATTTTCTGGTGACTTCACTTAGAGGCAAGAGCAATCAAAAAATACGTGACCACAGAACACAGAGGCCCATTCTTAAATAGGATCTGTTTCACAAGGAGAACTGGGGAAATTCAGGAAGGCCCAGGGACTTCTCTACTGGGCCAGACCCAGGGAAACGTGCTAGAGCTCGGGGGGAACCCTGAGAGCATCCCCCTAACTTCTTTAGAGCTTGGCAGGAGGGCCTGGGCTCTGGGTCCAGGCCCTTCTGTCTGGATTCCAGCTCCACCTCTTCATGTTTTAATTTGGAGCAAGTAGCTTAACCTTTCTCAGTTTCAGTCTCCTGCTCTATAAAATGGGTACCCACATCATAAGAAAGCAGTGGGATCAGGTGGCGGAATATGCAAACCCTTCTTAGCATAATGCTGAAACCAACTGAGTTCTCGTTAGCTACCGTTCAAGCCTCTCCAAACTGTCTCTTAATGAGACAAGATCCAAAGTCACAACTAAAATAAAATACAAACTGGGACCCGCAGGTGCACTTTCTACTGCCCATGAACTCGCACTTGAACCTACCCGTCCTCACCTAGGATCCCCCTAGGGCCACCAGGGGAGCTGTCACCCCATGGGAGATGGCGGGCAGGTCCCAGGAAGCACACTTCCTCTGAGTCTTTAGAGACCTCTATGGCTTGACCTCCTGACACGTTCAACCCTGGTCCACATCTCATCATCTTTGGCAGTTTATTAACCAAAGTAGAGATTGCAGCTAAACCAATAGGTCAAACAGAACTTAGCCCTCCACAGTTACCTCATCTCGCACATTATCTATATACACAGCAATCAATTCCTGCGTGCTAAGTACTTTAGTCTTTAGTAAGGCACCCAAGAAGGAAAAGTCTTTAGACTGTCATCCAAGACCCTTTCATCCATCCATTTAAAACACACATGCCATGCGCCACACTCCGTGCTAGGCCCTAGATATACAAATGCCAAAGACTTAGTCCTTGTCACCAAGGCCTTCACAGTCTTGGAGGAGGAAAATGTGTGATAGATAATTTTAATATAATGTCAGTATAGTGGAAAAAGTCACACAAAGATGTCAAAATGTTTTTCCCGTTAGGAATTTGGCCTGGGAAGCAAAATATTTAAGATGTGAATTTTTAAAAATGCTCTTCCAAAATGGCTACATTACCACCTTTGGTTAGCTAATTAATACACATCAACTGTAAAAGAACCATGAAATAGGGCTTCCCTGGTGGCGCAGCGGTTGAGAGTCCGCCTGCCGATGCAGGGGACACGGGTTCGTGCCCCGGTCCGGGAAGATCCCACATACCACGGAGCGGCTGGGCCCGTGAGCCACGGCCGCTGAGCCTGCGCGTCCGGAGCCTGTGCTCTGCAACGGGAGAGGCCCGCGTACCGCAAAAAAAAAAAAAAAAAAAAAAGAACCATGAAATAAAGATAAGCAAAAAGAAAAATATAAACTATAATCTTACTGTCTGGAATAACTACTGTTAACATTTAGATGGATGGCCTTTTGGGTTTTAAAATATGTATCTGAACAAGATACAAAATCATTTTATACAGAGTATGGTAACCTGGGTTGTTCACTTTTCAACAAACATCTATTATCATATTTCTGGAGTAGAAATGCTCCTCTAACTTATCATTTTAAGTGATTATACAGAATTCCATGATAGGTTCCATAATTTTTTTTACTATGCTCTACTGCCTGATAGTAGAGGATAGACCACTTCCAATTTTTTTTTTTTTTGGCTATAATAAACATTACAACATTCTTGTTCACACATCCTTTCAAACCAGCCCAATTATTTCTCCAGAATAACTTCCTAGGGATTTGAATTGTTGGATCAAAGGGGAAGCATATTTTTAAATATGACACAAATGAACCTATCTACGAAGCAAAAACAGACTCGCAGACATAGAGAACAGACTCGTGGTTGCCAAGGGGGAAGGGGACTGGGGGAGGGATGGAGCGGGAGTTTGGGCTTAGCAGATGCAAACTATTATATATAGAATGGATGGACAATAAGGTCCTACTGTATAGCATAGGGAACTATATTCAATATTGTGATAAAACCATAATGGAAAAGAATACGAAAAAGAATGTATATATGTATAACTGAGTCACTTTGCTGTACAGCAGAAATTAATACAACATTGTAAATCAACTCTACTTCAATAAAAAATAAAAATTTTAAAAAGCTAAGCATGTTTTTAAGACGTTGACACCTATTACCAAATTGCCCTCCAGAAAAGCTGACCATTAAAAGCCACCATTTCCCCATGTCTTCACCCTCATTTGATAGCATCACTCTTCCTACTCTCTGCATTCCATATTTTTAAGTTTTAATGTACCCACCTTAGCTAAAAATGTTCCTTACAAGAGCATCTTTTTCAGAGGTATCAACAGTTATGACATTTGCTGAAATTAGGCTGCCACAAGCTGCCGGCCATCCAAGTTTGGTTTTGGGGCCTCAGTGCTTCTGGAACTCCACTATGCATAGAAGTCACCTGGGGATCTTGTTGCAGGGCAGATTCCAAGTCAGTAGGTCTGGGGTAGAGACTGAGGTCTAACAAGCTCCAGGTGATGCCATGCTGCTGGTCTATTAACTACTCTTTGAGGAGCGAAGAGCACATTCTCTTATCTCAAGGCCCCTCCAGGTCCCTAAAAGACAACCCCATCTCCCCAGCAGCTTCCTCCTCAAAAGTGCCCTGAAATTATTCTACTACTGAAATTATTCTACCTGAAACAGGCCTGAAATTATTCTACCACTCACTCCTTGCATTGTCTTGAACAACTCACTAAGCTTCAAAGGGCTTCAGTTTACCCATCTGTGAAATGAAAAGCGTGGAGTACCTGGCCGCTAAGTTCCTTCCCATCTCCAATAGTGAAGGGAGGTCTCCCTGCGCAAATATCACTAGGTGCTTCCTAGGACTCTTTTGAATATCTTCTTCCCTTCACCCCACAGGACCACACTCGGAATGAGGGCAATAGAGGGGGTGACATTGCAGCAGCTGGTGACAGCCGCAGCCCAGGAAAAAGCATCCCTGAAAGGGGACACTCTCCTCCAACTACCTCTCTCCTGGGAGTTCCCAGTCATAAGGATATACATCATTTTCTCTCCCCAAAAGGAACAGATTTAACAAGAACCTATGGCTAATTCGCCCATTAAAGGAACAAAGAGTGGAATGAGGGAGGAGACGGAGAGAGATATTGCATCTGTAAATAGATATCTTGCCAAAGAGCCTCAGAAGTCAGCTCTGGGCAAAGGGAGTCCAGCGTCTCCATAATATTTCACTTGTAATGGCTACTCCCTTCTGTTCTGTTTTCCCTCTTGCTTTTCTGCAACACTAAAAGGTGGGCAGAGGCAGAATGTGATCCTCAGCACCCGTGCTGGCGGGAGCACTTGTCTAAAATGATGCCGGATCTATAGACATATTTTCTTCTTTGCCAATAATATGAAAATGCTGTCGTTCTTGTTCTGTAGGGACATGAAACATGTATTCTCCACCCTCGGAGGAGAGAGACAGTCATGCTCCCCAGTTCAATCAAGTTATCGAATATGACCATGAACCGTCGTCTCCTTCAATTCTCTGTTTTTGGAAAGAGTGAACCAGAAAGATTTCTTTTTAGTCATAGTACACTTTCCCCCTGCCTCTTCGCATTTACTGGCAGGGAGTTTAACATGTTCACGAAATTCTTTTTCTCACTTTCATTTCCTTTAAACAACTCCTAAGTATTTGACTCCTAAGTGAACTTTTCTTTTTTTTTTTTTTTTCGGTATGCGGGCCTCACTGTCATGGCCTCTCCCGTTGCGGAGCACAGGCTCCGGACGCACAGGCTCAGCGGCCATGGCTCACGGGCCCAGCCGCTCCGCGGCATGTGGGATCTTCCCGGACCGGGGCACGAACCCCTGTCCCCTGCATCGGCAGGCGGACTCTCAACCACTGCGCCACCAGGGAAGCCCATGAACTTTTCTTAAAAAGTACCCACGTCCTTTGCTTTTCTCTTATGGGGATGGTATCCTGTGCTTCCCAGTGTCTCCCAGAAAGTCGGGAGACTTTCGTTGCTTAAGTTAGGCCTGAATTAGGTATGATGGTCAACTCTAAAGGGCATCAGCCAACCTATCAGAACCGAATAGACAATAAACACAAATACATCAGCTAGCATCTTCCACTTTTAACGTTTATGCTGCCGGCATAACCCACTTCCCCTCTGCAAGCCCTAAGCCCCTCCTTCGGAGCCGTCTGCCATCTTTTGCTCGCCCATGTTCAGGTGGAGCTCCAGCCAGGACACATTTCTCTGAAGAGCTGCAGCCCTAATTCCTCCCCAACATTTCGCAGCTTGTCAGCGGGACCCAAGCAATAAAAAGATCAATAAGAAAACAAATCCCACCTGATTAGGTCCTGTTTGATCTTAAACCCACAGCATCCAAGATTTCGGCTACATAATGCTGGCTCCAGACAAGAGGAGCAGAGTTTTCTTATGAAAATAAATTAGACAAGCACACAGAAGAAAGAAAACGGACGTGCAATTCACTGCTAAAATGTTTGAGAGCCTTCACTATGGTCGTGAGCTAAAAGCAAAGGGCAATGGTTTCTTTTCCCATCTTCTTTAGTCTTTTATTCTCTACTCTCCATTCTCCCTGCAACAAGACAAATGTTTTGCTCTCAACAAATATTTTTCAAGAATCCAGAAAAGAATAAATGTATGTATACGTATAACTAAACCACTTTGCTGTACACCTGAAACTAACATAACACTGTAAATCAAATATACTCCAATATTAAAAAAAAATCTTAGTAAAGTACTTGGGATGGAGTAAATGCTCAGTGTGTGTGTGTGTGTATATATATATATATATATATATATATATATATGTATTTCAGGTACTATTTTTCGATTAGGGATGTTTTTCTTTCTCTTGTACGCTGGGGTTTTGTTTTCCACACTGAAATTATAACATACCCTAAAGACAGCAAACGCAAGTCCTAGGAGTCGCCTTGCTACAAGCCATCGGCTGCAATCATATCAAGATGAATATATTGTCAGGATCCTGTAAGTAGCAGTTCATTTATCCCACTCCCTCCCCTAAGAGAGGCTCCACCAGGGATTAGATTATTATGCAAGCTTCCTGGACCCACTCCAAATGCAGATTGCAACTACAATTCAAAGAGAAACTTAATAAAAGGTGATAGGAAATAAACCTTCTACAGAACACTTTTTTAAAAAAAAATTAACCTTTTCAAAGTTTAATTCCATCCTATATACCCATAAATAGACGAGCTTTCAGGAACTAAAAGCTAATCCTATAGTAATAACACAAAGCTTGATATCTCATTCCATGCGATCATTAATACTGCTTTAAACATCACGAGAAATCTCTTCGACTTCTTAAGCTTTGTAATTCATTTCTATACACCAATTCACGAAAACTCATTAATTCAGGTGGCCTTTTTGCGGCACATCTGAGGCACACAAATATTTGGGATTTTTACCTTAGGTCAGAGATTAAGAAAAAATTAACTTCTCATTTTCGGAAACGATTTATGAATGTGAAAAAAAATGCTTTTGACAGTAACGTGTTTATCTTACCTAGTTCGCAAGTAAAATAGGCCGCACAGAATACAGGAAGTAAAAACTGAAAAAGGCAAAAGGTTTTATATAAATGGTAGGGGTATTTTTTAAGAAAGAAAAAAAATCTTGTTACTTCTTCACCATCTTTTCCTATAACCCAGTTTCAAGATTCCAGTCAAGGGTAAGATGGAAGAGCTTTGATTTGGGAGAGGAAAAAAATCCTTTGAACACTGATCGACACTCGATTTGTGCAGTTATTTTACCTAGATTTAACTCTGTATGCTTGACTCTCCAATCATCTGATTGACTGAGATGCTATTTCCACGGAGCTGGGTTTACAATTATCCTTAAACCAGTGAAACTTCAAAGGCCGTTCAATAGATATTTTCCGTTCTTCATTAGAACTCGTAAATACATAACCTGCACATAAGTCATTCTGCCTAATTAAATGGAATCTCTTCGTCTCTATTAAACATTTAGAAGTGCTGCCTGAGTATAAACATGTCATCTGAGAAGCGGGGGAGGGAGATTCTTGTAATATCCATGCATAACCAACTGAATCTCCTTTAAGCAAAGCCACATTAATAATAGCAGAGATGCACATAAATTTTTCTAATTATTTTACTATCAGTAAAGATTGTTTAAAGGATATTCATTTTTGGCAATTACCCCCTCAAGTGTTATCTGAATAATCATCCTTCTAGGGAAACACAGTCCAGGTGCTTTAATTTACTTCAGAGATTATCACATAGACTTTCCCCCACTTTCTTTTTCAAGTATCTGTATCCTGGAAGAGATAACACAACACTTTTCTCTAACAGTTGTATTTAGCTTAGAGAATGAGTTGTTTGTTTTGTTTTTGAATCATATATCTAGAGTTAGAATTCTTAGGAAGATAATCCATAAAAGCTCTACTTTGGAAATGCAAATGTTCCTAAAGTGTTGTGAGTTTGTACTGTTTGGTCTGTTAAAGACAGCAAAGGTTTTTAAACTCCGCCTTTTTTCGGAAATTGATGGAGGAATTATAAAGCACCTCCAACTAAACAAGCAGTTGAACTTCTACTTAGGATTCACTTCCCAGGTTCCCAACAGTCTTTAAAAAAAAAAAGCTCTTTTTATGAAGTTTGAAACAATATTTGTGACACTGAGCTTTATGTCATAAGACCAGGCAGAAATTGTAGCAGGTAAACGTTGGAGGAAGCAGATGTCGATGTTTGAGCTGCGGTGTTTTGTTAGATCGCCCTCTTGTGGTCGAACGTCATCAACACAATTTCTGTTCCGCATTTTTCTAAAGAACAAGTTCAACAATCCACAGTAGCATAATTCTGACAAAAATAAGCTGCAAGTTGGGAGCGAACTTCCTAATATTCTGTTGGGTTTTGGATCTTCTCCTCTTCCCCAAAAACAACTTACAATGCATTCACTCGAGTGAACAGGAAAGTATGAGAATTCTTAAATGTACAAGATCTCTTAACATACACATGCACCAATTAAGCACAATGTTCCTAGTGATTTGGGAACAGAGAAACTCTTCTACATGAAATGGCACCCATCCCCAAATGTCCTTCAGGTGACCATAGACCCTAGCATCAGCACCCCTGGCAGATACAGCATGAGGTGGACATAGCAGCTGCAGGCTGGGTGGATAATGTCACCCAACACGGCCTGAGATGTCTTAAAAATGCTGTGCTGTTGACTGCACCCATCTTCAAGGAAAATATATATCCCCAGTGGACCAGGGGCCCAGCTGCCTCATTCTTTGAGTGGAAGTAAGTGTAGCTTTTTTGTGATACCCACTCCAGTAGAGCTGCAGGAATTCAAAATGAGGGAAAAAACAGCGAAGGGAGTAATTACATTCAAGTATTTCCATAATTCGTTACCTATGTAAAATATAAGCCATTTCTATGGCTTCAGAATGTTCTACCTCGAAGTTTCACTGAAAATAAGGATCTTTATAATAAATCCTGCCTTTGACCAGGAAACCTGTGTTAAGAAGGATTGAGAAATGAGACCCTCTCTTTCATACATCAAATTTTAGGTCTTGAGGGGAGCCTGGAGATCATAAATTGCAAATTTGTCACTTGACAGATTAAAAAAAACAAAGCCCAATGAGGTGTAGGGACTTGCCCGAAGTCTCCTGGTAAAAAGCAGCAAACCCAGGATTAGAAGGGAGTCTCCCAGCTATACTAACTAGCATGACCCATCCTCCTTGGCCCCGTCTTGCCGAAGAGCATCCTGGCATCCAATTCCCTGTGGAGGCCTGTGATCCACAGTCTTCTAGCTCAGTGATCCCTGAACTGCTGCTAAAACTTCTTTCCTGCTACTGAGTGGTCTGTCCTCATTCTCTCCTACCAATGAGAAATAAATGACAACCAAATTCTTTCAAACAAGACTAGCAGCCATTGAAAACCACGACCAAATTCAATACAACACTGAATACAAACATCCTCCCCAGAAGTTTCCTGAATTCCCATTCCATGTGGGCTCATGTACTGTGGGGCTTATCCGTCAAACTTCTTATACAAAATGGAATTAGAGCATGTAAGGGAACTGATAATGTGCCATTTTTTGTCATAAATGCCAACGTTAGTACTCCCTCCATGATTCACTTTATAGGTTATTAGTCATTTATGAAAATAAAAGCCCATAGAATGATTCATTGTAAGTAAAAGAACTGAAGAGAGGTCCTTGATCAGTTGCCCCCGGCTGATGATACATTACATATAGATGTGTACATAGCAGAACGGTTCTCTCTGGGGTTGATGGACTTCCACCAAGATCTGATGTGGTTGTGGTAGTAACAGAGATGCCCACAAGATGGCACTCTTCTTTATTTTTAATTCATGGTAAGCAAAAAAAAAAAAAAAAAAATTGATTCTCCACACAGTCTAAGAATAAATGGGATATGTAGCTAACTCCATACAATGTCACGTTTAATGTTGTAACAGGCATCACAGTTGTGAAAATCTGCCCCCCACCCCTTCCCTGAGGAATGTGATGATGGAGGACAGAAAGGCCTGAAAACAGGTGTTGATGCTCTGAGGGAATGCCAGGCCTTGGGTGGGGGTGGGGTGGGGTGGGGTGGGGTGTGTGTGTGTGTGTGTGTGTGTGCGCGCGCGCGCACACACACGTACCACATGATTCTATATTTTTTCTTAAAGGTGAGTTCTGTTTCAAAAGTATGTTAAAGACTCTCTCCCATCTTAACAATTTTCTATCTTCAAGGCCAAAATAAAGGCTCTCCAATTACAGTGCCTTGCTCCACAAATTCCCTTCTGAAGGGACTTTACTATCTTTGACACATACACACGCAGCACTCCGTCTCCTGTGCTGCTGAAATAACAAAGTCTTTGTAGTTCTCTTTAGTAGGCGGCAGATAACATCTGATTTGGCAGGAATGATGGGCAAAAGGAAAATGATACATGGAGGTTATAAGACCTCAGTGCCTGGGCCGGAACTCTCAAAGCTCACTTCCACAGCACTCTAGTTCCACGAACCAGACAGAAACGTTCTGCCAATAAAAAGCTTTGCAAGCTTTAATGTGCATACAAATCATCTTGGGGATCCTGCTCAACTGCAGATTCTGATTCAATAGGTTTGGGGCAGGACCTGATTCTGCATTGCTAACAAGCTCCCAGATGATTCTGGTGCTCCGGTCTGAAGACCACACTTTGCGTGGCCAGGACTTAGTGAACCATTAACATCTCTATGACGAAACCATTTTAGAATATTTTAAAGGCAACATTATTATTTGTGATTATCAAGGAACAATTTTCTTCTTTCCTTTTACTCCCAGAG
The DNA here is from genome assembly GCF_003676395.1 of Aethalodelphis obliquidens. Lineage (NCBI taxonomy): Eukaryota > Metazoa > Chordata > Mammalia > Artiodactyla > Delphinidae > Aethalodelphis > Aethalodelphis obliquidens. The sequence continues at coordinate 7,595,929 of NW_020837970.1, forward strand.
CTACATTTGGAATTCTGACTAAGTATGCACCCATTGTTTAGCCATCCCTTTTACGTTACAAGTAATTGGTCGAGTGGTGATCAAAGCCAATGTGCTTTTACTTAACTAAAACACAGCTGAGATTTGCACACAGTGAAACATTTCACAATACAATTTACCCTTCTAATAGGACTCAATGGCCTTGGTATGTGAAAGACCATGCTGTACTGACCCTTAATCAAAGAACTTTAAAAAGATACCAAGCAAACCAATGCATAATTGCAATTAAGAATGTTAAATCAACATTTAATAGATACCAAACAAGGTAAACCCATTTAGAATGATCTTTTCTGTCTGAAAAGGAAGTACTTATTATGAGATTAGAGTTTATCTGCTGAATTAAAAGATGTCAGTAATACAAAAGTTACTTCGCTCAGCTTTTGCACAGCAAAGGAAACCATCAACAAAATGAAAAGACAACCTACTGAATGGGAGAAGGTATCAGCAAATCATAGGACCCATAATGGGTGAACATCCAAAATACTGAGTTGGCCAAAAAGTGCGTTTGGGTTTTTCAGTAAGATCTCACGGAAAATCCCGAACCAACTTTTTGGCCAACCCAATCCGGAAAACCCGAATGAACCTTTTGGCCAACCCAGTATAAACAGCACATACAACTCAGTAACCAAAAAAATGCGATTTTAAAATGGGCAGAAAACCTGAAGAGACTTTTTTCAAAGAAGACATACAGATGGCTAACAGGCACATGAGAAGATGCTCAACATCACTAATTATCAGAGAAATGCAAATCAAAACCACAATGAGGTATCACCTCACACCTGTCAGAATGGCTAACATCAAAATGTCTACAAATAATAAATGTTGGAGAGGATGTGGAGAAAAGGGAACTCTTCAACACTGCTGGTGGGAATGTAACTTGGTGCAGCCACTACAGAAAACAGTAGAGAGGTTACTCAAAAAACTAAAAATAGAACTACCATATTCTCCAGCAAATCCACTCCTGGGTATACATTTGAAAAAAGTGAAAACACTAACTCAAAAAGATACATGTACCCCATGCTCATAGCAGCATTCAATAACCAAGATATGGAAGCAACCCAAGTGTCCACCAACAAATGAATGGATAAAGAAGATGTGGCATATATATACAATGGAATATTATTCGGCCATAAAAACAATGAAATTCTGCCATTTGCAACAGTGTGGATAGACCTACAGGGTCTTATGCTTAGTGAAATAAGTCAGACAGAGAAAGACATACTCTATGTTATCACTTATATGTGGAATCTAAAAAATAAAACGAATATATATAACAAAACAGAAAAAGACAGATTTAGAGAACTAGTAGTCACCAGTGGGGAGAGAGAAGGGGAAAGGGCAGGATAGGGGTAGGGGATAAAGAGATACAAACTGTTACATATTTATAAACTATTTTTTTTCTTTTTTTTTGCAGTATGCGGGCCTCTCACTGCTGTGGCCTCTCCCGCTGCGGAGCACAGGCTCCGGACGCGCAGGCTCAGCGGCCATGGCTCACCGGCCCAGCCGCTCCGCGACATGTGGGATCTTCCCGGACCGGGGCACGAACCCGCGTCCCCTGCATCGGCAATAAACTATTTTTAAAATAAATAAGAAACAAGGATATATCGTACGGCACAAGGATATATCGTACAATGAAATATATCCATTATTTTGTAATAACTTTAAACAGAGCATAATCTGTAAAAATATTGAATCACTATGCTGTGTATCTGAAACTAATATTGTAAATCAACTATAGTTCAATAAAGATATACAAACAAAAAAAAATTAACGCTGGCTTTTTAACAAAGGGTGCTGAATGTCTAAATTTAAAAAGATGAACCCAGACACAGAGCTTACACCTCACACAAAAATAAACTCAGAATGGATTGTAGGCCTCAATATAAAATGAAAAGCTATAAAAACTTCGTAAAGAAAACATGGGAGGGGACTTCCCTGGTGGTGCAGGGGGCCTGGGTTCAATCCCTGCTCAGGGAATTAGATCCTGCATGCATGCAGCAATTAAGGATCCCGTGTGGGACTTCCCTGGCGGTCCAGTGGTTAAGACTTCGCCTTCTAATGCAGGGGGTGTGGGTTTGATCCCTGGTTGGGGAGTAAGATCCCACATCCCTCCCGGCCAAAAATACAAAATATAAAGCAGAAGCAACACTGTAACAAATTCAATAAAGACTTGAAATAAATAAATAAAGATCCCCCGTGCCACAAGTAAGACCCAGTGCAGCCAAATAAATAAACATTTTGAAAAGAAAACACAGGAGAAAATCTACGTGACCTTGGGTTTGGCTATGAGTTTTTATGTACAGTACTAACAGTTCAATCTATGAAACAAAAAAATAGGTTGGACTTCATTAAAATTAAAACTTCTGCTCTGTGAAAGATACTGTTAAGAAAATGAAAAGCTAAGCCACGGATTGGAAGAAAATATTTGCAGAACACATACCTGGTAAAGGGCTTATATCCAAAATATGAAAGAACTCTTAAAGTCCACAATTTTTTAAAAAAGAACTAAAAGAGGTCAAAAGATCTGAGCAGACACCTCACAAAAGATACAGATGGCAAAGAAGCAGATGAAAAGGTGCTCAACACCACGTGTCATTAGGGATTTGCAAGTGAAAAGAACAAAATACCACTACAAGACTATCAGAATGGAAGCAGCCGCATTGCACAGGGAGATCAGCTGGGTGCTTTGTGACCACCTAGAGGGGTGGGATAGGGAGGGTGGGAGGGAGGGAGACGCAAGAGGGAAGAGATATGGGGATATATGTATATGTAAAGCTGATTCGCTTTGTTATCAAGCAGAAACTAACACACCACTGTAAAGCAATTACACTCCAATAAAGATGTTTAAAAAAATAAAAATTTAAAAAAGACTATCAGAATGACAACATCCAAAAAAACCGACAATACCAAACGTTGACTGCAGAGCACAGGAAGACTCACTCAGTACTGATGGGAACACAAAATGGTACAGCCGCTCTGAAAGACAGTGTGGCAGTTTCTTACAAAACGAAACATAGTCTTACCACCTGACTCAGTAATTGTATTCCTAAGTATTTACCCAAATGAGCTGAAACTTATGTCCCCACAGAAGTCTGCACAGCTATATTCCTAACTGCCAAAACCTGGAAGTAACCAACATGTCCTGCAATAGGTGGATGGATAAACAAACTGTGCTACCTCCAGACAATGAAGCATTGCCCATTTGATAAAAAGAAACAAGCTATCAAGTCACTAAAAAATATGGATGAATCTTAAATGCATATTGCTAAATGAAAGAAGTCAGTCTGGGAAAGCTGCCTACTGTATGGTTCCAATTATATGACATTCTGGAAAGGCAAAATTATAAAGGTGGTAAACAGATCACTGGTTGCCAGTACTTGCAGGGGGTGAGGTTGAGTAGGTGAAGTGCAGAGGATTTTGGGGGGTGGTGATTCTGTGTGATACTGTAAAGTACACGCAAACTAGAAAAAAAAGATTTCGGAGATCCCATAATGGAATAAAAAATATGACAAACAACACAACTGTATTACAAATGTGTGAAACAACCTTATTAAAGGGGATGGGGAGAGGGGGGAGAATAGTGCTAGCCTAAGTAACTCTGGAAATGAGGAGAATCTGAAACACCAAAGAAGAAAGTAACTGCACACAGCACTGTACTCTAGCTGATAAAGTTGTTTTCCTTGGGGATATGGGTTAAGAGTTCTGATATGGCTGTACATATATACCGGAACTGAACAATTAAGTAAATGGATGGCAGATGGCAGGAAGCAGGTTCCTCACTGTTGGAGTGGGAATTTACAAATAAAGAAGGGGAGAAGGCTAGAACAAGCCATGCAGTAGTAGATTGGAGTTGGAGATATCAGTATGAACTCATGTTCAGCTTAACATAGATATAGATGGTTACATATAGAAAAATTTATAGATATGTGTATATACACAGATTAGTATATACACAAATATTTCCTTGCTCTTTCAGCTGAGAGGACCTAGAAGCAATGCCATCCCCATAGGAATGAGCACACCTAATGCCCAGATCTTGGTTTCTAACACCATTCTCCAATGAAAGGAACCAGGGCTGCTTAGAGAAATGGCACATTCGAGGACTGGAGCAGGAAATATGCAAGATGAGTTTGGAGCATCTTGTAGCTCCAGAAAATAAGGGAGTGCTCAAAAAATAAATAAATAAATAAAAGTTGATGTGTCATAGGGACACAGGAGCCAACTGAAAGAGCTCCCAGTGGCCAAAGCTGGAACAATTAGAGCACGAAAATTAAGTAGCACTGGATTATAACCCAAAGCATGAAATAAATATCCATGAGGCTATACTGATATAAAGTAATGATTAAATAAAGAAATAGGGAAAAGAGACCAATCCACTGTGCAGAATTCCAAATAACATACAGATACTCCAGCCTCCAGCCTCAAGGAGCTGGTAACTTCCCACTTCTTAAGTCACTTCCTCCCACAGAGGAAAGCATGGAAATGGGGGAAGGAGTAACTTGACAGGGCAAGAACCTGACAAACACTACCTGAGCCAGGTGATCAACATTAGCATTTAAGTGATGTCACGTGGATAGGATGACCTTTGATAATAAGATGATGAAAATGGCATTTTACTTCTGTCGTCTTCCTCCAAAGATATACTACCCCAATCTAATGATGAGAACATTAGACAAATTCCAACTGAGGAACTCAAAACTGTCAAAGTCACCAAAAGCAAGCAAAGTCTGAGGAACTACCACAGCTGAGAGCCTGAGGAGACATGACTACTACATATAACATGATATCCTAGACAGGATCATGGAACAGAAAAAGGACATAAGGGGAAAACTGAGGAAATCTGAATAAACCCTGGACTTTAGTTAATAATAATGTATCAAAGTTGGTTTATTCATCGTAACAAACATATACTATCATAAGATGTTTTCAAAAGGGAACGCTGGGTGTGGGAATACAGGTACACTTACTATCTTCACAGTAATTCTGCGACTCTCAAAATATTCTAAAATTAAAAGTTTACTTTAAAAATGTTGATAGTCTTTTCCCAATTCACACACACACACACACACACACACAAAAATCGAAGAATAGATTTTTTTTCCGTTTTTATTAAAATTCTGCTGCAGAAGCAGTGGGTGAGCTAGTTACTAACCACGCTGGAGAAAGAGAGTAAGAGATTTGGGTTCCGCTTCTTACTGGCCACGTGATTTTGGGAAAGTCACCATCGACGAGCCTCAGCTCTCTCATCAGTCAAATGAGCTCATGATACCCACTTCCAGGCACGCTGGAGGAATTAAACATCATAATCTACGTCAAACACATAACACAGGGCTTGACATAGAGTAAGCTCAAGAGACTGTTGCTTTAATGAGCTAGCCAGTGTAGACTGACTGCCAAATGTCCTGGTAGTAAATAGATTTCAACAGAAAAACTCAGAATGTATAAAAATCTCTACACTGAGTCCTTTATTGTGGAGGAGAGCATGACAAAGTCTTACTCTTAACCCATCAAGCATCAATATCAGTTCCCAAAACACATTCAAACAGGTATCTACTCCCGGTTCAAGTGATACACTCTAACTCACAGAAAGCCTTTCTGGTGGGAGAGATTTGGAGATTTCTTCTCTAATCTGCTCAGTCTGACTCCAGGACTCAGCCCATACAAATGGGTCTTTAGTCCCTGGCCCTGTGGCTGCAGCCTGAAAAATGTGCTCCCTCTCCCTTCTCTCCACCCTGCCCCTGTGCCTTCTTTTGCTCTGCCTTTCCTTTTGCTCCTTCATGCTAAAACCCCTCCATGCCTGTCCTTTGAGATTCAGCTCTGCTCCATGGTCAAGTCGTGAGAATGGAGAAGACAGTTAAAAGACAGTCAAACTCTAGGGACTTGCCTGGTGGCGCAGTGGTTAAGAATCCACCTGCTAATGCAGGGGACATGGGTTCGAGTCCTGGTCCAGGAAGATCCCACGTGCCGCGGAGCAACTAAGCCCGTGCGCAACAAACACTGAGCCTGCGCTCCAGAGCCCACGAGCCACAACTACTGAAGCCCACGCACCTAGAGCCCGAACTCCACAACAAAAGCCACTGCAACGAGAAGCCCGCGCACCACAACGAAGAGTAGCCCCCGCTCGCCGCAACTAGAGAAAGCCCTCACACAGCACCCAAGACCCGACGCAGCCAAAAAAAAAAAAAAAAGATACGTCCAGCAAAGGGTTCACACCCACTAGCAAACCTCCTTATATGTTATGAAGCTCAGAGGGGAGTTTCATTGTAAAAGGCCTCCTTCTCTTCCCTGGCCTCAGTAAGGGCAGCCTGCAGGACAGGAGGAGAGAATAGGGCAAGAAGGGCCACCACTGTACATGTCATTTCCTAGAAATATTTTACATACATCTTTGTGAGGCATGAAAATGCTACATATGTGATTATAAAATTTTCCATCCATAAAGCTACTCCTGGTTTATATATGGAAAATGGGTCATTATTTTGTGATGTCCCCAGAAGTGACTCACAGGGACTTGGCCACAGGAGCAAATGTGAGAAGCACTGCCCAGACCTAAGACTCACCACACTGGTTTAACACATCCATAGAAAATAGACACCCCAGACTGCGGGCTTCCTGGCCTTTTGCATGTTTTCTGATCTTGTGGGAGCAAAACTCCCCTGAATCTAGGCAGCCTGATATTCCGTATAGTTTTTACTATTATCACTTAATTGCAGTCATCTGACTTACAGCAGCAGACCCGGATCTAGACACTCCAAACCTGTATTCTTTATTGAGGGTGGGGATAGAAAATGACTGATGATTTAACTCACCTCTGAGAGGGAGCCCTCAACAACTTCTGATATCTAAGCCAGAGTTCCATCCTAAAATACAGTTGACCCTTGAGTAACATGGGTTTGAACTGCCGTTTGAACTGTGCGGGTCCACTTACACGGAGTTTTTTTCCAACAAATACAGCACCTGTATTTTCATTATACAGACCTTTACGTTAAGTAAGTGTGGGGAAAAGCCTGCGTTCAATTAGAGATCACATTATGCGGAATCAAAAGAACTAGAGCTTGAATCCACATCCTAACCAAACTGTTTGAGCTTCCAGCCCTTGGGTGAGTCGTTTACCAATTCCTGTTTTTGAGGCAGAGACTGAGCATGAGAGGATTTTCGACTCCACGGGAGGTCAGTGCCCCTAACCCCCGCGTGGTTCAAGGGTCAAATGACCCATCTTACCTGGCTCTTCCAGTTAAACGTCTTATATTTAGTTTCCTGTAACGCTGCACATTGAGTTTCCTCAGACTCCGTTGAAAACTCCTCGGCCCGACTCCAGGGGTCGGCGAGGAGCCGGCGGAACGCCGAGCGTCCGAGACGGGAAACGCGAGCGGAGCTGCCGGCCCGCGCAGCCACGCCCCGCTCGCCCGGAGCCTCGCCTGCGTGCACGGGGCCTGGGCACCTGCGTGCGGCGTGGGTGGGGGCGGGACCACGCGCACGCCCACCCCCACCCCACGCCTTGCCCCCTCGAGCGTGCGCGGCTCGCCTCACGCAGGTCTCCCCTCGGCGGCGCGCTCGTGCTGCCCGACAGAGGGCGCGCGCGCGGCGGGGGGTGCCGAGGAGACCGCGGTGCGCGTCCCGCCAGCCTCGCTGCTCCCCGCCCTGCCTGCTCGCCGGCAGGTGTGCTTCTTACAGGCGAGGGTAGGAGGCTTTCCACTCGGAATATTCCCGAGTGCTGCGTGGCTGTAAAACCCATTTCACCAGAGGAGACTGAAACGAGAGCGCGCTCATCAGCCAGTGTGGGAAACCAGTGCTCAACCTCAGCTACCGGCCGCCTTAGGACCACGGCGGCCCAGGTGCAATCCCTCTGTTCCTCCACCTTGAAAGTACCCACCAAGCATCCAAGTGCCGGTTCCTCGCCACCCTGCACGTGATCACGGCCCTGCAGAGTGTCTGGCGGCGGACCTCGCAGGCCTGCACGGCCCACCTGCACTACAAATGGATCCCTGTGCTAGACAGCCACGCGGCTGACATTCGCTCCTGCTTCCAAGGAGCAATAGGCTTCACTGACTGGGTCCGGGAAAAGGAAGGCAAGGTCCTGGTCCACTGTGAAGCTGGGATCTCCCGTTCGCCTGCCATCGGCATAGCTCATGTCAGCTCCGCCTGAAGGAGGCCACTGATCACATCCAGAGGAGGAGGAGAGTGACCTTGCCCAGCTTTGGCTTCCTGAGATCCTGCCTCGCACTCCCTGCCCCGGGATCCCTTCTGCCCGCAGGGTGCATCCCGCTCGTCATGTAAAGCCCATTTGCAGACACTGAGCCCTGACGTGCAGGGTTCCTACTGCACGTTCCCTACCACCCGCTGGACGGCCTCAGAGCTCACCAAGAGTTTCATGGCCACATACACATCCTGCTAAAACTGGAATGGGGGAACCAGCCCAGCCCCAAGAACAACTGTGGTTTTGTTTTTTAAACTCGTGGACATTTTATGGCTGTGCGGTACTGAATTGCCCCCTCTGTCAGGCTGCCCCAGTGGGGTAGAGTGGCCACCAGGCTTGCAAACTTCAGACTGACCTTGAAGATACGTTCTCAGAGGGAAGGAAAGCCAAGCTGCTTCAAGAGCACAGCCTGTGCTGACTAACTACTGTTCTTCCAGATCCCCTGCCCTCTCAGGACTAACCAGTCCTTGGATGTCAAAATTTGCCTTTTCATTTCAAGCATAAGGCAATAAACACTGGCATCCATGTGGGAGAAGGCAGTTGCTAGACCAGGAGAAAAGGCAATTACAAGGCCAACTGATTTTGAAGGAAGCACGATTTCCACCTTATCTTTTTAACTTTGGCTGTCTCAGTATCTGTCTTTGTTGCTTTAGGGCATAAACCGATCACCACCTAGTCAGGAGAGTAACCTGCAGGGTCTGTAGGGACATGAATATATAAGCTGGTTGGAACCCCTTGAGCCCAGTGGAGGCAGATTCTCTCCAAGGGGAGGGCTCTGGGGTGAAAGGAAGAAGCAAGTAGCCTGTTCCTGGGACAGCTGGGCTTCCCGGGACTGAGCAGGGTCATGCCAAGCGGGAGACAAAGCTGGGTAAATACTCCATGCTCTGGCCAGCAAAGGCCTGAAACCAGGCACAGGACAGGCCTGAATTTCTATGTGGAGATTTGGAGACTTCAACCAAGGGGAGAAACAAAGGATACAGAGGCTAGGAATAAGGCTGACATGCATTCCCTTACTCTGGATCTGTTCGTATTAGAAGCTACATGTGAACGATGCTGAAACCTCATATCAAAAACAGAACTGGCAGTTATCCCACTGAAGAGCTGAAAAGTTTTGATTCCACCTCTTCCTTTGTTTCGTCTATGCTCTGAAATCATTTTCTATGGTTTCTTTGTTTTCCTAGCAACTTGGAATACGCTATCTGGAGCGCGTCCTTCATCTTCCTTCTCTTGCTTTAAGACTCTAATAGGAACCTGTTTTCCCTACTAACTTAGGGTCTTCAAAGCACAAAGTTAGGTCTAAATTATGGAGCTCTGAACTGTCTGGAATACTTAGGATTTATCTGGAATAGATACTGTAAATCATAAAATGTGACAAGGAGAAAAGTCAGAAGGTAAACGTACAGAGGTTCCCTTCTAGCAGTTGGTCGTGGGATGTGTGCTGTCCCGGTGACCGGGGAGGAAATGGTATAGAGTCAGAGCAAGACTGGAAATAGATTTTAACACTGGGCAGAGCCTCATTCCCCATTCACCATACCATCACTAAGACCTTCCCTGAGGGAGCCAGCACTGCGGCGGGCAAGGTTTTAATTCCCTGCAAACACGCAGGCTTCCCAGAGGTCAGGACACTCCAGGCACTGCATGGAGGCTGGGTACTGTCCCCATCCCCTGGGCACTGCCATGCTCAGTCTCTGAACCCAGCTGAGCCAGGGTTAGGCTACTCGCTTCTTCCTTTCCTCCAGAACCCTTCCCTTTAGACAATCCAGGCCTACATATTCTTGAACTGGACTTGGAAAACTCAAAATCCACTTAACTCTTCCATGAGGCAAGGGGAGCCTGACTTCTACTGCCTCGAACTCAGCCCTCCCTCTTCAGGATGGGAAGGAAAACCTGCCTCTCATTCCTTCCTCTTGAGCTTACTGCCAAGGAAACAAGAGCTCAGTCTCAAGTTGTCCTGCCAAAATGTTAACAGTGATTTGTTCTAGTTGGAGTTCCAGGTGATTCAGATTTTCTCCTTTATACTTTTCTGTATTTTTTAACTTTCTACAGTGATTCTGTATTCCTCCTGTATGTCAGGAAAAAAATACCAAAAAAAAAAAATTCCTGCTTTAAGGATCGCCTCTCCCCAAACCTTTCCAGATGCTTTATCCTAGGTGAGAATCGTTTACTCTGGACCCGCCCCCCCCCAAGAGTCTCACCTGTACCTCCATCACAGCCCTTATTATTCTGCATGGTCAGCGTTGCCGTGTTCTTCCAATCCTCGGTGATTAGTTCAGTCACCAGCATATAGTAGGCTTGTCTACTGAATACATTAATAAGTCAATAAATGAATAAGTGAATGACTGAGAGATCCTGTATTACCGGACCCACTCTGGACTTTAAAATTTTTCCTAGTCATAGATGAGTTCATATCTATTAGGACAAAGGTGATCCTTTAAGACCAAGATGGTTTTCCAAAACTCAAGAATCCAAGAGATCTGGCAACCTCACTGATATAGAAACCTAAAACTTGTTTGAAATATTTCTGTATTCCTGATCCAAACTCCTTGCTAATCCTTGTATTAATCTTTAGAAATGTACTTGAAGTACGATAGCCTTGGGCTCTAATGGATTACAGCTGGGAAAGTTGTAATTTGTCCTCACCTACTGTTTAACAAGCCACCTCCACACCAGGTTCCACTGACATATTATGTCCTTTCTGGTTTGTTTCTTATTAATATAAAGCTGATGGTTCAACTACAGAACAGCAAGGGTTGCAGGGAAGGGCTAGTGATCATCCTAAATACTTAGCTCACTTCTTTACTGTGATTTCAGGGGTCCAAGAAAGCCCTCTTGAATCCCAACCATTCTCCCATTCCTTCACTAACTCCTTTCATTCCCGTAATATGGGAACATAAGCCTTCATTCCAAGATAAAGCTGACCCTATACACTTACTTCCAGGAAAGAGGCATGGGCTAACAGCCCTACCAAGATTTAAACAGCATCCCACAGACCCTGAAAGGAGAGGCCCTGCAGAGACCAGGAAGGCAAGTTTGGAGAACTTAAGTCCATCCTTGACCCGTCCCAGTTTTGCCCAAGCTTGCCTAGCTTTCAGACTAGATGCAGGCTATTAATGTTGGAATCGTTGGGTTGGGATTTCTCTAAGGCCTAAACAACGTGGCTCCTGGTTCGCTCTCCCCTTACCCTCTACTGTGGAGAACGAGACTGAGACGGCTGATTAGGGACGTATCGCTGGGAACAGCACAAATGCAAAAGAGGACTTGCAAAGGGGAAAGCGTGTTTTCTGTTTTAAGAAACCTGCTGACATAGGGAATGCTCCTGTTTTTCTGTAGAAATGCTTCCTTCAGTGGACAAAATTCAGCCACAATCAAGCTAATTGAATGCACAAATGTAATATTTTTCCAGGGCACCTCCAATTTAATGCTTGATGAAATCGTGTCTTTCGCATATATTTACAAAAGCTTTTCTTCATCCAGAAATGTCTGTTAAAATTGCTTATAGATGCTGAGATAGCAAATCACTCTTCTAATGTAATGAGATAAGTCATCTCTATAAACTTTGCTTGCTCAAATGTACTCGCATAAAAGAAATCAGGCTACAGGCTTTTTTCAATAAACAGAATGAACAACTAGAACTTGATGGCTATAGCATGTTCTGCCTCATTGCTAAGGGATGTTTAAAATCGCTCCCTCTCTCTTGCAGCGGAGTTTTCATTTTGGTAGTTGATGGAAAAAGGAGGTCAGATAAACTAATGTGGATGGGAAGGCAAAGCCGTTTGTCAAAATGTGGGGAGAGGCCTGGAGACTGGAGTCATTTAAAGACTAAAAATTGATTTAAAAGATTTCTGTCCTCAAATCATTTTTCTTGCTAAATGCAGCCACTTTGTGAGCCTGGTTTCCCCTGCTCTAGCTATCTTTACTAATAATTTACGCCACAGGAACTTCACATACTGGGAAGATTCATATGCGTGGTCATTGATGCATAGCCCAATAAGATGGGTCCAAAGATCAAGAGTCTGTGGAAAAGACAAGGTTTAGCCACCTGTTTCTAAGTAAGATTTATCTTCCAACTCTAATCTGGAAGCCAACAATGTGACAAAAAGGCTTAGTAGGTCATCTCACACACACCTAGGGTCAACCATATAGGGCTGTCATGTATGGCCGCTCAGGTTGTGCACTGCATAAGTCCAGGGGACATACCATTCACATAGGCTACAATGTGAAGGGTGCCGTCTGGAGCTGTGCAATGTGACAGTCCTGTCCTGCTCCACCACACAGGTCAGGGAGAAAAAAAAACGTATCTTCTTGTTCACAATCATAGTTTAATAAGTTTCCATGACTAAACTGCATGCATGTACCTTTAACTCCTCCAAGAATACAAAGTTCTTCTTATCGGCTGCCATTGTTAAAGCCTGCCGCATTCCCTTTTCCTTCTCTTGACGAAGTAAAATTGGGAGAATAGTCAAATCTCCAGACGGTCCTTTACTTCCAGAAACGGATTGGGGACTTCCCTGGTAATGCAGTGGTTAGGACTCCACTGCGTCTCCAATGCAGGGGGCCCGGGTTCGATCCCAGGTCAGGGAACTAGATCCCACAAGCGTGCTGCAACTAAGGAGCCCGCCTGCTGCAACTAAGACCCGGCGCAACCAAATAAATAATTTAATTAAAAAAAAAAAGAAATGGTTTGGACAGCTTAACTGTGGAGGACAAGCTGGAATCCAGAAGATGAGGCCAAATTCTAAGTGCCCTTTCTGTCAGTTTTGGAAAACACTAGACAGCCATTGTTCCATTCAGAGGAGACAGCAGGCAGCATTTGGAACGGTTCTCCGGGGGCCTTCCTTTCGCCAAGCTGCCTTTTGGGCATTCCCTCACGCCTGCTGGAGGGTCCAGAGCTGCCAGACCAGTGGCCAGGCCACCCTGGGCAGGGCGAGAGCAGGAGCCTGCCCACACCCTGGCTGCCCAGCCCTGCCTTCTCTTTCCACCACCTTTCCCTCTGCTGCATGAAACGCATTGTGTGGTGGGAAGAAACAGCCCGAATGCTTCGTGATCTGAAACACCGCTCCCGACAGCCTCTGCTCAGCCCAATCAGTTTTGTTGTTTTCATGGCCACGCCACACGGTGTGCAGGATCTTAGCTCCCCAACCAGGGGTCGAACCTGTGCCCCCTGCATTGGGAGCACGGAGTCTCAACCACTGGACTGCCAGGGAAGTCGCAGAGCCCGACCACTTCTGAGGGCAACACCAGCATGTGCGGGGAGACAGAAATTCCCCGCTTCTTACGCAGTTCCTTGAACTCTGCCCCAAGCACGCGGAGAAGTATATTCTGGGATCGGAGGCATCACATCTAATATGCATAGGAAGAGACATTTGAGAAGACACACTATTTTTTGCCTAACTTGCATTTTAAAGAGTATCTCAGTGGCCTTACGGGCACTTTGTGGGCCTAGTGACTGAAGAGCCCTGTTCCATCTTAGTTTCTACAGCAAGTCTGCCAAAGGTCAAAATAGCAAATCAATCGGTCCACAGATGTATATCTTTTGGTTATCGTGGTGCTGTTTTCATTGGATCTGAAGGCTGAAAGTGGGGCAGGTGTTCTCCATTCTCCAGGCTCCCCACTTCTGTCCAACCAGCCCATTTCACACCTGCATTTCCACTACCTGCCTAGTCCCTGCAGACCACTAAGCGCGCCCAACCTCAGTCAGGTGTCAAGAATTAGTGACTGACACAGCACCCCTTACGAGGAGGAAATGTAGTATAAGAATTTGGGGATAGTCATCAACACTGCCCCAGCCCTACCCCCAGCTTAGGGAAGGTACCTGTATGAGCAAGCCATCTGCAGAGTCCTGGGCTAGAAGCCAATGAACAGCACCTTCACCTTGTGAGCGGAGACAGGTACGTCAACACACACGCCTGCTTAGTACAGTCTATCCATGGAAGGAAGGACCAGAAACCACGTGACTCTAGGAAGGCCCCCTTGGCTGGCTGGGAAGAGAGTGGGAGGGAGATGTAATTTTCACTGCACAGACTCTGTGTGACGTTTGAAATGTAAACCAGGTGTATGAATTACCTTTAATCAGAACCGTAAGAATGCTCGTGGAGAGCTTCCTCCCAGCTGTAACACTTCGCCTTAGATATTAGGGCACGGCTCAGACATTTTCTTCTCTGGGTCATCTTTCTCAATCCTCCCAGGCAAAGCCAATCGCTTTCTTCTCTGTATGCCTGTCTACTTTCGTTACACCGCTTGTACGAGGATGCTGTAGCCTGACTCTGACAGGTGAGCCCTCGAGGCTGGGGCAGGATGTTACTGATTTCTGTAATTCTTATGGGAATACTTGGAATATTTGCTAAATGGAGTCTACCACACCATCCTACCCTTTTCCCAGTTTGAGGCCCCTGCAGCTTGTTTTCACCTAACTTACCTGTATAAAGATGAGCAGATGAAGGGGTCATTCTGGGATTTTTTCCCCCCATAGGTACTATCATCCCCTGTGCAATAGAACCTTCTATTATAATGAAAATGTACGCTGCCTGTGCGTCCAATACGCTAGGTGCTAACCACACGTGGATACTGAGTATCTGAAATGTGGACAGACTGACTGAGGAATTGACCTTTTAATTATTTCGTTTAAATAAATTTAAATGTAAATAGCCGCATCTGGATAGCAGCTACTATATCGGACAGCTCCTTTCTAGAGCTTTCTTCCTCAAGGGGACAGCCTTACCGGCCCAACGATACAACCCTTAAGCACGTTTGATTTTGAAACAATTAAATTGAGAGCAAGGTCAACAAAGTACTTGTTCCTAAAGTAAAAATTCAGTTTATTCATCTGTTTACGACACAGTACTCAAAAGGCAAAGTGTTTCACATCATAGATTTCACTTCCAATTCCTCGGAATGTTCATTTCTTTTACTGTAAAGAGAGACTAGACCGGAAAGGCAGGCAATGCTTAGGCAACTAAACTAAGGATGGAGCAGGTGAGGTGGGCAGCACTAACGTCATCCTCCCAGGGATGGGCACAAGGGGGTTGTTAGCCACAAGCTGATTGTGTAGAACTGTTAGCTGGGAGCGCAGAGCAGCCGTCCTGGACCCTCGGGCCATTGAGGGCTTCAGTCATCCCCACCGCACAGGTACAGCAGCGCTTTCTGGTAGTCACCCTTGGTGTCTTGCTGTAAGTGGCCAAGGAGAAAAAAGAAATTCAGGGTCAGGAGAAAGACCCACACTCTGCAGAAACACACAAGCAGGCCCACGGCACATGGAGCCTCTGTGGGACCTGCCCAGACACACCCAAACCATCAGAGGACCCTCAGGGATCGCGGCCCAGGGGAGATTATTGCCACAAGGGTAGAGAGAACACAGGGTCCTAGGGATTAACATGGTAAGTGACCAGAGGACAGAACCCAGTCTGCTCCTCCTGCACTGAGGTCCTGCAAACAGCACCTGTTTTCTCCCTGGCCCACATCCTTCCAGAGAAGACACGCGAGGCACCTTCCTGCCTGACTGTGTTGTTTCGTGGACTCTTAAGGTCACGTGGGAATAAGCTGATGAGTTAAGGAAATAATTACTGAGTCTAAATCCTCCCCGAGTTTTAAACATATGCCCTAGTAAACCTAGTTATAGCAAACCCAGCTCTAAATTCATCCCTGGTAACCACTGACACGACGTTGAAATTTTCAGGATCTTTCAGAAAGAGGGGTTTGCAACATCTGTCTGAATTAAACACAGTGGGAGGGACCACGGTGAAGGCAACTGCTTCTTACATATGAACACTCTATCCCTCCAAAACAGGGACAGGCTAAATGGGGAGGGGAGAGATGGGAGTTCTGAGTGAGGAAATGTTGCCAGGCTTATCACAGAGGAGTTTCAAGAAATGGAAATATAATAAAACGTAGATTAAATTGATCTAAGTCTTTTCAGGACGTCAGCAAGTCCTGCAGGATCACTGTCATAAGCACCAACTGTCACTGCAGAATATGTGTGGGAAATATGAAATATTTGCCTGATTCTATAAGATTCCAGGACAAATCCTAATAGCAGTTTCAAAATAAATCCCTGATATTTGATGACTAGCATCTCTTCCCCGGGGAGTTAGAAAACAGAAAACCGCCATTCTGCCATTGTTCTTTTTTTTTTTTTTTTTTTTTTGTGGTACGCGGGCCTCTCCCTGCTGTGGCCTCTCCCGTTGCAGAGCACAGGCTCCGGACGCGCAGGCTAAGCAGCCATGGCTCACGGGCCCAGCCGCTCCGCGGCATGTGGGATCCTCCCGGACCGGGGCACGAACCCGTGTCCCCTGCATCAGCAGGCGGACTCTCAACCACTGCGCCACCAGGGAAGCCCTCTGCCATTGTTCTGACAGGCACCTGCCCAGGACTCCCAGCCCTCTGATGGTCAGGTGGGGCCTTACCTGAATGTAATAGTACAGGGACTTGCCGTACTTTTTCTTGAATTCACATCTGATTTTCAACATGTCCACTTCACTGCGGGAGATCATTATTCTAATCAGGACCTTATCGCGAGTGCCCTTGCCCTGAAAGTCAAATTTACGCTCCAAGTTATAATTCGCTGACAATGTTAATCATTAAAAAAGAGTCTAGTGAGTTCTCCTGCGCATGGAACTCATTTGGGTTCCTGATGCCGCCCTCTAAGAGACTGCAAAGATAACTGCAAAACTGCTCCCTTAAGAACAATGAGCGCCTTGGAATTCCAAACACACCAGCATGAAATCGGCACAAAGCCCCCATGCTGTACATTCAGTAAACGTGAACTGAGCGCTAACCACTGCAAGGCTCAGGTCCGGAAGTGCGCGAGTTTACGTACGTAACACAAAGCTCCTGGCTCTCGGGGGCTTAGAGAGCCCATGCTACCACGCTCACCGTGGCTCTATGCCATTTTGAATGGTACAAGCAATAAGGACCACTAAAGTTTACATCCAGAACCTCAGAGCAGAGAACGGGCCATACCTGACATGGAACCTGAGGGGAGACGGGAGAGAGGCAGTGTGGACAAGGGGGTGACCCAGGAAGAGGCGGCAAGGGCCTGGAAGCCAGGAGGCACAAGGCACATCTAAGGCGTGGAAAAGGGGATGCGACTGTGGGAAGAGACAGTCCATTTAAGGGAAAAGTGCAGGGCTGGCTTTGGAGTCAGACAGACCCAAGTTCAAGTTGGGCTATGTAACCTCAAGCAAGCTGAAGCTTTCCAAGCTCCATTCTCCTCATCTAGAAAGAAAAGAGTCACACAAGCCTCACAGGTGTTTTGGTAATGATTTAAGATAAAGTAAGTCGCACAATGCCTACTGCCTAGTGGTTGCTTAAGAACCTCTTTTCCTTGTCTGTCCTTACTCTGGGGTACCGGGAGGGAATCACTGAGAAATCTGAACAGGAATCTGACATGATCACCATCTAGCCTTTTCTCTCTCCCGTGGCACTTTGCTTTCTACCTGTACACAAACACGTGTTCAAGTAGTTGGGAGAAACGGAAGACAGATTGGTGGTTTTCTCACCTGTCACATAAAAGCAGAGCTGACTAGTGTGTTCCTGCACCTAGACAGTGGGGTCCCTTCCTCCATCCACTAGTCAGGAGCTTTCGTCTGGGGCACAAAGGAAGAAAAAGCCTAGTGTGGAAACATGGACCTCTCGGCCAGTTGCCCTTACCTTCATGGAGTCGTACAGTCTGTCAGCAAAATACAGGGGCTTGTTCTGAATGCACTGCACTGTGGAGAGAAGAAAAGGGTCAGTAACTCCTCTCTCCTCCACCAGTAGGGGGCGAAGCCCTGACCTGGGGCACCACCAGATGACCAGACCTAACAGGAATGGGCTCTGCAAAATGGGAAACGCTCAGGGAAAACCAGGAATCCTCTGAATCAGCCAGCTGTGCTTTTTTTTTTAATAAATTTATATATTATTTATTTTTGGCTGCGCTGGGTCTTTGTTGCTGCAGGCGGGCTTCCTCTAGTTGCGGCGAGCGGGGGCCACTCTTCATTGTGGTGCGCGGGCTTCTCATTGCGGTGGCTTCTCTTGTTGGGGAGCAGGGGCTTTAGGCCCACGGGCTTCAGTAGTGGTGGCGCACGGGCTTAGTTGCTCCGTGGCACGTGGGATCTTCCCGTACCAGGGCTCGAACCCATGTCCCCTGCATTGGCAGACGGATTCTTAGCCCCTGTGCCACCAGGGAAGTCCCCCAACTGTGCTCTTAAACCAGGGGACTCTGAGCAATGCAGAAACCCAAATGGATGTGTGAGTTCCCCCAATGGAGAGAGCCCTTTCTCTGGTTATCTTTTCTTTTTTTTTTGTGGTACACGGGCCTCTCACTGTTGTGGCCTCTCCCGTTGCGGAGCACAGGCCCCGGACGTGCAGGCTCAGCGGCCATGGCTCACGGGCCCAGCCGCTCCGCGGCACGTGGGATCTTCCCGGACCGGGGCACGAACCCGTGTCCCCTGCATCGGCAGGCGGACTCTCAACCACTGCGCCACCAGGGAAGCCCTCTCTGGTTGTCTTATTCCTCCTGGGCAACGCTCCATTCTACCAACGTAAGCCCTTTTTCAGTTCCCTAACTTAAATTCATACGGTGAAGATTATGAAACTACCCAAATCATGTAAAGCAGCCATGTCTCATGTCTCCCAAAGCCACTTGAATTAACAGGATGGCCATTTGTTACTTCTGCTTCAGCACAGCTAGCTGACTGAAAGCTGATGTCCACTAGGGATGGGGGGGCCACACCTGCTTACCCAGGTTCAGGAAAGCATTTTCCAGGTCTCCTTTAACCTCCATCTTGATGCTCTCCAGCATGTCATAAGGGCTGTAGCTCTTGTACCTTTCAAATACTAAAGAAAAGCAACAGATAATTATTATAACAGAGCCACTAGTCAAAGCTATCAATGGTTACCCACACGGTTTTGCATCACACACACACACACACACACACACACACACACACACACACACACACACACACACACACACACACAGATGATGATAATCATAGTGTCCTAGAGGGTTAGGGACTGCCATGCAGACCAGAGCTGACACTGTACCAGGTGCCCTGGGACAGCCGTACCGTGCACCTGTCCTGAATGGCACTGCCCCAGCCTCATGTTTTGACCATCTTCATCTCTCTGGCGTGGAACCCACTTTCTCTGGGCCACGAGAAACAGTACATAGCACCCAACTAAGTCCATTACTTCAACAGATACAGCAAGATAAAAGGATCCAGACGAGAAGAGGCAGCACAACAAAGCACCAAACATGAGAAGGATGTAGGGGAAAAAAACGATCCAAAATGGGAAAGAAGGATGAATGGACTTGGTGAGGAAAAATGGGTGAGATGAGAGGGTACAAAGCGGGGAGTGTACTCTGTTCTGGCAGACCCGAGCCCCAACACAGACACCCAGCTGGCCCACTGGAGAGGGCCCTCCGGTTTGTCCCTGGTGCTCTAAGACCTCCCCAGCACAGCACTCACCTTTCTGGAGGTGGCACACACTCCGCTCGGTCATGATGCTGATCCACTTGGGAACATCAGTTCCTTTCCTCTTCACGCCAGCATCGTAGAGTTCCTACGAGCACAACCAACCACGAAAGTTAATTCCACAGTCCAGAGCAAGGTCATTAAAAACCCGTCACGCACAAAACCCCAAAACCTATACATTCAGAACGCCAAAATGAGAAAGGACAATTGCACTGCAGACACAGGAAAAATGTGCTGTTTAGGTCAAAAGTCTTAAGAGCAGTCTTCCTGAAGCACAGACATACAGCATGACAGGAGGTTGTTCGTGAGGGTGATGCTGTAGAAATCTCCTTCCCTGAACACCGAAGGGATGACCAAGAACCTCTACTCATATACGGAAGGACGAGCCAACGCTCATTGGCACACCCAGCTCTCCTCCATTCGGCACGTTCAATAGCACATCAACTACTGGTCATCTACTGAAGACAGCTACAAGTCACATACCCACCCCCAGAATTCCTAGAGACTCCGGAAATGACGGAGCTGAAAACAAAAAAAAAAGCTGGTCCAATCACATTTTCAGTTTCTGGAAAATTTAGGGGCTATAAGTGACACTAAGAATGGCAGGGAAGGAGGGAGAAAGGCTTATGCAAGAGCCAATACTTATTCAGTGACCATCCACTATCTGGGAGCTGCAAAACCCTTTTCTAGGGACTTCCCTGATGGCGCAGCGGTTAAGAATCCGCCTGCCAATGCAGGGGACATGGGTTCGAGCCCTAGTCCGGGAAGATCCCACATGCTGTGGAGCAACTAAGCCCGTGCGCCACAACTACTGAGCCTGCGCTCTAGAGCCCGGGAGCCACAAGTACTGAAGCCCGCGCGCCTAGAGACCATGTTCCGCAACAACAGAAGGCCCTGCTCACCGCAACTAGAGAAAGCCCGCACAGTAAAGAAGACCCAACGCAGCCAAAAACAAATAAATTTAATAAAAAATAAATTAAAAAAACCCTTTTCTACCTCCTGCTAAGTGGGCTATGTGAAATATACTGAATTTTAAAACTAAAACGGATTAAAATTGATTTTGTTCTTCAGCTCTTATGAAATACTTCGAGACAGCTGTCGACCGTCTGGGAAAGGCATGTAGTTCACAGTGATCTGAATCAGCTTCACAAATAGTTCTGGATGATTATGGAATGAGAACCAGCAGTTCTATTCAGCCAGAAAAGAAGGAAGGGCCTCTGCCTCTCTCACCTCTTCCCCCACCACCAAGGGCAGTAAGCCTTCCTATCCCCGCCTGTGCCTCTACCATCTCCTCCCACTGTTCTGTGCTGTGAATTCTATTAGTGTGTGTTTGTAGCAAATGCCCACCAGTGTGAACACCAGCATCACACCCTGCAGAAACAAGCAAAGCCTAGATGAGCAAATGTGAGTCAGAAATTGACCTGTAACTGACACCAGCATTATAAGGGTATATCCCGTTATAACCGCAGCTTCCAGAAAGTGAAAACGAAGCCCACAAATTCTTTGACCTTCCTCCCTTCCAAACGTGGAGCCTACTTCCCCTCCCACTGACTGGAAGCTAGACCTAGTGACTCGCCTCTAATGAACAGAGCGCGACAGAAGTGACAGTGTGTGTGACTCTTGAGATTACACCATAAAAGGCACCTGGCTTCCTCCTGGCTGTGTCTCTTGGATCACTCACTCTGGGGAGAGCCAGCTGCCATCTGTGAGGACACTCAAGCAACCCCTTCGAGAGGCCCACGTGGAAAAAGAGTAAGGCCTCCTGCCAACAGTCACATGGGTGGGGGACTACTACATCCTCCTGAAGCTGTCAGGCCCTCAGATGACGCAGCCCTGGTCCACACTTGGTCTCCAACCTCAGGAGAAGTCCTGAGCCACTTCCCAGTTCCTGACCCACAGAAACTGAGATAATAAATGCTTGTTGTTCTAAGCCACTGAGTTTGAGGTAATTTGTTATGCAGGATGGATAACTATACCCACTATCCAGAGACTAGGAAACAAAACCCCGAACACCAAGAAGCTTGGCACTGACCCGGGCATCTTGGTCAATCAGTTCATAATCAATGACGGAGCCATCCTCTGCTCTTCGACCCTACAGGAAAAAAAAAAAAAAAAAAAAAATTAAGAACATCAAATGTATTTCTTTGTACATTTTAAAACTGAAAATGTTATTTTCTCCCCAACTCATGTAAGCCACTATTTACTGAATAAACACCCTCCTGAAATTTTTCTTCACTTAAAAGTCTAGGTTAAAAACAAAAAGTCTAGGTAAGACCAAGGATTGTTACAATAATTGAGGCAGTGAAGTGGGGGCTATACCCTCTTGTTACCCAGTTCTGGGCTAAGCACCTTACAGAATCTACCCTCCTCCCCCTAAAAAAGGTAATGATATTTAGCTCCTTCCTTCAGAGAGTTCACAGCCCAGATGGAGAAATACGCATGGAATAAATGGTAAAACAACACAGTATCTGTGGCTCTAAGTAGACGTGAAATGCAAAAGAAGGCAGAAGTCTGTCGGGCAGAATCGTCAGCAAAGTCTGTGGACAATGGGGTACTGCTGAGGCAAAGCGCAAAGGCTCCATCAGATGAGGCTGGCAGTGGGAAGCAGGAGAAGCCATTCCGCACAGGAGGAGCGGTACAGGGGAGTGATGTGCACCCAGCAGAGGAGAAGGTGAGCGGGAGGGAAGCCTAGCGAGGAGGACTAAGTTAGGGAGGGCCAGCGGACAGAAGACACTTAAAGGCAGTTGAGAGTTTGGATTTGATGCAGCAGAAATGTCTGTTGATCAGGAGCTTGGTGCAAGTGGATTTCAAAAAGATGGGTGGGGGCTTCCCTGGTGGCACAGTGGTTGAGAGTCTGCCTGCCGATGCAGGGGACACGGGTTCGTACCCCGGTCTGGGAAGATCTCACATGCTGCGGAGCGGCTGGGCCCGTGAGCCATGGCCGCTGAGCCTGCGCGTCGGGAGCCTGTTGCTCTGAAACGGGAGAGGCCAAAAAAGGGAGGGGCCCGGGAACCCAAAAAAAAAAAAAAAAAAAAAGATGGGTGGGTGGCGGTATGCAGGGCACGTGGTAGAGAAGTGAGCTGGGGAGGGGAGTACGGAGCTGTTATGGTGATGGAGAGGTGCGTGGGCAGGACACAGCATGCCCATCGACCATTTGTCATCAGGGTTCCCAGGGGAAAATTCCTCTTCCCTCGCCCAGCTAATACACATTAAACTGCACTCGGGTCAGAACTCAGACTAAGGAAGGAAATGCCTTTCATCCACATTAATGTGTTAACATTAGCAAACAAGCAAAGACCTCTTCAGGGAAACCACTACCTGGGCAAACCGTCTCTTAAGAAATGAAAGCAAGTGAAAGAAACAAGAGGGTCACTTGCCCCTGGGTCCTATGTGACCACAGATAGGGGCAAAATGACCTTCCCCGAGTCACAGTGAGGGCTGGCACGTAAATCCAGGCCAGGAGCTGAGAGCCGCTTCTTCCTCCTCTGGCCCCAAAGTCCACCTGACCATACGGTTTTGCAGGATAAGAAATCCTATTATACAAAAATGACAGCTCTGCAGTGACAGTGCAAACCCACTGTCGAAAATGCAGCTGGAATTTCTGATGCAGGCACAGAAGACTGAGTTAATTCGTTCCCAGGTATAAAATGAGGCGCGCAACTTGCCTTGGGAGGAAGCAAGGACAAAGAAATAAACTGGAAACCAACCTTCGAGAGGGCGACCATCAGCTTGCGGAAGTCACCAGACGTGTCAGAAACGATATCCTTCTCCAGATCGGTCTTGTACACTTGGAAAACAAAACAACATATCTGGTTTGATGCTTCCTGCCTGTGCAGCCAGCCAGCCACCCGTCCCACTTATCCCCTGCCCACTAAGCCTCTAAAAAGCAGAAACAGCTGTGGCAGCATGGAGGTACCCACCCAAAGGAGGTGGACTCTCTGGAATGATCTTTACCCTCATAAAATCAGAACCAGTGCTATTATCAGTGACAAGGGACACGCAGAGCAGGATCAGACCAGGGATCTTCAAGCTCATCTTTGATCAGTGACTTCCTGGGTAGCTGAAATACTGGTTCCCAAACTTCTTGACTATACTTATTTGGATCATTAAAAAATTTGGAGGACTACACACACACACACACACATACACAACGGCGGTTTATTATCTACTGATCGAGAAAATGCACAATGGCAAAAACTAGTAAGAATTAAAGAGTACTTTTCAATGACTTTGTACTTTATTATTCAAAATAGCATCTCTGTTTAAATGTAGTGGTACCACGTACACATGTAAGCTGCATCATT
Organism: Aethalodelphis obliquidens; assembly: GCF_003676395.1. Classification (NCBI taxonomy): domain Eukaryota; kingdom Metazoa; phylum Chordata; class Mammalia; order Artiodactyla; family Delphinidae; genus Aethalodelphis; species Aethalodelphis obliquidens. The sequence goes on from NW_020837970.1 coordinate 7,619,919, forward strand.
TACTCCACCCGGGTCTCCTACACTGCTTGGTGCACAAAGGTCCACGCGCCTCTTGCAACAGTGATCCAGTCAAGAGCTGGGAACCTCCTCAGCAGAAACTGGACAGCACCCATTCCAAGAAATCCACGTAAAATACTTTCTACTTCTCCCCACCAGATCTCTTTTTTCTTTTTTGTTTGTTTTCTCTGCTTTCGCTCCCGTATATCCTTTTGTATTAGTTCTAGGGGAGCGTCATCATCAAAACCCAGGCCATCAGGAGATGGAGGAGAGGGACCTGGAACAGAGCAGACCCCTGGACGGTCCAGGTGGCAAGCATTTCTCCACAAGTAATCCAGGCACCCTATCCTGAACACCAGCCCCGCAGGCCAGGATGGGGGTCACAGAAACAGGGCTGAGAGGGTGCACCACAGAACTGGGGCTACTCACTTTCCTTGTAGACTCTGTTGATTTCCTGCAGCTCCTGGTTGGTCCTCGAGCAGATGATCTCAATGAGGGAGTCCTCATCGGTCCCCAGCCCCTGCGAACCAGGCATTGCAGACATCAGCAAGGAAAGCCCTCCAGGCTATTAGCCCACTTCCCTAATCTCAGTCAGGTAAACTACACACACAGACTGGGTGTGTAGCACGCCCCCTCCTGCATTCCTCCTGAGGGATCTGTACTGCATTCCTCAGCACAAGGTAAAGTTATATTCTATTCCTTTAAAATACTGCTTCATCAATGGGCTTCCCTGGTGGCGCAGTGGTTGAAAGTCCGCCTGCCGATGCAGGGGACGCGGATTCGTGCCCCGGTCTGGGAGGATCCTGCATGCCGTGATGTGGCTGGGCCCGTGAGCCATGGCTGCTGAGCCTGTGCGTCCAGAGCCTGTGCTCCGCAACGGGAGAGGCCACAACAGTGAGAGGCCCCCGTACCGCAAAAAAAAAAAAAAAAAAAAAAGCTTCATCAAAATAAAAGATGGTTTAACTGACATGTTTTTATTAGCTCAACTACATTAAAAAAATTTTTTTCCACTATATATAAACATATAGTGAAATGGGAAGAGACAGCAATGGAATACACCAAAATGTTAAAAGTGGTTGCCTTTTGGCGATGGGTTGATAAACTGAATAACTTTATCGTCTCCCTATGTTTCTTTATTTTTCAACTTCTCTAACAATCGGCCATTACTTTAATAGATGAGAAATAATTTTCTTTATTGTACAATTCTGCTCAGAAATTTAAAACAAAGGAACACAGAGATTTTATGCTGTCATGTGCAGCCAGCATCATTAGATTGGAGTAAGTCTTTTACGAGGGAAAGGTATAGGTAAGATAAATTTTTTAGCTTTACCTCTTTGAAATGTAAAATTGGGTTAGTGTTAAAAATTTCATTCTTGTACTTCCATTTTTGCTCGAGTGCAATGCACTCTTCGGGCATTTTAGAGAAGCAAAAGGAAATAATGAAGCGCCAGGTAAACCCAGACACCAACACTTTAGGAAGGAGGAAGAATTTGATGGGTGATCTATTCAAATTTAATACATACACTTCCGAGCTGCCATGCCAGAGAGCTTGAAAGGACCCAATGAAACTTGTATTTCAAAGCTGGCTTCATGATCAAAGTCAAGATTTAATAATCAGGATTCTCTAATACTTGTCTTTCCGAGTATGGAAATATCACTTTGAACTAAGTAGAATGACAACTGTTTAAAATGTAAATCAATTATGAGGTGTTAATACAATAAGAAACTTACTTATCCACATGAAAAGTGTGTCAGCGATTAATTAAACTTATTAGAGTTTATATGCCCCTAAAACAGTGGTTTATAGAAGCTAAGCCTCAGGTGAATAGTTAATTTTGAATTTTATTCCTCATCTAATCTGAGCCAAGGCCTCTTCCTCCCAGAGTTTTTAATCATGATTTGTAGAGGTGCTGGCAAAGCCAAAATTTCTTCCCTTCTTAGCCAAAGGTCTACACAACATTCTATACAGATATTATAAAGAGATTACCAAGTATCTTCAAATATTTTAGAGGGCAGTTTTTCAATCTCAAGGATATGTAATAGAGTCTAAAAATAACTCATGCATTGGAAGAAATGCTATTATCCTGACACTGTTGAAACGTAGAACAGGTATAGCAATAGAAGATTTGTTTTCTTTCATCACTGATATACCCATGTTAATATCAGAGAACTCTAATAGCATTTTTTCCTCTATATTTAAAGGTGACCTTGGCGATTTCAAACTTGGCCCAGGCTCTCCACAGACTGTCCACAGTTCCCATCACAAGGGCAACGTCTACTGTAACATACGGCAGATATTGCCACTGGTATTGCCAGAAGTCAAAACAGATTTTTTTTTAAAGCATAGTTCAGTTCATGTCACTCCAAGCTTTATGGATTTCAGAAGGGTACTCAGCTGTGATAGCTAATGGAAGAGCTGGCACAAGGTCAAAGATCTAGCAGTCAAAGCACCTTTCATTGGGCCCAATTACATAGATTACAATGGTGATTGACAGCTCAAGCAGGTCTGTTTCAAGTCACTAATACCTAGTAACAGATACTTATAAAATTGCACAAATCACAACTAAATGAATTCTTGGCAAAAATAAGATAAACTGATTTGAAGTGATGATGGTCAGAAGAAACCTAGGAGAGGCCAGCTCATCCATGGTTCCAAAGGTCCCAAGACTGAGTGTTTTCAGTGTTCTTTTTATTAAACAGGATCATTAAGTGTTGTTGACATTTTATCATTCTGTCCAATATAGTCTACTTAGAAAACTCAGAGCAAGTCTGCTCAAAGAAACTGAGCACAGCTTGGGCCAAGCTGGAAAACTGATTTCAGAGCAAATCTTTCAGCAGCCCTGAGCTATCAACTTCTGGGCCCTGGAAATACCCAGTGGTAAGCTGCCTCCCTCTCGAGGTGCTCTGTGGGGGAAGGGATGACAACTGAACTGTGACATTAGCTGGTGACTGACTTACAGCTCCGTCTCTCCATAATTCAGAAATGGTGGCATCACAGAAAATGCACTCGGACTTAGAATAAAAAATCAGAACTACAGCTTTCCCTCCACTCTGAGGCTTTACCCAGTTTTACCAGCAGAGGGCAGTGTCAGATTATTCAAAGTATTGCAGGCACACTTACGAAAAGGGTTCTGTGCTTTGCCATTAAACATTTATTTATGTTTATATATCTATTCCATTTATATAATACTCGATGTTTTAGGTACACACAAAATTCAGGGGAACTTACAACCTGGAATTTTTACTATCCTAAAAAATCCATGTTCAAAATAACTTTGCAAAATACAAACAAAAGACAGTAGCATGTGCCTTGATACTTTGAACAAAACACAGGAACCATTCACGAGCTGAAATCACCCTTTATGTGCACTGTGATGCTCTGATTTTGCCCAAAATTTGAATCAAACAATGGGACCAGCAAGGAGGTCAGAAGAGACGACCAAAACGGCATACGCAGATTTTTGTTAAGCTTCACTTAACAAAAGCTATGAGTTTTACTTTTGCCTTAATATCATAACAAATCTTTTTTAAAGAGGAAGTGTAATCAAGGAAGTAGTTTTTCCAAATGGTATTCCAATTGCCCAGGTGCCAAGCAGTAGCAGCTGGTAACTGACTTCTCTGCATCATGAAATTTCTTTACAGTCTTAAAAAAAGTAATTGAAATATTTTTGGTACAAATCCTGAGCCTTATAGCTTCAGTTCATTCCCCAAAAAGGATTCCAAATGAGAATTCAACATAACTGAAAATCACCTAATTACACTCAGGAAGCTGTAATTCACAAATATTAATGGCGGATTTGACAGAGATTGCATCTCACACGTGTTTACCTTCATGGAGGCTTTCAGCTCGGAAGCGTCATACTGAGCAGGTGTTTTCAATAGGCCCAAAATCACTGTCTCCAGGTGGCCGAACAAGGCTGACTTCAGTGCTGATGCAAGTTCCTTCAGAAACACAGGCAACAACATGGAAAACTTGGTTGGTAACCAATATTCCCTTTAAAACTAGTAAGACAAAAATAGAGGCATGTGGGGGCTTCCCTGCTGGCGCAGTGGTTGAGAGTCCGCCTGCCGATGCAGGGGACACGGGTTCGTGCCCCGGTCTGGGAAGATCCCACATGCCGCGGAGCGGCTGGGCCCGTGAGCCATGGCCGCTGAGCCTGCGCATCCGGAGCCTGTGCTCCGCAACGGGAGAGGCCCGCGTACCGCAAAAAAAAAAAAAAAAAAAAGAGGCATGTGTTTGTAAAGCAGGTTGTGATTCTTCTGACAACTCTGGGGTGTTCGGTCAAAGTATCCTTCAACCGCATTCCCTTTGGCAGACCCAAAGGTCAGAAGTGGAAAGATCAGACTTTCCGCCGGTAAAATCCCCTAAAATCCAAGCTGATTTTGCCCTCTCGTCCAGTCAGTAAAAGGAAACCAGAGCAGCATGCAATGCCTCAGAAAGCTATGCGTGAACGCAGTTTACAATACGCTTTACACTCGCACGTGGGAACAGCCTATTTAAGACAGGGCACTTTCTAGGGTCAAGGCCCCTGCTAAGGAGGAGGTAGGTGATCAAAGTGGGGAGCCTCCAAGGAAGCAGAAGCCTTGTGGCCTGCTGGTATCCTCCTGTGAAAGGTTTTGTGCAGCTGTGCAGAGGTGGCTCCAGAAAGTCTCCAGGTGGAACCAGAGGCCCCCACTTGGCTAGAAGTGATCTCATGAAGCTTTCCTATGCAAGACACTTCACCTAAGACTGAGAGAACCTCTATTTTCCATACCAAACTGGAACGGTATTATCAAGATGGTGGGGACTAACGCCCTCCCCATTCACCACGGGGCTTCCCTGCTATATATTGTTTCTTAAAGGTTCCCACTGTTACCATTAAAATCCACTGACAGATTTCAAGTCAGAGGCCTGAGTCAGCACCCACATAGGCAGACAGATATCCCAATTCGATGTGGCTTTGACAGATGCTTCCTCGGGGATTAGATTTCCTACAAATCATGGGCACTGAGTGATGGCTGAACTCTCCTGTTATAATTATTTTTTTTCTTTCTTTTCACTTTTTCCCCCCCTCTTCTCTCTTCCTCTCCTGCTTTCCAGCAGCACCCATGGCATCTACGATGTTTAGCCCCTAGAGGCATGTGCAGGCTCTAAGAGGTGTGGGCAGCCTGCTTCAGAGAGAATCTTCTCAAATCATTCACAGATGTCAAGGACTGAGATGGGTCTTAGAAATCATCTGGCCCAACCCTTTCATCACCTACTTTCTCCTGTTTCCTGAAGTCCTAGTAACACATAGCACTTAGCAGAGAACTTTAGAAAGCTACACCTTCCAATTATAGCACCAATTTTCCGGTGTGGAACTCTGAGGTTAGGTAATTCCAAACTTAGCCTACCCTGACACTCCCCTCTACCCATTCTCTGTTCAGACTTCAAATAGCATTTGGGCACCTACTGACTTCTTCCACTTCTATAATAAACTCCTTATGGGCAGCCAACTTCCTGCTTCTCATAATGTCAAGCACAGGGCTTTCTTTGCACTTAGCAAAGAATATTTGTCCAGATATGTTTGACAAATAAAATATGACCATTCCTTCTACGGAGAAACCTGGCATCTGCTTGAACATGAAAGAAATATAACATTGATCCTCTGTCCCAGTTCCTGTCCACTTCTACTAGCTGTACCCATGCTGTTCAAGCCCCTCACCTAGGCAGCCTCGGTCCCTATTGTTAAAGTACAATACAGGGCCTTCTCCTTTATTATGCAAACAATAAGGTTCTGCTTTCAGGATTTCCTTCGGAAAGTACCTCCATTATTTTACGTATCTTTCTTAAAATGTGATAATTCTCCTTAGCCCAGGGTTAAGAGGTATCAAGAATCATAGGATAGTGAGTTGTCCCCAGCCCACCATGAAGCCTGTGTCACCAAACCCATCATGATTCTGTAACATCATCCCTCCAACAGGGTATGTGAGAGCTTTGTCCTCCATACATCTCATCTGAAATCGAAATCCGGGCTTCTATATTTCTATGTACACTTATGTGTCCACACCCAAGTGTGTTCCAAGACCACATTCTGTAAGTGACAGCTGAAGGAGCAATTACAGGCATATTGTCCAAAGAGGTGGGCCTTCTGCTCCAACTGGAGCTCAGCTCTACCAGCTCACAGATCCTTTTGGGAAAGTGGAGAAATAAACACTCCCTTCCATGTCTCACTGTAGTAGATTAATGTCAGTCTAGCTGGAAGAAAAATGTTAATACATATGAGAGGAAACAAGCTGCATGCTTTCCTATTTATGTCCTTTCCAACTGTTTTGAGAGGTGGGAGAGGGAGATATAGCAGGGTGTGACCTGCAACTTCCTGGACCCTGGTGGTCATGTCAACTCCAAGTGCAGAAATGTCTTTTCTAGACTCCTACCAGCTCACCTCCACTGTGACTACGAGTGAAAGCCATAAGTCAAGCGGGAGCTGCAGGAAGCCATGCTTACTGCACCGTCCAAGAATAAATCGAAAGCTTTTAATAGCAAGAAGTTAAAAATAAAGCAGCCTGTCTGTAAAAATAAATTTCCTAACACTGCGACAAAATAAAGGATGAACAAGTGCTGGGCTGTTCCTTAACCACTCATGGACGAGCAAGGGAAAAAGGCACACAAGACCCTTTAAATAGTGAGAGCATGGCAAGGTGAAGACAGCCTAGAGACCAAATGAGCTACTAAACTAAACCTGGCGGTTGCAAAGATCTTAGGAATTCAACTGTATTTTTTTAAGAATGAGAGGAGTGTGTCAGGATCAATACTCAAATGGAGGCTAGTGTCCCAAGATTAAATTTAAAACATTTTATCAAGAACCAGCAGAAGTCATAAAGATCAAATGAGTGGCCACGTGTAGAGAACGGCATACCTGGCACAAAGGTTAGCACTCAATAAATGATACCTGTTGTTGTTTTCCCCGATCCTTTCTATTTCCAGAACTGCTCCCTTTACACCCTCTGGGGTGGAAGAGGGTGTGGTCTTTATGCATAAGCTCCAAGCACCCCAGGGGACACGTATGTGTGAGTTGTGACTCTTACAGGATGTAAGGGGAAAACCTTGGATCTCCTAGGGTTCCAGGAGGCGCTTGCTGGCAAGAGCCAGAATTCACAAAAAGAAAAAGCAATGGCTGAGGAACTGAAATTCAACATGGAATGCCCTCCATCCCTGAACCTGCTGTACCTTTTTGGTCCTTCTCTGGTAGGCGAAAGCAATATCCTGTCTCTGTGCATTGCTGCGGTTGGTCAAGATGTTGACGATGGTGACCTCATCCACACCTATGAAGACACAAGCAGGGAGTAGTTACTCAACCATATGCTCTAGTTCTCTGGGCTTACACAGAAGGTTTTAAGCACTTTTTCAACCTGAAATGTATATATTAGTCCCTAAAGTGAAACGCCAAGACATTAAGATGGTTTCTTTCTTTTTGTCAGCACCCTCCACCCAACATGTATACCCTCTTTTCTGTTTTTCCTAACAGCCTCAAACCTCAAGTCTAAATGGACCTTTTTAAGTATCTGTATTAAAAAACCAAAAATAACAAAAAAACCCACTATTTCATTCATAAATTGGGTTTCTGGACTCAACAGTAGGAGGTGCATTTGTGGGGCTTTGGCAGTCACAGGGAACAACAAAGATTTAGAAAGATTTTAAAGGAAGGTCCCCGAATTACCATTTAACTGAGGTTTTAATAGACAGTAACCACGACCTGAATTAATAGAGACAATTATTTATATTTATGGCAGGATTATGGCTATATAAGCAGCTAGGTACAATTTCTATAATTATATAAAATGTCATGACAAATGAGTCAGATTTAATATGGCAGTTGTATTTTAATAGCATAACTGATTAATACAATCCTACTTACTGAAGACGAAATTGTTTTGTAAGGAAAATAAATGTTCCACTGCTTTTAATATTCAATAGGCAATTTTAATAATCAATTTTGTAACTTTATTAAAAAGAATAATGTTTTAATCTAAATCTAAACTGGGGGTTTTGAAGTACCACCGAAATATTTTAGTACCTATTTTAATTGGAACATGTGTATTTACAAAGATAAGCAATGCCTTCTGGTACCTGAAAGTTTCCAATTTTATATCAGAAATACTCTTAACATGCCATTTAACTTAAGGAAGCACTATTTTAAGAATTCAGAAAGTGAAAGGTCTCTCTCCTGACTGATTATGAACTTTGTTTAATAAAAAGAAGTCTTTGCCATAACTGGATAGGTAATTCCTGAGTGAGAAAGAGCAGAGTGGTTAAGCCTCCAGGGTCACACGTGAACTGCGAACAGCCCAGCCTATAGGAAATCAGGAGTTCCAAAGCAACAGAAAGGTCAGAACGATAATACTCTGAGACAGAGGCAATGAGCAGACTTACAAAGAAGGTATTCTAAACTCTCAAGTGTGTTAGAAAGATCAGAAAGTTAGAATTTCTGGGTATAAAAATAAGTAACATTTTTGTATTTACATACTCATTTTTAAGTGAATTCATACCAATACGTTAGTTACCTTAACTGCAGCATTTATACCTTCAGCTCTGATTTTCAGAGTAGCCGGTGTCAACGTAGAAACCCAACTGCTGAATATGAGATAGTTTCAAAGATGCTTATTTTGGCAAAAAATAAAGGGGGAAAATGTCTAATAGTAGATTGATTAAACAAATGTTTTTGTCCTTATAGTGGGATAATATACAGACATTTAAAATGACGGTATAGGGCTTCCCTGGTGGCGCAGTGGTTGAGAGTCCACCTGCCGATGCAGGGGACACGGGTTCGTGCCCCAGTCTGGGAAGATCCCACATGCTGCAGAACAGCTGGACCCGTGAGCCATGGCCGCTGGGCCTGCGCATCCGGAGCCTGTGCTCCGCAGTGGGAGAGGCCACAGCAGTGAGAGGCCCACGTACCACAAAAAAAAAAAAAAAAAAAATGTATAAAATAGATAAGCAACAAGGATATACCGTACAGCACAGGGAATTATAGCCATTATCTTGTAATAACCTATAATGGAGTATAATTTGCAAAAATACCAAATCACTATGCTATATACCTGAAACTAATATAATATTGTAAATCAACTGTACTTCAATTTTAAAAATTAAAGAAAATTAAAAAAAAAAACACAGCTCCCTGGGCCTCCCTGCCCTCTGAGATATGATTAAAGACTCTTGTGGACTTTGGACCTGGGAAGCAGCATTTCAACCAGCTCCCTGGTGATTCTTTATTTGAGAATCGCCAACAGAGATGGAAAAGCATGGGTGGCAAGTGGAAAGGTCGTTGGAAATCTGCCTGTGTATAAGACTATTAAATCGCTTCTACCAACTGCTTCTGTGAGGTGCAGGGTCAACTACAATTTTAGGGAAAGCAATGTTTACCTTTGTTCAAACAACCCTGGTAAGAAATAACACCTGAAAAGAGCTCACTCGACAAACTTCAGTGCAGTCCCGTGTTCTTAGTCACTGAAACAAACCTCTCTTAGCAACCAAACAATGAACCTTTCTGTTCATAGCAGCTTAGCATTCAGCCAACAGAGTCAGAATACAATCCAGTTACTGGAAATCCCCATAAAGAGCCTGGGTGGTTAACCTGAATCTCACCTAGGACTCAGCAACAACTAGAGCCTGAAGGCGTCTACGTGTATTTTACCTAAATTACTTACCAAACAAACAGACTGCTGCGATGCAGCATCGAGCATGCTGGGACCCCTTACCAATGAAAGATCTGATACATTGATACATTGATACAATCAATGTATTGATACAATCAATGCTAATGCCAGCAACTACAAAGAAAGTAAATGGGGGCTATTTCTGCCAGTGGAAGCCCCCTCCTCCTTCCGAGGGCCTCACCTGCATCAGCTGCTCCTCCCATACCACTGTGCACTAGTTTCAAATTGAACTAGAAAGAGGAAAATAAATCATAGTGCCCAGGATCGGTGGCCTACTCAAAGCCACGGAAGGCACGTCCTGTGTTGGAACCCCAGAATGCACACATCTGCCAGTGGGATTTCACCATCTTATCTTCAGAACAGTGCTGCTTCCTCTCGACCTGGCATCATAACTGGTGAGACGGTTTATTCCTGTGGAAAACAGTCCAGTCCAGGTTGAAGCTGCAAGGGTCATCTGGTGACTCACCACTCCTGCCCAGGATGCAGCTGAAGGATGAGGGCTGAACGTTCAGCTACCTATGTCAGCACAATCACCGTCAACAAATGCACAGCAAGTGCCAGTACACCAGGAAAGCTTTACATTTAAACAAGGTTAACGTAGGTGCAGACGACGGCAGATGAGGCTCTGCCTCTCTGGATTTGCACTTTCCGATCGCTCCTGTGCCAGTGCGAAGGGAAGTGTCTGCTGAGGGAAGGAGCCCAGGGTCGAAAAGAAACTGCGTGGATGAAGCAAACGCATAAAGAAAACAATAAATGTGAATAATGCCTATTTTCCCATCCCATTCCTCTTGTGTTTGATACAGAAGGTCACAAAGTAATCCAAGCAAAGCCTCACATTGGGAAACAATGACATGGGTGCAGGATCCCACAGAAATGTGGGTGAGAACAGAGTAAATTCTGTGATTCAGGCAGATTTTTTTTAATGCCTTTCTTAATTTTTATTTTACACTGGAGTATAGTTAATTTACAATGTTGTGTTTCAGGTGTACAGCAAAGTGATTCAGTTATACATATTTATATACATATATCCATTCTTTTTCAGATTCTTTTCCCATATAGGTTATTATAGAATACTTAATAGAGTTCCCTGTGCCATACAGTAGGTCCTTGCTGATTATCTATTTTATACATAGTAGTGTGTATATGTTAATCCCAACCTCCTAATTTATCCCTCCCCCCAACCTTTCCCCTTTGGTAACCGTAAGTTTATTTTAGAAGGCTTGTGAGTCTGTTTCTGTTTTGTAAATAAGTTCACTTGTATCATCTTTTTAGATTCTACATATAAGTGATATCATATGATACTTGTCTTTCTCTGTCTGACTTACTTCACTTAGTATGATAATCTCTAGGTCCACCCAGGTTGCTGCAAATGGCATTATCTCATTCTTTTTTATGGCTGAGTAATATTCCATTGTATGTATGTACCACATCTTCTTTATCCAATCCTCTGTTGATGGACATTAAATGTCTTTTCAACATTAAAAGAAGTTAAGATTTTCAAGACTGGTGAGGAACTAAGACACAAATTTATCTGGCTCCTGATGGAAAGCAGCACGAAAGTTTTTAAGCATTTTTTCCTTGAATGAAAATGGCCAACTAATCTTATCAGCTAACTACAAAAATGCTTCCCACACTCCAGGGCATCTGAAAAAAATCAGTCCCTGTTCTAAGTGCTAGTCACCTGAAGCCACAGCTCCGGCAAGTGATGCCATGGGAAGGCACCGCTGACAGCAGGGCTCACATAGAAAACTCTGGGGTCGTGGGTTCCTTAAAACATCAGCCATATTTTTAAAACAAAGAACACTTGCAGTCTAAAATAACGGCTGAATCCAAACCCACAAAATGGGCCTCCTGGAGTCTCCTCCTCTCTGCGGGTGGAAGCCCCAAGTCAGCTCCACATCTGGCACTGCATGGAAAATGTGCATCTTTACTGTTCATGGCCAGGAACCAAGAGGCCATTCTGCACAGGATCTGACTCACATCTGCCAAGGCACACTGACTGCACAGAGAAAACAGATTTCATTGTGTTTGATAAAGGACTCAGGAGGCCCTCCAGGCAGGGCTGACTGACTAGTTAGGAGATAAAGGAAAACTGCCCAGATCCGCTCCTTATCTAGATCATAGGTAAGACCGGGACTTGGCTTAGGTTACTGGGCATATCAGTATCAAACCTCAGAAATCATCTTTACAACAAGGTCACAGGCAGGCCACAGAGACAGCAGAAGGCACAGACCCATGGGTTTTATTTTATTATAATATTGATAGTATCAGCCATTCACTGAGTACCTACATGCCAGGCATTTTACAAGGTGCTTTGTACAAAGCTCTCTTGCAATTGTCATCGTGTCCATGTGCGATGCGTGTGAGTGTCATCCCCATTGTACCAATGAGGAAAAGATGAGGACTCACCCAAGGTCACACAAGCAAGTCACTTGCAGAGCTGGGATTCAAACCAGGATTAAATATCTACGTTGGGCTATTCTGCCTCCTATTACAGAAAATAATCCAAAACTTGAAAATAAGGCAAAAGGAAGGGAACGTGTCTTCCCAGTGTGGCTAAAAGGCCCATCCAAGACTGTTTCTCCAGGGCACGCTCTCACTCAACTTGCTACTCACTACTGATTACGGCATAGGCTCTATGGGGTTATGTGTTAACTTGTAGATTTTGGTCCATTAGAAAGGATAGTCCCCAAGATTATGGCTTCAGTGCCCTGAAGGACATTAACGGTCTTGTATCCAGCCTAGCAATCTTCTTCCAACATTCTTTCCTCAGTGTCTATAAACACCTAGTCTCTCAAATTTCCCTTTTAACCAGCCCTATCTCAACGAATTAAATAAATGTTTGCCACGTGTTTATCCTATATCTCTATGAGTCATGTCTGTACCTTTTTGAATTATAATTTGGTACTTCTTTCTACCACACTCCTCCATCTTGTTGCTAAAAAGGACTGGAGACAGTAACGTGTCTATTTGTCTACAGAACTGGACTTACTATTTAGACCATACAAATGTACACCCGTTGAGTAATCTGTAGATAATGATTTGCCACCCAGTAACAATGCGTGGCCACTGAGCTAACCCAACTGAGGTTTTTTTCAAGAGAAAGAGCTAGAAGACTCTCTTCTGGAAATAGCCATTCATAACTCAGTGGGAGCCTAAAATGCCAGTAAGAGTGATTTTAGAGACAGAGAAACACATGCACGCACACAGACACTCACACACACACTGTTGCCCAAAGTACCCTTCCCACCATCTGCCACGGTGCTGCCTGGCCCGCCTCAAGCAAAGCGTGGTTTAGCTAAGTGCCTAAGAAGAGGATTGGGCCCAGAAATCAAATTTCTTCTATTTCCATTCTGCTCTGGTCTCACCTCAGCTGAGTCCCTTAGACAGGATTTAAGTACAGTCTCCTTGGTAATCCCACTGGGGTATTTTAATAATCTGGAACCCTGTCTGCCTTCTGCGCATAATTACATTTCTGAGATACTCTACAGGACCAGCAGGAAAACACAAAGGCCACTACTCAAGATCGAAATCAAATAAAATTGCAAATGAAGGGTTATGCATAAAATGAAAGCACCAATTTGTGCCCTGTTGCTCTACCAGCTTCCTGAGTCAGAAAGTAAAAAAATCTGAACAGATGTAAAAGAAACTGATACCCGCCCTGAACTCAGCTGACAGAGAAGTTACTAGTTATTGTCTCAGCACTGCCGACACCTGAACGTGGTGACTTCCATCGTCCCTGGGTGTCACCGGTATTGGGATTTCCTCATGGAAAAGAGGTAACCATTTTTTACAGAAAACAAAAAGCTGACAGGCACGCAACACAGCCGATGCCTACAATGAGAAAGGCACCAGGGACTCCTTCACCCATGTTTCACAGGCTCCTTGGCATGAGTCTGGCATCTACCTACCCGAGTAGACAATGATCATCTTGAAAAAAAATCAGAAAATCTGTGCCCAGAGTAAAGGTGGCCGTGACTCAGCACTGGTCCCTCTTTGTTCCCAGCAGTGCTGTAAGAGGAGAATTCAGTCTAAAGTGAGCTTGAACACAAAAGGAAAGTCCTCATCAACGGGAAGGTTTTGTTCCCTCCTGTTCACTTCCAGGATGGTTAGAGTGAGAAGGCCCTGGGCTACGTGGGGCAGAAAGGCCTTTCCCACAAGTGTGCTCACACTCAGGCGTGGGGGTTCTTAGTTTGGGCCCACATCTCCGATGCCGCTCCCGTGGGAGAGAAGCTACTTTTCAGAGCCAATCTGCCTCCTGGCATCTTCAAGAGAATACATTCCTGGTCTTCCCTGGTGGCTCAGTGGTTGAGAGTCCGCCTGCCGATGCAGGGGACATGGGTTGGTGCCCCGGTCCGGGAAGATCCCACATGCCGTGGAGCGGCTGGGCCCGTGAGCCACGGCCGCTGGGCCTGCGCATCCGGAGCCTGTGCTCCGCAACGGGAGAGGCCACAACAGTGAGAGGCCCACGTACCGCAAAAAAAAGAGAGAATACATTCCTCATTGCTGTCTCAGCTAAATGAATATACCTCCAGGTGTGCAGGTGAAACCAAAAATACACATCCTGGCTTGCTTCCCACTGCCATGGGATGTTAAGTCTTTCGGCCACGCTGGAAATCTTAAGCAGCTCCATTTCCGAAGTATAAGAAAAAAATAAGCGCAGAAACTTGCTGCCGTATGCTTCTATACTTGTGCTTATAAGGGAGGGAAAAATCACCCGCTTCTGCAACCCTTCCGGAGAACACAAATACTGCTAAAATCAAAACTGGCAATAATAATAGGGCAATTCATTACCCTCCCCTTCCAGAGAGAGACCGAAGCTGTACCAGTTTATTGGCACTTACACTAACTCCGGGGTTGTGCTGCTTCTAATTACAATCTATTTTATGTAGTCTAGATTCATCCTTTTCTAATTTAGCTGACTTTCCTTTCTAGTTATTTGGACCCATATGGTAAACCATTCACAGCTGTGTTGTACACTCTGCAGTATATATTTAACCCAAGGCCAATCTAGACCAAGAGACTCCTACAGATCTAAGTCTCAGAAACCTCTTGTTAATTAAGCAATATTACTACTTTTGCATGGCTTTATTCAGTTTCTAACTAGACATTAATTAAGGTAAGTAATTGCAGAGTCTACCTCAAGCCAGAGCATACACAAAGCAATCCTCCATTTGGTTTAGGTGACATGCTCAGGGAACACTGAGATCCCTTCAAACCAAAAACAAAGCAAACTTACAAGTGTGAGCTAAATTCCTTTTGGAAAAAAAGATCAAAGCTTACTAGGGGACTGTTAATCCTTCGGGGATATGGTCCGGATTCTGGAACTGCCTTCTGCTCCCTTCTCTTGCCAGCCACGTATCCTGACTCTGCACTCACCTGTATGCTGGTATCTGTGTACATTTTCACTACTATTCAGGTTAAATATGTACTCTTTCACATGATCCCAGGGGCCTGGGCATTAGAAAAGTTTAATGAAATAAAGTCGTTGCCCTCAAGGAGCTCACTTTCTGGTGGGAGAGACAAACCCATAGATAAATAACCATAACACAATGTGGCAAGAGCTATAAATGAGACACAGATCAAGGAATAAATGATTCTGCCTCCCACTTAGAGAAAGCTCGGAGAAGAGGCGGTGCATCAGCTCAGGCCAAGATGAGTGGGAACTGCCTGGATGTCAGAAGTGCGCCAACACTCCCACTAGAAGCGGGCTGCACACTCCTGAGAGAGCAAAGGCTCTGTTTGTGGCACCGAATAGCCTGGAAATGAAGCTAGACAGAGAATCTGCAATGGATGAGGCAAGGAGGCCCGTAAAAATAAGGACGGGGACTTCCCTGGTGGCGCAGTGGGTAAGACTCCGCACTCCCAATGCAGGGAGCCCGGGTCAGGGAACTAGATCTCACATGCATGCCACAACTAAGAGTTCACGTGCCACAACTAAGGAGCCCACCTGCAGCAACTAAGACCCGGCACAACCAAATAAATAAATATTTTATAAATAAATAAGGACAAATGCCCTAGCAGCCCAGGTGAGAGATAAGGGCAGAGGAGAAGGGAGGGATAAGAGCTGTTTTGGGGCCTTCTGACCAGTCTAGGCAGCACCAGCCTATAGATCTCACCCAGGTCTGCCCCTCCTAACTCTCCCCACTGCAGGCCTGCCTCGGTTTACAATCCTTGGGTTTAAGAGCAGTGAGTAACCCTAGGCCACAGCTGACCTGCTCACAGCCCTTCTGCCTGCGAGTACTCGGATAGGGAAGTGGACGTACATCAGGCAGTACAGGTAATGCCCAGCATGCTCTACACTCGGCACACGCACACACACGTGTGCGCACACACCTGGGCTACCCTGAGAGGGGAGGCCCAGAGGGTCATCTTTTCACGGTCCTTTGGCTTCGTTTGTATCAGCATTTGAGGTTTACCCTGTTTCCTTGGATGTCAGGGAAACACCAATTAATTTGCATTGTATTCTCCTGGAAAAGGGTTTGAGACAGAGCCAGATAAGGTGCGGCATGAGCTTCCTAATTACACTTAAAGTGAAAGGCATTCTAAAAGGGAAGGTAAGATGTTAATTAGCTCATTTTTTTAAAACTAGTGTTAGTATCTAAAAAGATCAAGGGGAAGGAGAAAAAACCAAAAGGGATGTGAGTTTCCCAACTACAGCTGACCCTCGAACAACTGGAGGGTTTGGGGTGCCGACACCCCCAACAGCTGAAAATCCACATATAATTTATAGTCGGCCCTCCTTATCCTCAGTTCCATATCTGTGGATTCAACCAACCTCTGACCGCGTAGCACCGTAGTACTTAGCGTTGAAAAACCTCCACGTGTAAGTGGAGTTCAAACCCATGTTGTTCAACTACGATGACTTCATTTTTGTTTTTAATTTAGTTTACTGCTTTCTGTTATGAAGGTAATACATGTCACCACAGAAAAATTGGAAAAAACAGAATATACCGAAAACACAGGAAAAGAATCAATTACCCATAATTCTGTATATCAGTTAATAATGCCTTTTATCTTTTTCTTTCTGACATAAAAAAAAAAATTGTGGTGGTATGATCATACTGTATACACTATTTTATGTCCATTTCCTACGCAACTGACAAATTCAAGGTGAAATATGAGCGTTCCAAAATTGACTGTGGTGATGGTCGTACAATTCAGTGAATATACTAAAAAAAACTGAATTGTACATTTTATATAGGTGCATTGTATGAGATGTGAATTATATCTCAATAACAATGCAAAAAAATTGTTTACAAACTTTACTTTTCATGTCTTGGTGACATTCTACAGACATTCTATGCAATATAAAGGCAGTTACCATAATGTACTAAGTCACTCTCCAACTAGAAGATGGATCTAGGTTTGTCACCATCATAACCAATGCTGATACAGCACAGGGAGATCAGCTCAGTGCTTTGTGACCACCTAGAGGGGTGGGATAGGGAGGGTGGGAGGGACCGAGATGCAAGAGGGAAGAGATATGGGGACATATGTATATGTATAACTGATTCACTTTGTTATAAAGCAGAAACTGACACACCATTGGAAAGCAATTATACTCTAATAAAGATGTTTAAAAAAAGTAATAACCAATGCTGATAATAAAATCTTTGTTACAACTCTGAGCTCTGTGTATAGCTATCATATTCTTTCCTCTGGAGTTTCCTAGAAGGATTTAAGGTTCTAAATATACCAACAATCTAGAAACTATTTAAAGGACCAACAGACTTAACTCAAGAAAAATCAGTTACTCTTTAAAATCACTAGGCACCAGAAACAAATAATAAAAAGCAGTCTTAAGTGGGACCCACTGGGCATTAAGTTTGGGAGAGAAGAAGACAGGAGACCAAAAGCTGGACCCACAAATATAACATGTATCTGATACCCATAGAATCACAGCTAGAAAACGTTCTCATGCCTGAAAACAACTCACGGCAAAGTAAAAAGTCCAACCCTGGCAGGTGGGTAGCATAACACTGGGGTGCTTGAGAGCACAGCCCTGGGGCTGGAAAGAGTCGTGTTAAAACCCCTATCTGAACCACAGCCACGAGACCTGGAGCATGTTAAACCTAAATTATGTCCACCATAAACTGGGGACGATAGCACCCTACACGAGAGGATTAATCTGAAGTTCACCTAGGAAGAATGTTCCTGAAGTGCCTGGTGCCACGCCAGCCCATAATCAGCAGCACTCAATACGCAGCTGCAACCCTAATAATGGTGATGTCATCTGCACTTGACCAAACTGGAATGCAGGAATCCAGATCTTAGCCCTCCAGATGTTTCTGCTTAGAAACTACAGTATTTTTCTAACTCAGGAAGCGCCTGAAGGTATTTTTATTACCCTGGGAGTTTCAGCTGTTACCAGAGTTCATTTGCGCAATCTTCACATTCCAGTGTGCTAAAAGCTTTCTCATGCAGGGATAAAAGCAGCCTTTGTCTCAAGCTTGTAAAAGGCACCATCTTTGTCAGATGAGTTAACTGTTAAACTTCGGTTATATCTCTACAATGGCTAGTTGGGAAACCCCAGGAATGCAAGCACATTCAAATAGTGAGAAGGTGAGTTTTTAGGAGAGCGGATTGCATGTGTGTGTGTGTGTGGACTCTGTGTGTGTGTGTGTGTGTGTGTGTGTTAAGGTGACATATTGTGAGTATTATCTATATGCCAGGCACCATGCTAAGAGCTTCCTACTTCACAACAACCCTGTGAGGTGGGAATGTTCATTAGCCCTCCTTCTACAGTAAGGAAGCTGAGGCTTAAGAAAGTTAAATGTTTTCCCAGAGTCAGACAGCTAGTAAATTAGTGGTAGAGCTAAGATTTGAACCCACGAACACATATGCTCTCATCCACTAGGCTCCACCAAGTAGAACTGACTGCAGGGAGGTAAGCCCTGCAGATTTTAGTTTCATTTTCTGATTAGTGACTTCCTGACTTCCCAGCCTGGCCTTTGACAAGTATGGTCATTTAAAAGCACCAAAAAAGATGGCTTTTTGAAGGTAGTTAGTTGTCCAGGCCGCCCGTAGTGGGAGGTGCCCACAATGTCCCCATGGAAACGAAGGCTGCTTTGAGGCCAGTGACGCAAACCTATGTCCTATTAGAACCACAGGACGTAAAGGATCTTTCTGCACTCCCTATCCCTGGAAACACAGTCACCAGTTTTTCCAAGGGTTCTAGGAAAAGTGACTATGCAATTTATCCTGCAAAACAAGACAATTAGGAGGGCGAAAGGGGGCACAGTCAGTAAATATGCCGGCATAACGGGGACACATGTCCACGCCAATTTTAGGGCC
Source organism: Aethalodelphis obliquidens (assembly GCF_003676395.1). NCBI lineage: Eukaryota > Metazoa > Chordata > Mammalia > Artiodactyla > Delphinidae > Aethalodelphis > Aethalodelphis obliquidens. Next base: position 7,638,891 of record NW_020837970.1, read on the forward strand.
CCAGGTCACCCTGACTGAGGTCCCCAGTCTCTCAGTGACCCGTATGTGAATTGTATGCATGTGTCAATAAGTAAAAGCACTCCATCGTCCTAATGTCCCACAACTCGTCAGCAGGGGATGAACAAGCACCCACTCTGGCTGCTGGATCACATACGTGTCTCAATCCAGCCTCATATGAAAAGAAGCACTTTGTCCAAAAGGGGAAAAGAGGGTGGTGAATCACAGGCATCACCACAATAATCCCAATGGTTCCAAGGATCCAGGGATGGGGCAACCCCAGAGGTACATGCTTCGTTAACGTAAGCCAAAGAAGTCTGAACGCTGGCTTTTGTGGATACAGAAAACGGCACGATGACCTGAACAGGCCCTTGCTCAACAGGCCCTCGCTCAACTCTTACCCAATTAAATGCTTTATCTGCTTTATTTCAGAACAGAGGCTTTTATGCCTCCTTGTCCTCTCTTACTCATCCTGGAACTCTAGGCAATACAATCATCCCGACAGCTCTTCAAACCCAAGCTCCAGGCCTAAGGAGGGGCGTAATAACTTGTGGAGCTAATAAAAAAAAAAAAAAAGAAGTCTGAATTTTTCGCTCATTAGATCAATCTGAGATCAAAGCAGTAAAATGTTCCCAGCATTTTTCCAAGAAATGTAATAAAATTCAAGGGGATTTAGGACCAAAAAGAGACCCTTAGGGATCACCATGACCAAATTCTTCCTTATAGAAGGGGCAGTGAGGCCTCAAAGTGAAGAGCTCAGCCCAAAGCACACACCCAGGGGATCAGCCCTCCTGGCCCTCAGCTAAAGCCTATTTCCATGTCACTATGCTATTCAGTGATTTAGTTTCTCATGTTTTAAATCTTCTTCTCTCCAAAGAGAGGAGGGAGGGAGGGAAAAAGAGGGGGAACGAAGGAGAGAAGGATGGGGTGGGGTAGCTTTTGATCGCTCCGTTAAAGCTTGATGACGATTTCAAATGACCAATATATGAAGATTCAAGAAAAGAGACTAAAAACCCTTTGGTCAGTGTTTGACAAGGAGGACAAATGGATGGCCTACCTTTAGTCTTGATGGCTGTCTCAATGTTCAGAGCATCCCGCTCAGCATCAAAGTTGGTGTACGCTTTGACTGACCCGTACGCACTTGGAGGTGTGGAGTGCTGAGGTTAGAAGACAAACACACTTCAATCCCACATATTTAAAATCCTCTTGTTGAAATGTCAATTCCTAAAATTTTTTTCCCTATTGTTTCTTTTAATAATTCGCATCATTCTTAGGCTAGATAACTCAGTAAGTATATGAACATGCCATCCCACATAGGATACGAAACTTCCTTATTTCTAATAAGAATTCTTCTTCAAAGGCTCAACTAGTTTAGAATATGATAAATCTATTTCTACATTTCATCGTACTTTTCATGCAAGCTCAAAGGCGGAAAACGCAAAGCTGGGCACTTGAAACCACCCGTTTCTTTGCGGAAGGCTTTGAAGAGCATGAAACTGGGCTGGCCAAAATTTGAAACAAGCTGGAAATGTGGAAATGCCTGAATGACAAGTGTGTTTAGCCAAGTTTTTGCTACAGGCACATGAATTTCCACTGAGCCTGTATCATTGAGCTCACAATTCTTTAAAAAGCAAATGTAGAATGCCTGCCTGCCTGTCTCGGACTATGAGGTAAGTGAGGGAAGCATCTTCTTCCTGCATCCCCCCCACCTCTGGCCACCGCCGTGGAACCAAGGTGCTCAGGCCACATGGCCCACATCCTCTTCATATCGGCCAGGTTCCGCCTGCTTTCTCTACTCTCTCTACCCTCCACTCTGCTGTCTTTAACACGATCCCCTCTGCCTACTACTCTTCCTAGTATTTTTTTTCTCTCTGCCCTTTAAACCACAGGTTCTTCCTTTCTGGTGCTTTTCAAAGCCCATCACCCTTCCAGATCTGATGGACCCTCCCCAGCTCTTCCCACCCCAGACTGAGGTAAGGACAACAGCATGATTCTACATCAGTTCTCCTCCCCAGAGTGTTAACTTCTCTCCTTTGAAATGCACTTACAGCCCTCCTCCTCCCTGCTATCCAGTCCCAAAGCAAAGGACAGACAAAACAGGACTGACAATGTTCTTTAGGTTGGCTGATGGCCAGTGGACCCATCCACCACTACACCGCCTTCAATGTCAAGGCTCCCCATCCCTGCCTCCCCACACTGCACACCTCCCATCACATCATGACTCTGTCTAGGCTCAGTTTCTGGGAATAGTCGGAGACTGAGTTGCCCTGACTTACCTTTCCACCCACACGCATCACGTGACAAGGCACCCCAGCATTTATTAGCAGTGAGGCTGTGCAGGTAGACAACTAAGATGCCATCCTCCCAAATGTCTCCTAGCACAAAGCCACAAATCTAAGTTCAGGGCTGGACAAAATGTTTCAAAATGTACTTGTGACCATCTTGGCCAAATAGTAAATCCAGTTAATACATATAACTGAAACACAGTGGATTATCAAGGTGTTTTCCATATAATTTCACTACTTAAACTTTCCAGTAAGATTAACTCAATGGGAATAGAGTACACATTCAGGAAAAGGTAATGACAAAGTGTTATTCTGAAATACTTACTATATATGCTATGGTGGCTACAAAATGAGGACAGAAATCTAAGGGAACACATTTTCCTATTTATTAACAATGCCATCAGTTATTTACAAAGGCAGGCAGTCTGGCCATCGAGCCATATCAAATATGGCTTCATATCAGGTGCTGTGTCATCTCATCCCAAAAACAACAGTGAGTAGGGAAAAGTTTTACATAATTTTATAGTATCTCCAGAAATAAAATTAAATGGATAATTGAACTTACTACCTGTAAAATTCATTTATCTGAAAATCAAGTTATGGAGGTCCAAGTGATGTTTCTCTTCCCTCAAAGTACTGGGGAATACATGACATTTTCTATTGCAGTCCCATCTCTCCACAGAGAAGCACATCATACTAGAGTAACTTCAAAGGCCACATGAAAAGCCCTCTGATGAAACCCGATACTAAAAATGATCTAATGATCTGATCCATTAAGAAAAAAATTATTTAGCTCTTGGACTTGTCTGGACCTCAACATGCTGCTTGTATGGTTGCCAACAACAGTGTGCACAAGGTTCAAGAAGAAAGATGAAAACGAGGTAGGCTTTATACTCCATACAACCTGTGCTCGCACCAACATCATCCATCTGAATGTTTTATTGGCAAGCACCAGAGACAGAGGGTTCTGTACCACATGACCCAAGCTGCTGTCAACCCACTGGAGTGCTTCTTTGTATTTTAATTTCAGTGAGAGCGTATTTTGAAATATCTGGAAGATATGCCTACACACCAGTGTCACTGCTGAGTTTTTGTAAAAGCTAGTTCTGCCAAGATAACCTGAAAGATGTATGGTATTGTTAGATAGTTTACATATTCATAATTTATACTCTACTTTATTGTAAAAGCATTTGTAATGACTTATAATTTTGCATATAGCTTTTAAAATTTTTGACTGTAAAACAAAAAAGCAAATGTATCAGAATTTCCAAGTTCCTGTGAAAGACAATTAAGTATAAGTCTGAGCTACCTGATAGCCAAAGCAAAAAAGGCAACAAGATGAATTATAATACTTCTATTATTTAGTTAAAAAAAAAAAAATTCTAGCTATTTTGAAGAAAAGCTTTCCCAGGTACTAAATTTTAAAAACTCCTTGTCTGGAATAACTCTCTGGACACTATAAGAAGTCCAAAACATGCAGGATCATTTTCAATATGGCTGTAGCTTACGCCAACCATTAATAAAATCTGAGGGCATGACATTAAAAATCCTGTATCAGTGAGTACCTTCTGTAGAGCACAGGGAACTCTACTCAGTGCTCTGTTGTGACCTAAATGGAAAGGAAATCCAAAAAAGAGGGGATATATGTATCCATATGGCCGATTCACTTTGCTGTATATCAGAAACTGACTGACACAGCAGTGTAAAGCAACTATACTCCAATTAAAGAAAAAAAAAAGTCCTCGGGCTTCCCTGGTGGCGCAGTGGTTGAGAGTCCGCCTGCCAATGCAGGGGCCACGGGTTCGTGCCCCGGTCCGAGAAGATCCCATATGCCGCGGAGCGGCTGGGCCCGTGAGCCATGGCCGCTGAGCCTGCGCGTCCGGAGCCTGTGCTCCGCAACGGGAGAGGTCACAACAGTGAGAGGCCCGCTAACGCAAAAAAAAAAAAAAGTCCTGTATCATCACAATAATTACTAACACTGGCATGTTAAGTATACAGCAGGATAAAATTCCAAGCATCTCAGTGTCACTAGTGTCTGTCCAATTTTAATGTGATGCCAAAAAAGTTTCTGGAGCCATACCATTTCTTTCAAATTGAACTACTAGGAACAGCTAAAGTACTGGGGAAGACAGGGAAGCAAGGAGATTCCGGGAATGACTGTCCGAATTTTGTCCTCATTTTCCTTAGATGTACAAGGAAAGGAAGAGGCACAGCTACCCAGAGAGATGACCAATTTGCAAAAATTACACAAAGTGAAAATGGTATACTTACATCACCCTCCAAGCTGAGCTTGCAGAGAATTTCATGAATGGTAGACATTTTGAAAGAAGCTGGGAAAAAAAAAAGTACAATTCTTTATTATGAAGAGGCTTTCCTTTCCCCCGAAGCGCAGTGATTCATTATACCCATCTCTACTTCTTGGGCCATTTCATCTGACGATATTAGAGTAATTTGTGCAAATAGATGCAATTCCTATCTTGTGATTGGGAAAATTAAAGCTGAGAGATGGTTTGCCTTAGGTTTGGGATGGACGACAGAACTAGCTAGTCTTGTTCTTGCCCAGTTTGAAGAGAACCTGGGGAGACTGACTTGAAAATACAACACCAAAACGTTTCTTCCCAAGACCAGTCCAAACAGGATAAGACTGAATCTTCCAGTTCTCCTAAAAAGTGATAATCTTGTCAAACCAGCCAGTACTGCTGTATTTTTCACCAATAATTTAATATATCATATATAATATATATCCATAGTCTGAAAACTATGGATATGAACTGAAATCAGTAGCATTTTCATGCTGGCTGATTCCTAAATGGAGCCCTTTATTACTATCCATAATTATTCTCTTACCTCACCAATGCTTAGAAGATATTAAACTGCATGGACATATATACACTACCAAACGTAAGGTAGATAGCTAGTGGGAAGCAGCCGCATAGCACAGGGAGATCAGCTTGGTGCTTTGTGACCGCCTGGAGGGGTGGGATAGGGAGGGTGGGAGGGAGGGAGACGCAAGCGGGAAGAGATATGGGAACATATGTATATGTATGACTAATTCACTTCGTTATAAAGCGGAAACTAGCACACCATTGTAAAGCAATTATACCCCAATAAAGGTGTTAAAAAAAAAGAAGATATTAAACTGTTGATGAGAAACACAATGGACAGATTTTGACCTTAACTCATCCCATAGAAGACTGATCCTTGTATTTAAGATTCAAAATGGCTGAAGTTAAGTCATCTTTCAGTTAATACACTTAATTGGACAGTGATACGACAACGTAATGAACTGGCTTTCCAGCTTTGCAATCACACAGTTCTCGGAATTGATATACCAACCCCTGCCAATAAAAAGTGCTCAACTGGCAGGAAATTTACCTCCACTGAGACAAGACAGGTCATTCAGCCAACAGCCTCCCCAAAATAAAGAAAACAGAGCAGAGCTGCATCCTCAAACAGTGGGAACGACGTCTGAATTGCAGCAACTCCTGTTTTGGTCTCTTTTTGCTTAATATTCTTTGATCAAGGAAATGGTGCCCATGCAATTCAGCTTTCTTTACTCTTCCAACAGTTTGCTTAGTCTACGTGTTTTCAGACAGCTGGCTTTGAAGGAATATTTGGACATAGACATTTGTTAATTTATCAGAAGGCTTTGGACTAGGCAGATTCCAAGCTCTGTGTGGGGTGAGTTAGAGGAATTAAGAGAAAAAGATTCGCCTTTATTTGTGGTTATGGAAGTATTTCTACAAGATTTTCACCATGAGCTCTCTCCTACACGACATCCTCTCTCTTCTTGATGCTTACAGAAGCTTTTTTTTTTTGCAGTACGTGGGCCTCTCACTGTTGTGGCCTCTCCCGTTGCGGAGCACAGGCTCCGGATGCACAGGCTCAGTGGCCATGGCTCACGGGCCCAGCCGCTCCGCGGCACGTGGGATCTTCCCGGACCGGGGCACGAACCCATGTCCCCTGCATCGGCAGGCAGACTCTCAACCACTGCGCCACCAGGGAAGCCCAGATGCTTATAGAAGCTTTTTAAGCACACGGCAAAAAAGAAAATCACAGCTATTCCAACTCCCCCATTCCCACAACTCTCAGACACTATCACACACACCCCCAACCCCTGCAATGCATCACAGCACTGGGATACGATCCTAGTTTGTAAAGTCATCCTCTATAAATAAACTGTGGTACATCCAGACAATGTAATATTATTCAGCACTAAAAAGAAATGAGCCATCAAGCCATGAACAGACACGAAGCAAACTTAAATGTATGTTACTAAGTGAAAAAAGCAGTTTGAAAAGGCTACATACTGTATGATTCCAATTATATGTCATTCTGGAAAAGGCACAACCATGGAGACAGTACAAGGATCAGTGGCTGCTACGGCTTAGAGGGGAAGGAGGGAGGGACGAACTGGCAAAGCGCAGAAGATTTTTAGGGCTGTGATACAGTAATGGTGGATACATGTTATGACACGTTTGCCCAAATCCACAGAATTTACAACACCAAGAATGAACCCTAATGTAAACTATGTGTTTTGACTGATAAAGATGTGTCAATGTAGGTCCAGCAATTATAACAAATGTACTTCTCTGGTGGGGGATTTTGATAGTTGGAGAGGTTGTGTGTGTATATAGGGGGGGTGCTGGGAATATATGGGAACTCTGACTTCGTAGTCAATTATTCTGTGAACCGAAAACTGCCCTGAAAAATAACGTCTATTTTCTTTAAGAGTCTTGCTCTGTAGCTGGACTGTCCAAGACACTAGCCACCAGCCACATGGGGCTATCAAGCACTGAAAGATGTCCAGACCACAGTGAGATGTGCTGTAAGTGTCAAGTACACACCAGATGTGGAAGAATTAGTATAAGAATGTAAAATCAAAGAATGATCTCCAACTTCAACTTGGGCCAAGAAACATTCTATAGCGTCTCATCAGGAGGCTGCTGAGAATCACCAAAGAGGACATGAGCTCCCCAGGACACGGACCACCTAAGCCCTGGCCTGGACTCCCACCCCTGGGGCTCAGTCAGAACTGGGCTAGGTTTGCAGTGAGGGGTCAACGGTTGTCATCTGCCTCGCAGAATTCTAGTCCCCACTGTAAACAGCTAAGAAAGAAAAAGGTCAAAGCAAAAAGACCAACAAGTCAGAGTTGTTTCCGGGTGGATTAAATTCCACTTATTTATTAGATCAGTTACTTCACATGGGTTCTGAGGTTCAGGAAATCGCAACTTGCAGAGGCGGGTAAGTTTCTGCCAGGGAGTTCTTTCAAGTTGCCTTTCCAGCTCCGAGCACCGGCTTGGGAGACAGCTGCCTAACCATGTCCCAACCCCTCAGTATGGTATAAACCAAAGACCATCGGATTCATGTAATCCTTCTCCCACAGGCACAATACAGAGACAGAAAATGGGGATTTTAAAAAGGCTCACAAGTCTTCCTTGCTGTTTAACGGTCGACAGTGGTACCGCTCTTTCACCTCACATCAGTCCTACGTGCCACTACCAACTAAATTCCTCTATTTTATCTTGTCACAATAAATAGTTCAAAATCCATCCTTCCGTGATGTTCTCTTACTCCAGCTCCGTCCAGCCCTCTATGTACTCGCCAGCAAAAGTGGACCTCAACCAAACTGTTCCTTGCTTCTCCCCAAACACACCGTAACAGCTTTAATCCACAGCACCTTGATTCGTGTCTCCTGCCTCATCTCCTTACCCTTGTCTCTTCTTCTGGTTACAGATGCTGCCCATTCCTCAAGTCACCACACCTCTGGCACCTGCTCCAATGGGGTGGCTGCGGCCCACATTCCCCGGCACTGCCTCTCCCACCTTTCAATGCCAGGAACACTTTCTGATGCCGCTAGACTTACTCACCACTGAGCAAGAGTGTCCTGAGTTCCTGCCACGCGTGCGCCACACATTCAGATGGCAAATACAGAGTACAATTCAACCAAACGGGGGTCTCATAGGCCCCAGAGTCCCAGTTCCCCCACAGATTGAAGAGGGCCTCTGCACACTCTAGGTGCTAAATAAATGGTCAGAAATGAGTTGCTATTTTGCATAATGAACATTTATATTTATATTGTTGATACTCATTCTGTAGGAAAAGAATGTCACAGTAACCAAAAAAACAATATCCATGAAGCTTGGGATTACTCCATGCAAGTGTCTTCTGTATCCATATAAATATTGCCTACTCCATGCAAGCTTAAGGGCAAACACATTTTCACCTTAGAAATAAAACACGGCCCTCAGGACTTCCCTGGTGGTCCAGTGGTTAAGACTCTGCGCTCTCAATGCAGGGGGCCCAGGTTCGATCCCTGGTCAGGGAACTATAGATCCTGCATACGTGCCATAGCTAAAAGATCCTGCGTGCTGCAACTGAGACCCGGCGCAGCCCAAATAAATAAATATTAAATATAAATATTAAAAATATTATTTAATAATAAATTTTTTTTTTAAACCATGGCCCTCATTTCCTCACTACATCCAATCCGCTGGTTTCTTCACTACATCCTGGTCTCTTCACTACATCCAATCCCCTGGGAATGCAAAGTCATCTTGCAGACGACTAATTAATCTCCAGAAGAAAGAGTCGGCTGTACCACTTATGTTTGTTAAAACATTAGCTTAATATAGCGCATATGATTAATGAGAAGATGTCAGAGTGCTGCTATCCTTGGAAGCAGAAAGAGAAAGTCTTGGCAGGGCTACTGTAGGTTACAATCACTGGTGACACCCAGGTAATCAATCAACAAGCCCCTAACACACACACACCGGGCCTGCCCCGCATTAAAGGCTGGGAGAGACACACACAAAACTATGAAACACAGACTCCACTCCTGCAGAACCTTGCAGTTCTCTTCCCTTCTCGCCCCAGGAAGACTAGCCCAGGTCACCCAGCTAATGAGAAAGGGAGTCAGGGCCAGGTTCCAGGTCCCCTGACTCTTGGGCCCTTGCCCTTTCAACTTCACCACAGTGGCTCTTCATTCCAAGAGATTAAGACATGGAGAGAGAGAAAGATAAAAGCAGCATCAGTGAGACTGGCTAAGGGTCTGAGAGGTGAGGTACTGACTAGTTTGAGAAGGACACTCACTCACCCTGGAAGTTCCAGCCAGAGAAACAAGGGAAAGCCCAAGGAGATGGGATGTGGGAGAGTGTGTGTGTGTGTGTGGGGCAAGAGGCCAGGTTTAAAACCAGCCATGTCTAATGTGGTGGCACGTGGGGGGCCTGAGATGTAAGTTTCTGAACGGTGCAGATTTAAGCTTGGCTATGGAAAGGGATTTGATGCCAATACTAAGTATCCATTCACCGTATTTGCTCTGGAGGCTGAATTTTCTTGCTGAAACAATAGCTCTGCCTTTTTAGTGTACCTGTTGTTTTTAAGTCTCCATACCATAGGAGACAATTCCACCCCCAGTGACCACTTAGCACACTGAAAAATTCATAAGCGCATTAAAATCAGAACAACCGCTCCGTGTCTGGCAGACCTCTCCACAGACACGAAAATGGCATCACTCTTTCCAACATTACAGCCTCACAAAGATCTCCAACTGGTTTCAACTTGCAAAAAAGAAAGAGAAAAAAATCAGCAAATTCAATCTTTTGATGAGTACCTCACATACCAGTACCTCTTATTCGCAGGAAAGGACTGGGTGACTTACACAAGATTGTTCAAATCGCCTTCTTCAGGGAAAGTTTTTTGTTTAAGAAAATAACTAGAGAAGTACAAGGAGGCTCACTGAGAGCCATACCCACTTCAGACTGGCTTGAAATAACGCACCACTGGGAAGGGAACACAGACACTCCACCCTAACGAAGGGAACAGAACAGTTTCCTCTGGCCTTGAAAATATTAATAAATGAGACTGTTAACTGCCTGACTGGAAAAGCTCTTATAGCGCAAAGCTAGACATTAAAGAAATCCGTGCAGCTGCTAGAAATGAAGCAACTTACATCTAACATAAGCACTATCTTAAAGATAAGAGTTTGTCCTTTTTTTTTTTTAAACCCCATAGATTACACTGCATCTCACTGTTTCACTTCCAACACACAGTTGCAACAAAAATAGTACAAGTAAAACAGCTTTAACGTCTCCCTTCCCCCCCAAAAAAAGTAAAAGAAAGTTTGCAAAAAGGTTGAAACAAACAAAAAAAGAAAACCTAAAAGTTAGTGCTTCAAATAATAAAAACAAGTTCTACTGAAATGAATGAAGAACCAGCTCCAGAAAGCCCATATATTAATTCTCACAAACAAACAAAAACACATTGCGGCAGGGCTCCTCTGCCCAGCAGAATCTGAGTATAACCCAGCAGTTTCGTGGTCACACCCACTTTTAAAATGTGGAGTGTTGATGTGTTACTGCAAAACACATCCCTAGCAACCATGATGAATCAATCAGGGACTGGATGATACAAAGGAGGATTTTTTTAAAACCAAAAAAATGGGGGCGGGTGTGGGGATGGCGGGTTGGGATTCCCCGCCAAGCCCTTACTGTGCAGTCCTGGGTCTACAGGAGCAGACTGACATTTTAAACCAAGAGGGGGTAAAAAAAAATGCATGAGTGGGGGGTAGGGGTAGAGTTCCCACTTTATTCACTCTCCACCCCTCCCTCCCAGAGCATTTTTATTTAACAGAACCTTCCTGAAAGCACACAGTTTTCTCCTTGGTTTTTATGGTCTTGATTAATGCCTGAGTCACAGGAGCAAGTCATTCCCCAGAAATCCTGGAATTCTGCCCAGGGGCCTTGATCAAACTGAGCAGGATGGACACGGTGCTGCACTTGCTCTGGCCTGTCCCTTTTGCTGCCTGATCTGAATCAATATTTGTTTACTAACTCCAGACACACTGTGGCCTCAAGCTCTCAGAGCCTCTCGTTCAATCTCCCGAAGTGGGGTTGGAGTGGGCAGAAAGAGACGTGCAGAAGAATGATGTCATTTGGCACAAAGTACTCTCACGGTTGAGAGATCAAGGTCTTCACATCTACAACTCAATTTCAGTGTTTTATGGCCCAAATATTATATTTCCAATGGGGCCCTGCTGCTTACAGAAAAAAGTCTACACAGCATTCAAGATCTTCCACACTCTGGGCTCTACCTACTTTTCCATAAATAAAGCACATGCAAACACACACACACACACACACACACACACACACACGCACACACACACACACACACACGCACACACACACCCAGCACCAGTTAGACTGGATTGGTAATTCTCCAAACACATTCAGCACTGTCCAACTACCTCTAGGCCTGGGTTTTCCAAGTTCCCTCTACTGGGAATGCTCTATCTGGATCAGCTGACATCCTCGGGAGACTTCAGGACACAAAAAATACTGTTACCTTTCTCCTGTACCTCTCCCTGCTCTGTGCTCCTGTCTCTCTTGGTGTATCTGTGAAATATCAGAGCTGAGGGTACAAAGGCGGTCTTCCATTCTATAAGGCAGTCTTCCATTCTATCTGCCCCCAGGGTTTCTGTCTTATGCATCCCCATTTCCCCATAGGTCTGAGCACAGTGCCTAACACACTGGAGGCGTTCACTCACATTTTTGGATGGTTTACACACACTGGGTCTTTCCACATTATATCTTTTTTTCCTTCTTTTCCACTACATTCTCCTTCCTCAATTTCCTTTCTCTTCCTCGGACTGCGTATCTCAAATGCAGCTCCAGTTCCATACATTCAGAGCTGGAGGCTTCAATTCCCAGCCTCTGTTCACACCTTTGCAAAGCCTGGTAGAGCAATTCAGGAGACTGCCTCTTTCTCATACGATATGCAGCTCTTCACCTTCTCCCACAGCTCAACCTCCACCTTTAATACCGTCAGGGCCCCTTGGCTCCTAGCTCTGTCCACGGGACAACGTGGAAACGTAACCTACATCTCCTTGTGGCAAGAAAGGCAGGGAAGGAGGCAACAAGGAGGAAAGATTTGCAAGTGGCCTTGGGACTCTGACTTCCTCTGAGCTGGGAGTGTGGGGACTGGGTGTGGCAGAGAGACAAAGGGCAAAGATTCCATGTGACAGCCACTCCCTTGAGTCAGAACTTCCCACACTAAGCCTGGGAGTGTAACTCAGACCACTTACTTAGATGCTACTGACTTCTCTCTGAGAAGACTGAGCTCAGACGGTTTCACAGCTTCAGGTGTACCCTAGGGGAGACTTGGAGGTAATCTCACTGGAGCCACTGCAAAGAACAAGGCTGGGCATCTCCTGACCCCTACAGCTGACCTGCTCCCCAACAAAAGAGACGGGAACCGCCTCTGGCAACTGGAGGAGGAAAAACAGACCTGACAGTGAAAGAGCAGAAAATTTTTTTTTTAAAAGACTGGAATTTCCTCCTGATGTAGCCTACAACTAGAATAGGGTGTGGCACCAGGGAAAAAGAGGGAGGTGGGTTCCCATATGCATGCAAAAAAAGAACATTCCATTTCTATTCTTTTTTTTAATTTACTTTTGGCTGTGTTGGGTCTTCGTTGCTACCCGTGCGTGGGCTTTCTCTAGTTGCGGCGAGCGGGGGCTACTCTTCATCTCGGTGCGCAAGCTTCTCATTGCGGTGGCTTCTCTCGTTGCGGAGCACGGGCTCTAGGCGCACAGGCTTCAGTAGTTGTGGCTTGCGGGCTCTAGAGCACAGGCTTAGTATCTGTGGCGCACAGGCTTAGCTGCTCCGTGGCATGTGGGATCTTCCCGAACCAGGGCTAGAACCCGTGTCCCCTGCATTGGCAGGCAGATCCTTAACCACTGCACCACCAGGGAAGCCCTCCTTTTCTATTCTCATAGTCAAATCCAGAAGCCAGGTTAAGTCAATGATAACTTTAAACAACACTTTCCCTAAAGCAAGTAAACTATGACGCTCAGGTCTGTGGAACAGCTGGATTAAAGGGGAAATGAGCTCCAACCAAGTTTGGAAACAAATACTAATTTGGGAGAACGTAAAGCTCAAAATCCAATTACTGTCTATACAAATTCACTCGATTTTGTCTATTTTATTTTTTTCCCCACTAGATTTAAAGCCTAAAGAGCAGAGTTTTGTTTTTGTTTTGGTCTGTTTTGTTCAGTGCTATATCCTCAGTGCTTATACTGTAAGTAGAACATAGTAGGTGCTTAATAAATATTGTGGAATGAACAGATGTTTAAGGCAGCCCAAGAGAGCCTGGGAACGGTTTTGTGTCCCGGTCCGGGAGGATGCCACATGCCGCGGAGCAGCTGGGCCCGTGAGCCATGGCTGCTGAGCCTGCACATCGGGAGCCTGTGCTCCGCAACGGGAGAGGCCACAGCAGTGAGAGGCCCGCGTACAACAAAAAAAAAAAAAAAAAAAGAGAGCGCCTGGGACTTCTATTTGTGACACGTTAAGAAATGCCTCAGCAGGCGCACAGCCCCACACAAGGGAAGACCAAGAACAAAGGCCAAATGCTAGGCCCGATGGTGCAAGAAGAGCCTACAACCCTCAAAATCAATAACAATTACAGAAGGATATCTACCTTGCCAGGAAAACTACTTAAATTAGAAATTAGTCAGGAAACCAATGGCCATGACTGCCGGCATGTCAATCGATACAGCATTTTTAATAGCTCAAAGACAGAGGATGTTATTGTGACCCCAGTCCAAGACCAAGCTCTTGCTCAAAGCCAGTGAGTCAGCAATATTTCCTGGGCATTTGCAACAGGCAAGGCATTTAGCACTGCAAGAAATACCAAAATCTAGGCAGTCCCCTAATCATAAACCTCCAACTAAAAAATTTACATTGATGGTCACACCCTTGCACTGCAGATGCAATCCATACCTCTGGAGAAAGCCTTGACTGAAGATTTGAGATAATAGGTGGAGTCAGAAGTGCTGTATGGGATGGTCTTAACACCACTGACCACTAAGCACACTGAACCTGGCCTCATATGAGATCCTCCTTCACAATGCTTGAATATTATATTATGTGGCTCCTTCCATAGCCTCAAATTCTATAAATTACAGATGTTTAGGTTTAAAAATGCTCTTGTTATCTTTTAAATAACACATCTCCCCTGGGTTGCTGAGGATTTCAGGACCACCAACCATTCCTAACATTGAATATTAATGAATATTGACTCAATCTGCTTGTCTCTAGCTGGGTATGAGAACACTGAAGTGGGAGGGAGGGGGGAATGCAGCAGAACTGGAGAAGAATGGACAGGCTTTTGTAATATGTGGGGGCGGGAGGGGTCTCCAAGGAGGCAGGAGGAAGAGAGTAAAGTAGAGAGGGTGATAAGGACATAATTTTCCAATTAAAGTAATTTAATCAGGGCCAACCTTAAAACTTAGAAAACTTCCAGTAAAATACTTCAATGATTTACTCTTACATATTATACCTCACCCTCCTCCCACCCTCCCTCCCCACCCACCATCACTCCCATCCCGCAAATTAGGCATTGTACTATCAGTACTTCGATATAGTGCAGGTTTTCTGGGCTAGGGTAGGGGTTTTCTGGGCTAGCCTGAGAACCTAAGCACCTTCTGTAACATTGTTTCAGTGCTACAGCGCATTCTGCATTCGAAATGACCAAGTTCCGGACAGGCACAGTAGGGCACACTTTTGGACAGAACCCATCAGTACCGTCAGTATGAGCTCAGGGGTCCCGACCCCTGGACTCCAGGACCTTAGGGTTCCTGGTAAAGACCCAGCGTGCCCCATGAAGTTACTGTTCTTTTACCTCTAATAGCTTTAAAATGGCAACTCTTAACACAAAAAGAATGACACTCGGTTTTGGTATGGCACTTAATGTTTCCAGTGTGCTTTACAAATTTATTTTTGAATGAATATGGTTTTTGGAATCTTCGATAATAACCCTATGTGGGGAAAGTAAGAATGTGCACTCTTAAACCACTTTCATAGATAAGGAAATTGATGTCCACACCTTTTTTTTAACTGAGAGTTGATGGAATCCAGGCCTACAACACCAGGCGCTGGGACCCATCTCACAGAGCTACAAGGAGCAGCCCGGGGGCCTACGCCCTTTTCTGTACCCCCTGTCCCTGACTCAATGTCGCATCAGCGCCAGTAAGTCAGTGACGATTCTCCCCACAGAACCACGGGAGAACACTTCCTTTCCTGATGCAAAAGTAGTGAACCAAATAAGAAACTCTCCAGATATACGGAAATCAAAAGTTGCTCTCCTACAAGCTAAGCTAAACAAAGGAGAATGAGGGGAGGTTCTTCCGTTGTTTTGTTTTACTGGGGCAGGAGGTTGCTGATAAAAACTCCCACCCCTCATCCTCCCCCGACTGCTTCCCTCCTGCTCGTCGGCACAAGTTCCACAAATGCTCGTTTGTTTCAAGTAAAGTTAACTTGGAACAGATGGGGATTACTTTCTAGATAGCCGTAGCGCTAGTGTTAAACGTGGAGGGTGCCGCACGTCTGCTCTCCACCCGACCAGGGGCTCGCAGGGAGGCCACACCCAGCCCCCCAGCGGCGCCCGGCGCGTCTGGAATGCGAAGCCTCCCTTCGCCCCCCTCCCCGGCGCCACCTCGTCGGGCTTCCTGCGAGCACTTCGCGGGGGATGCCCGACTCCCTCCTTCTGCCCTGCACGCCCCAGGCCGGGGCACACGCGGCCCCCCTCACTCCTGTCCAGACCCCCCTCGCCACTGGGCGCCCTCCTCGCAAAGCTCCTAGTGCGGACCGTCCCTTCAGCCCCCTCCCCGGACGGCCTCCCGAGTCCCCGTCTCCAGAGCTGCTCTTTGCAAGGCCGTCTCCTTCCCTCGCTCTCCACACCCCGCCAGCGCGGCGGCCCCGGGGCCATAGCGGGCGGGCGGGCGGGGCGCCCCGCTTACCTGGGCCAAGCGCAGTGCGCTGCGAGCGTCGCCAGATGCAAAGCGGAGCCAGCTGGCCTGGGTGGGGCTTTTATATCCGCCACATCCTCGCGGTGCACGGGAGGCCCGCCCCGCCGCCCCCCGCCCCGCCTTCTCTTGCTCCGGCCGCTAGCACTCGAGTCAGGGTGACTCACAGTCCCGGGTCCGCCCGCTCGCCCGCGGGAGACGCCTCGCCCTGGAACGTTCCCCGGGCCGCGCCAGTGGGAGCGGCCCCACGCCCACGGCTCTGCCGTCCGATGAAGCGCCACCGAGGCTTCCTCGAGGCCTAGTACCGGCCTAGTTTTCTCCTCTCTTCCTCTTTTACTTCTCGAGCGCCACGTCGAGCGCGCAGCCCTGCCTCAGGTTAATACGTTTTCAAGACTTTCGTAGACTCTGACCTTAAGTCGCTTTTTTGTTTGTTTAAGGCGTCAATGCAATGGAAGGAAGAATTGTTCCAAGAAACATAAATCGTGATTCCCCTGAGCTGGGCCGTTGGCATCCAGCTCCCCATTACCGTCTGCAAACATATCAGCTTAACCTCTGACCGGCTATTGCCGGGAGGATCGCGGGGAGGGAGATCCGCCGGGTCCTGGCGGGCAAAGGACTGGCCCCGCCCCGGCCTCGGAGCGCGCTGGGAGACGCGGAGCCATGGTGGGAGTTGGGTGGGGGGGGAGGAGGCCGAAGCCAGGAGCCAAGGTCCCACCCCGCCCGCCCGGGGAGGCGCCCTTTTCCCGAGCGCTCTCTGCTTGGCTTCCCTCCACGCCTCCCGCGACCCTCCGGGACTCCCACACGTCCTCGTGGCAGGCCGTCCCGGGCTGGGTGGGGCCGGTGGCTTTGAACCTCGAGTTCCAACAAATAAGTTTCCTCCCTTCCTTCTGTCCTAACTGCCGTTGTTTTTTGGGTTTTTTTTGTTTTTTCTCAGACTCTTAGCTCCATGGCTTGGTTTTGCTGTTTCTCGCTTTTCTTCCACTCCCTGCTTCCACGAACCGCAGTGGCAACATACAGGCAAACATGGTTTTGTGGTTGATTGCGCAAATACTGTACTCACCTCAAACTAGCAGGAGAGTTTTGCTAAGAATCCCAAAGATCTCTCTGCACCTTTGAATTCCTCCCTTTCACAGACCTCACTTAGCTTTCTACTGATGCTTCTGTTTTAATCCCCCGTCTATCTTAACGTCCGTTTTTACTTTCCAGTTAAGCGTCACTTCACTCCTGGGAATCAGGAAACAGCAAGGCCAAGACATTGTTGCCAAGCTCACAGTCAAGTCCATACCACAAATGGGGTCCCTGGACACTCAGCCCAGAGCACTGTTACCCATTTCTTTCACTCAGAATGAAACATGATAGGCACTGTCAGAAGGACAAATAGAAAATAAAGCAATTCTGTTGATACAATTTCTGATTTACATTTATAGCCCTTCAATTTAGGCTGAAAGCTTTACAGCCTAAACATTTTGGAACAGAAGGAGAACATAGGCTGACCGTAATGGTGAACGCGATTCTGCTTCCCTTCTCTTCTCTGGGCCTCTTGACGCCCAGCTGTGCTGTGATAGGCCCTCTACAGAAGATAAGATTTAATTCGAATCATGTGGAATACCTAAAAGCCAAGTAGCCGGAAGAATGCTTTTGCTTGTCTAGGGCATCCAGCAAAGCCAAACATACAGATCTGTCCAATAACCAGGGTCTGCTTCTTGCTACAGAACTTCACACTGGTATTTTCATAAAAATGAAGCTATCAGACGTCATGGTTTGCTCTTTCTGAGGAATGGGGGGACCAATTCTGCCAGTTTAAATTAGCTTTTGAATCTCTGAGTGCAAAGATCCTTTTTTCTTTCTTTCTTTCTTTCTCCTCCATGGCTGGAAGAATGTTTACAACAACAAATCTCAGATTGTGTCTGCTGCTGTGCGTTCTGTTCTCTAAAGCCTTGACTTTATTTTGTTCACACTTTCTCTGCTGCACCTCAACACTGCTAATTGTGCCTAGCTAGCAGTGATAGGCACTCACTAAAACGTACAGAATAATAGAATTATTCACCCAATAACAGAATGTTAGAGCAGAGAGGGTCCTTACGAGACTAACATTTCCAATTCTTGATTTTTATAGATGAAGAAACTGGAGCCCAAATAAAGTCTCCTGCCCAGTCCAGAGATTTAAAAATGCACTCAAGTTACTTATTGCAGTTTAACAAATTACCACCCAAACTTAGTGGTTCAAACATAAATAAAACCATTTATTTGCTCATGATTTTGCAATATGGACAGGACTCAGGGGCAACAGCTTGTCTCTTCTCCATGGTGTTAGATGGGGCAGCTCAACTAGGGTTGTAGGATGGAAAGGAACTTCACTCATTTGGTGCCTCAGCTAGGGTTGCTAGGATGGCTGAGAGCAGGCTGGTTCTCTCCGTCCCTTGGACTCTCATCTGCCAGGTCCTCCTCTCTACACCAGGATAATAACGGAAGCTGGCTCTCAAGAAGCAAAAGCTGAAGCTGCCAGGCCTCTTAGCTTGTGGGCTATCCAAAAATAGGCTGGGTTGACTTTATGGGCTGTAGTTTGCCAGTCTTTGCTTTAATCCATCATCTGATCGGTTTTTGGCTTTGCCTTCTGGCCTCTTGATTCCACTCTCTGAGATGTCTTTCCTTTCCCTTAAGAATGGTCCATATTTGTAGTTGAGTAGCTCTCTCAACCTGCTTCATGCTAGTAGAAACTTGAAGGCCCAGAGACTTCTTTTCAACTGTTTCTGTGTCCAACCTGGCAGTCCTTTCATTAACACAATTATCTTTAAAATTCTGTGGATTTTCTATAAATCTTACTGAGATTCATTCCATGCTCCAAAATTCATATGCAATGCAATTTTCTCAAAAACATTGTGGAATTTCTGTAAATCTTAATGAGGCTTAACTCCATGCTCCAAAAGTCACATTGATTATTCTTTCTAATAATAGATCTCTCTCTTTACTTTGAGCTTGTCAGGCGGGAACAATGCACTTAAGAGTCTTAGAAGCCCTGAGATGGTCTTCAAAGTACCACATTAAATCTTTCTGGAATTTTAAAAATAAAAAAAAGTTTTGCAGCCACATGTGATTTGATCTTTATTCTGAGGCCATTTCTTACTTTGCAAACCTTTCATTGGCTAGAATTCTGCTTGAAAACCAAACAGATATTTAGTGCATTTTTTTTCTTGTTGTACTTTATCATAAGTGGTTAAAAAAGACCACTGGCATCTTCAGCATTCTGCCTGGAAATCTCCTTGACTAGATCCACAAGTTCATTAGGCACATTTTCTTATCACTCATGTTACCATAGGCAACAGTAATGTTAAACATTCTGCCAATACATAACCTGGGTTGCCTTTTCTCCAGCCTTCTGTAGCAATTTCCTTACCGCTTTTCCAACCTCCACTAACAGTCTTCTCTCCGGTTACTGTCTGGAAGTAAAGTCAATGTCATATATTTTAGGTTTTTGTTATAGCAACACTCCACATCCACATATTAACTTCTGTTTCAGTGACCTATTACTAGGAAATAAACCACCTCCAAATCTTAGAAACTTAAAACCACCACTGACGTATTTGTTCATGATTCCACATAGGGCAGAGTTCATGGAGTCAGCGCATCTCTGGTCTATCTATTTAGCGTTGTCTAGGGAGACTCAAATGAGGCTGGAAGATCCACAAGGGCCTCCTTCCAGCAGGGTAGTTACTGATCTTCAAGAGTGAAAGTGGAAGCTGACGGGCCCAGAAGTGGAACAGTGCCACTTCCGCTGCATCCCATTGATTAAGGGAAGTCATATAACCCAGATTCAAGGGAAGGGGAAATAGATTCCACCTCTTCATAAAGGGAGAGACATTATGTTTACATGAGTGGAAGTTGTTGGCAACCACCTCTGTAGACAATCTATCACAATCCTTAAACTAGTAAGTGGCAGAACTGAGGGTAGAATACATTTGTCTGCCTTTCAATCCACTGTTTTTTCCATTACACCATCTCTCTCACATACCACCATTGCTTCAGGGAGACACAGGCTGTCTCCAAGTCCCCTACATTATATGGCTTAGAGTCTCACCAACCATAAAGCTGTTATTACCTTGAGCCTTGTTATATGCAATCAGTATATAATAATGTATTATATTTGAAGACGTGGCCAGAAGAGGAAAAAGATTTATCTGGAAAACCCAACATCCAAATAATAGGAGTTCTAGAAAGAAAAATAGGCAAAATGGAGGGGAGAAAATCACGAAGAAATAACTGAAGACCATTTTCTAGAACTGAAGGCTGAGTCTTTAGATTGAAAAAGCTACAAGAAATGGAAAAACAAACCCAAGGCACATTAACATGAAATTTCAGAACACTGGATGGGGCCAGGGAGAAATTCCTAAAAGATTCCAGAGAGATTAAAAAAATAAGTCATATATGAAAGGTAAGAAAGGAGAATGTCATGATAAGACTCAGATCTTAGTTTCCAAATACTATTCCCCAGTAAATGGTCCAGTTCTTAGAGAAATGGCTGGTTCCAGAGGTGGGACAGAGAGAAAATACATGATGGGCTTTGAGCTAAATGACTTATGGGAACATATCAAAAAGACACAAAAGCCAACTTGAAGGGGTTCTCACTGGTTAAAATTGGGGGCAATGTGAGCATCATATTGAATAATGATAGGAACTGATGATACACATTGAATAGTCTGATAGTAAAACAGAAAATACACAAAGAGGGGACAGAGAAAGCTCTTAATTAGAGAAGAATGCTAACTTATAAATGTATCAGGAAAGATAAATATAAAAAATCATTATTTTGCAACTAGAATTCCATACCCAGCCAAACAATAAATCAAGAATGCATGCATAATTAACAGTTTTCAAAAATGTTGTTTATGCCTATGTGCCCTGTGTTAAGTTTCCCAAGGCTGCCGTAACAAGTTACCACAAACCTGGTGGCTTAAAAAACACAAATGTATTCTCTTGCAGTTCTGGAAGCCAGAAGTGTGAAAGTGAGGTATCAGCAGGGCTATACTCCCTCTGGAGGCTCTAAAGCTGAATGCTTCCTTGTCTCTTCCAGCTTCTGGCAGCCCCAGTCATTCTCTGCGACTGCATCACTCCAATCTCTTCCTCCATCTTCACAAGGCCCTCTTCTCTGTTTCTGCATCTCCTCCTCTTCTGTCTTTCAGAAGAACACTTCTCATTGGATTTAGGAACAACCTAGATAATCGAGGATAATCTCATCTTGAGATCTGTAACTTAATTACATCTGCAAAGACCCTTTTTCCAAATTAGGAAATAGTCACAGATTCTGAGGCTTAGGATGGAGACATAAGCTTTGGGGGGCCACCATTCATCCCACTATACACCCCGTCTCAGGAGACTTCTGAATGATGTACTTCACCAAAACAAGAGAATAGAGCAAAAACTGGAGCATTGGATCCAGAAAACCAGTGATTCAATGCACAAATAAGTGAACAGAATTCCCAGAATGATGGGGGAGAACTTGGAACAATAGCTGTGCAGCAGGCATACAGAGCAACCAGTCTAAGGAATTCCCTGGCGGTCCAGTGGTTAGGACTCCGTGCTTTCACTGCCGAAGGCCCGGGTTTGATCCCTAGTTGGGGAACTAAGATCCCACAAGCCGTGCAGCACGGCCAAAAAAAGAAAAAAAAAAAAAGAGCAACCAGTCTACCTTGGAGAAGAGGACCAAAGGCTCTAGCACAAATGCCTCAGAAAGAGTAGGAGGAAGAAATTACCCCAGGTGTTTGAACATACTGAGAAGACATTAACAGCTTCACTGGGTGGCTTAGGAACGAATTTGTGAGCGTGATAAGAAAAACTATTGATATCAAATGAAAAGCTCCAGGAAAACAAAAAAATATTGCAGCATGCTATAAACTGAATGTTTATATCCTCCCCACATTCGTATCTTGAAACCTAACCCTCCATGTGAGGGTATTTAGAGATGGGGCTTTGGGGAAGTGATTAGGCCATGAGAGCAGAACGCTCACATGGGATTAGTACTTTTATAAAAGAGGCCAGGAGTAGAGAATGGACTTCAGGACACGGGGAGGGGGAAGGGTAAACTGGGACAAAGTGAGAGAGTGGCATGGACATATATACACTACCAAATGTAAAATAGACAGCTAGTGGGAAGCAGCTGCACAGCACAGGGAGATCAGCTTGGTGCTTTGCGACCACCTAGAGGGGTGGGATAAGGAGGGTGGGAGGGAGACCCAAGAGGGAGGGGATATGGGGAAACACATATGCATATAGCTGATTCACTCTGTTATACAGCAGAAACTAACACAACACTGTAAAGCAATTATACTTCAATAAAGATGTTAAAAAAAAGAGGCCCAGGGAATTCCCTGGGGGTCAAGGGCCCAGGTTCAACCCCTGGTTGGGGAACTAAGATCCCACAAGCCTCGTGGGTCCTCACCAGACCTTGATCTTGGACTTACCTATCTCCAGAACCGTGTGAAATAAATTTCTGTTGCACATAAGCCACGCAATCTATGGCAGTTTGTTATAGCAGCCCAAATGGACTGAGACGCAACATTATATTCTCCAAAGATGACCACAGTAATATTTCCCATCCCAGATGCTCTTCTAGAATTTTGCCACTTGACCATCAAGAGGAGGAGGGTATGCCCAGTCCCCTTGAATCTCATGACCTGCTGTGACTTATTTGACCAACAGAATGCTGTGTGACTTCTGAGGCTAGATCCTGATTGTATTTCTACCTTGTTTACTTGAGACATTTGCCTTGGAATCCAGCCACCATGCCATGAGGAAGCCCAAGCAGCCTATGGAGACGTTCCAAAGTCTATACCTGACAGCCAGTGCCAACCTGACATCTGTGTGAGCTCTCTTGAAGGTGGACCATGCCAGCTAAATATGAGTGGAGACAAGCCTTTCCCACCAAGCTCTGTCCAAACTGCAAACTAGTGAGCAAAACAAATTATTGTTTTCAGAAACTAAATTTGGAGCTGGTTACTTATGCAGCAATATATAGCTGAAACAGTTGCCATGAGAAGGAAACGTCTGTTTTAGTTTATTGGTTTGGTTTGGTTTGGTTTGGGTTTTTTTGCTCTGAACACCCTTTTTTCTCCTACTTCCTTTGCCTAATACTTGATGTGATGTCTGGAACTCCCTCGGTTACTGTGGACCTTGAGGAAAACTGGAAGATGGAAACTAGGCACACAAAGGATGGAGATCAAAAAACTTGAGGATGAAGACAAAAGCACAGGGCAAAAAGTCAGGAGGAGGCTGTTTTCCTGACGAATGTGAAACCATCAATTCAATCCTGGACTGCTTTCCTCCAGATTTCTTGTACATGAAAGAAAAAATAAATTTCTACCTTATTTAAAGTACTTACATCCAGTCTCTGTTACTAACAAGCTTAACTCTGATTTATATAGAATTGATATAGAATTCTTGTGTAAATATGTGACTTTTAGAACTATTCACCTATATAACTTAGCTGAAGATAAATATTAAAAGAGGAGGGAAGATGGAAGGGAGGGAGGTAGAGAGGAAGAAAGGAAGGAAGGGAAGTAGGGAAGGAAGGAAGGAAGAGAGGGAGGGAAGAAGGTAGAGGAGAATCAGAGAGACTGAGTCCATGAACGAGAGTGGGGCTTGGAGTGAACCAGTTCTGGCATCTTGTTCTGTTTCTGTTTTTTTTTTTAATAAATTTATTTATTTATTTTTGGCTGCGTTGGGTCTTTGTTGCTGCGTGCGGGCTTTCTCTAGTTGCGGTGAGTGGGGGCTACTCTTCGTTGCGGTGTGCGGGCTTCTCATTGTGGTGGCTTCTCTTGTTGCGGAACACAAGCTCTAGGCGTGCGGGCTTCAGTAGTTGTGACATGCGGGCTTCAGTAGTCGTGGTGCATGGGCTCTAGAGTGCAGGCTCAGTAGTTGTGGCTCACGGGCTTAGTTGCTCTGTGGCATGTGGGATCTTCCCGGACCAGGGCTCGAACTGGTGTCCCCTGCACTGGCAGGTGGATTCTTAACCACTGCGCCACCAGGGAAGTCCCTCTGCTTCTTTAACAACCGCAGTTTTCTCATTTGTGATACTGCAGGACAAATGTAAAGATTAGACAAAGTATAAAAAGTGCCTGGTGTATTGTAGGTGTTGAAAAAACAGTGGCTATTTCATTGGCTTTTTGAGTTCTTTCAGCATCTAGCTCTGCTGAACTCATGGTACGGTTTCAATACACACTTGTTGAATAAAGGTATCATGACCCAAACCACACAGAGTACTCTGTGTGGTCAAACCACAATTTGTTTTGTTTTCAGATATTTTCAGGGAAATGTCTGCAGTGACTTCAACCTCTCTTTCCCAGCTGTAACATATACTTTTAGTCTCAATTCATTCTCTACAAGGCATCCAGAATATCTTTCTATGAAATAGTTCTGATTACATGACCCCTCTCTGGAAACCCTTCTTGGTAGGTAGGGTCTGACTGACCTGACAGCCAATTGCCCACATCTTTCCCTTCACTCCCACCTTGCACCACTGCCAATCATACTCACGCCTCCATATGCCTTTCTCCACGCTGCTTCCCTGCCTGGAATGCCCTTTCCCACCTTCCTTAATAGTGAGTTTCTCCTCGTCTTTCAATCATCAGAGCAAATATTATTTTCTCATGAAGGAAAACCTTCCCCAAGCCCTGCAGGCAGATTTGGTGCTAATCTGTTTCTCTTGACGTTTTTAATGTCCTTCTCCTCTCTCAGTTATCACCTTGCATCGTTATTCTTTTATTTGTTGGTCTCTGCAACTAGGCAGGAGCCCCTGGAGGACAGGCATTTGGTTGTTACTGGTTGTGCCCACACTCTTACCCAGTACCTCTTACTACTGGATTTCTCTCCATAAAACATTACCTTGTCCTTATTCATACTTAAACTTACCTGGCAAAAACTAAAAGGCTGATAGTATCCAGTGTGGTTGGAAATGGCTGAAATGGAAATGCTTATATGTTATCGGTGAGAAGGCAATTTAGCGGTATCTATCAATATTTAAAATGTTCATACCCTTCGATTCAGTGATTTTGCTTCAAGAAAGCTATCCTGAAAAGGGTGTCATACATGACCACAACATATGTGTATAGGATTTTTATTGTAGCGTTATAAGGTTGATATGCCCTAAGTGCCCATCAGTGAGGCTATTACCGACTGAAGCTATATCAGTATGGACAGTTTTCAAAAATATAGAGTAAAACAGAAGAGAAAGCAGAATGTGAGTGTAAACCTGTGTCTGTTGGCGTGCTAAGTTATTACAATACTGATATATAAAACATTATGAAAACAGATCTGGCTACACATATCCACCTTATCATGATCACTCTTATATTAAATTGCTGAGATATTGGGATGCTTCCTGAGCCATCAGAGTAGCATCTTAGGTCTTACCTCAGTACATTTTGTTGCATTTTTATGGTTTGGCAAGTCAGAGGATAAATATTTCAAACTCTCTCAGCCTCTATCATTCCTTCAAGCAGCATTTTCCACAACATATATACAAATATTACTTAGGTGCTAAGTGTCTGGAAAAATCCTAATTCTGTAATAAAAAATATATCTCTTAGCCATAAGAGTTTGCTTAAAATAGGACAGTATTTTTCATAAAATAAAATGTTTAGTGAGTATGAAAACACACATAAAGATAACTATACTTCAAATGTTTTCATCTTTATTAAATGTCTACTAGATACATTTTGAGTGTTTCAATATTTTTATACTTTAAAGACCTTACAACTCCTGAGTTAAAAAAAGTCAATTAGACTAATAATACTAATTTGACTCTAGTTTTAAGTTAATAGCTATGTATGTACATTTACATATTTATATATGTGTGTAGGTGTATAAAAGTGTATATACACACACATGCAAATATATGGAAGGATATAGACCAAGCTGATATTGATTAGCTCTTGGGAAAGAAAATTGGTGTGTATGTGTAAAGGAGAATGCTTACCTTTTATACACTTCTTTATATTATTTGATTTTTGTTAACAATGAATACATATTACTTCTATAATTTTAAACATAGATGAAAAAATAAATAGTGAAAAGAGGGCTTCCATCTTACACACTAAGATTATAACAGCTTGTGGCAGGCTCTGGGGAAAACTTCAATCTTCTTAATGGTATTTTTTCAAATATATTCAAGAAAATACAATTAAAAAACTATAGAGTAAAAGTTGGATATCACAGCACCCTCTGCAGAAAACACTCAATACAGTAAAATTTCATTTGATTTTTTTTAAACCAACATTTCTTTTTTTTTTTCTGGCCACGCCGCATGGCACATCAGATCTTAGTTCCCTGACCAGGATCGAACCTGTGCCCCCCACAGTGGAAATGCAGTCTTAACCACTGGACCTCCAGGGAAGTCCCTCATTTGATTTTGATTCCTCGAATCATAATTTATGATAATATAACTTAGGTAGGGCCAAAGCTTACACAGTTCATATACTATATAGAAAAAATAAAAAGGTTTGCTAAGCAAGATAATATAATAAATAAGATACCTCGTGGCATGAGGTTTATGGGAAGGGTAGAATAGACTTCTTTATTCACGTAACCTTTGTCTTATTTGCAGTACTTCTTTATCCCATGGCACTATGGCTGTTTACGTACCAGGCTGTACCATTAGACAGGGAGCTCCCTGTTCGTCTTTGCAACTCCAGCACCTCGCCCAGTGTGGGCCCATGACAGGCTCTGCATCTTTAAAGCCCTGACTTTGCTGGACTGTACTCTATCGCTGAGTCCTGTGCTAGTCATCATCAACCCCAGGAAGCAGAGGTTTTGGTCTGAGCTCCTATCCTAATTGAGTTTACTTGGACAAATTACCCAGGATCTATGATTCTGTTTCTTATCTGGAAAATGAGGGGCTTTGACTAGAAAATCTTCAAATTCTCTTTTAGCTCTAAAACTCAATCCTTAATATTCAAATGTAACTGATTTAGGCACATTAATGTCTATAGGCACATGGATGTTACTAAACGTAAACAGGTCTTATCTACTCATTAAAACAGACCCAACAGGGCTTACCTGGTGGCGCAGTGGTTAGGAGTCCGCCTGCCGATGCAGGGGACACGGGTTCGTGCCCCGGTCCGGGAAGGTCCCACATGCCGCGGAGCGGCTGGGCCCATGAGCCATGGCCGCTGAACCTGCGCGTCGTCCGGAGCCTGTGCCCCTCGAGTACTGCAAAAGACAAACAAACAAACAAACAAACAGACCCAACAGGACTTCTAAATGGAAATACGTTGAATAACAAAATTATATCTCTTTGCAAGGAGATCAATAGATTATTTTTATTAAATACAACTGGCCAACTTCTTTCTCTGCATTCCATTTTTGTAGTTGGGAAGAATACCCCTTGCATAACTGAATATATCCATATAAAGTTGTTGTTTTCATTCAGAGTCTTTGGGTCATGAGACCCTAACATGTTTTTAGTCCCTAAGTTATTCAAATGTATAGCTGTGACTGAAAAAATCACTTTAAAGTAAAATAAGTCTGTTAGAATATTATCAAAATAAAATAACAGGCAACTGTTGAATATCTCTAATGTTGCAAAGGAATTTAGATTTCTAATAATGTGAACCTGTGATAACATACTCAGATAACTAGATATGGGGATTTACATTGGGGATATACAGATGCTATCAGCATTGATAAGGCTCAAAGAGTCCTCCCCATTTTGTAAGGGGACATTGGCAAAGAGCAAGCAGTATGAAGCCGGTTCTGCAACCCAAGAGGCCAAAGTTGGAGCAGGGATGCTATGGGTCATCAAAAGTTGGGGGAGAGCTAAGCTAGGTATCAAGGGGGAAGGTGAGGACACTATGATTTGTTAAAAATTTCAAAGGACAAGGGCAAAGTCTGAACAGGAGATAAGGCCAAGGTTCTGCAGCTGGAACGACACAGAAGAAGTAGGAGGAGATCAAGAAGCGTGGTAGACAGGCTGCAGGTGAGGCTGAAGTGGCATCCACTTGCCTCTGTGGCCCAAGCTCATGTAATACCTGGGGGTCAGTCTTGGTTAACATGAAGAGCAGACACGGCTGCTGAACTGTCTCTGCCATTGCTTCAGCCAACAATGCAAAAAAGGAGAACAAGAAGGAGGAGAAGAGGAGGACGATGACCGTGGAAGAGAGCATTGTGAGGGAGGATACTGTGCGACTGTGACACAGAGAGAAAGGGACTGACAGTCTGTACTCCTGACCTAGGCATACCTATCATCTCTTATCATCTCCACCTTAGTCTCTGCATCTGGGAACTAGGCATTTTAGCCCAGATCTTCTGTGAGGCTTTTGCCAGCTCTTAAATTTATAAGACCTTGCTAAAAACAGAGTTTCAAATTCTGTAAGACTCCATTAAAACAATCACTGAAAGATTCATAATCCGACTTTATTATTCAGGCAGTAGAATTTTGGTTCAACGCCTCAACACTTTGGCATCTGGTTTTCCTGGGGCCCTTGATAAGAATTCCTGATTGCTTTCTAACAGGGTGGATCTCAGGACTGTGTTAGAAGCAAAAGGCAAACAGATGGGTGAGCTGCTCTAATCAGCTCTAGTTGCAGTTTTTTCCTTTTGTCTTTTCAAATGAGAAGTTAGTCTTCCCCAAATCCCAACGCTCCACTCCCTAATTTGGAGATAAACCAGATGATTTCACTGGTCTTTTCCCTTCTCTGGTTTCTATGACTCATCAACTACAGCAACCAGGGTGGGGTTAAAAAAAACAACCCTAATATTCAGGTTATGCCACAGCTCAAAAGGAAGGAATCTAAGAAAAGCTGTTAAGATTGTAAAACAATGAAAAAAAAATATGACTCACAACACTCCTAACTTGTTAATCTTTCCCAGGAGGTTTCCCTATATCCGGTGCCCCCATCTTTTCTCTTTAATTATCAATTACATGAATGTTTTGTTTATTGTTTTACACATATTTTTCTATGAAATTAGTAAAATGCTTAATCTAGTATAGATAGAAGCCTACTTGATTTTGATCACTCATGTCCCTGAGAAAGCTACCAGTATCTATCTGACTATAGAAATCAGGGTAAATTCATTTAATTTAACCAACATTGAGCATCCACTATACACCAGGTACTAGGGTAAGACTGCATAGCAGATGTGTAATAGGAGAAAACACATTAACTCTAACTTCAAGATCTGGTGGAGGTAAATGAGTAATTGTAATTTAACAAATGTATCAGAAATTAAATCAAAATGCTAGGGGAGCCCAGCAGCAGTTAACCCTTAGAGGAAGGAAGTAAGACAGTCCCTCTTGGTCAATGCATTCACAGTTACTCATAGCTATTTGAAGTCACTGTGCAATCATAAAACAGGAAATGTACCATATACCAAAGTATTCCATATCCATGGGAGGCGTCAATGTAGAGAGATGTGGCTGTTAGTTTTTAAAAATTTCATTCCAGGGACTTCCCTGGTGGCGCAGTGGTTAAGAATCCGCCTGCCAATGCAGGCGACACGGGTTCGAACCCTGGTCCAGGAAGATCCCACATGCCGTGCAGCAACTAAGCCCGAGCGCCACAACTACTGAGCCTGTGCTCTAGAGCCCGCAAGCCACAACTACTGGGCCCACGTGCCACAACTACTGAAGCCCGCGCACCTAGAGCCCACGCTCTACAACAAGAGAAGCCACCGCAATGAGAAGCCCACACACTGCAACAGAGTAGCCCCCATTCACCGCAACTAGACAAAGCCCGTGCACAGCAACGAAGACCCAATGCAGCCAAAAATAAATAAATAAAATTAATTAATTTAAAAAAAAAGAAAAAAAATTTCATTCAATTATAAAAACTTGTAAAGAGGATTAGTCACTGGAGAAGGTGTATATTTATTTAATGGCAC
The DNA here is from genome assembly GCF_003676395.1 of Aethalodelphis obliquidens. Classification (NCBI taxonomy): domain Eukaryota; kingdom Metazoa; phylum Chordata; class Mammalia; order Artiodactyla; family Delphinidae; genus Aethalodelphis; species Aethalodelphis obliquidens. The sequence continues at coordinate 7,668,846 of NW_020837970.1, forward strand.
CATTGTCTAAACTGTGGAAATATTTTTGGAAATTCTCCACTTAAGTATTTCCCTCAGAGCCTAAGGCAAATCCTGGTCACTTGGGAGGAGTTTTGAGGAACAGCTAAAGGACTCTGAGACAAGGTCCATGACTAAGAGAGCAAAAAATAGCAGGAGGAGAGAATACCTCCAACTAGGATTAAAAACACATGAAGGCGTGATCGGGTCCTCGTTTGATTACATGGTTCAATGGACTCAGTAGCACTTTTTTTCTAGTTTTAAGGAAATTTGATTGTTCTGATATGAGGTCTGAAGAGGATATCTATCAGCCCAATAAAGTTTTCAGAGTTCCTGAGATGCTAAATATTCAAAATTATGTAATACTATTTAAAAGTAATGTTTTTGGTGAAAAATGTCCAAAAATATACTGGATTGAGGTGGAATCTTCAATAATGACACATCTATGGATGAGGTACTTATATAACAAAAAAGATTCTCAAAAACCCAATACTCCCATGGGCAAGGGAATAGCCAAGTTTGCTGCAGTTTCCAGTGAATGACATCAGCCTCCTGTAAGTTTCCAGCAAAATGAATTCAGTTAATACCATCAGTCCCTTTCCCCTTCCAGAGCCAGTGGTATGCATGTAGGCATTCTGGAGAGCTGGAACAAACCTAGACAGAACCCCAGAGGAAAAGGAAAAGGCACAGAGTTGGTGGATACAGAGCTGCCCCAGAGACCTCTACCAGCCAGTTCTCACAAAGGTTGACTACTCTCCTGGAGCTGCAGTTATTCTTCCTTCATAAACAGAAATCATTTCTCAGAATTGTTAATATTGCTTTTGCTAGTCTTTTAACAAGTTGGTCTATTTATAAGTTAGGAACATAAAAAGAAGAATCATCCACCTTGTATTGTTAAAAAAAAAATACATGAAGCATGAACACACTTGATATCAAACTGAAAAGGAATGGGGGGCGGGGGCATGTCCTGAGACCCACATGGGTTAGCAGTGTTGGTCTCCATATTATTATTAAGTTTTAGCGGGTTAAGGTCAATTTTCTCTCTCTCAAGGCTGTAGTATCCATTTTAAACGTTTAAACATTAACATAAATATCACGTAAACATTGAAACGTTCTGGGGAGGAGGTCATGCTGTGATATACACAGATTCTCAAGTCCCTGAGGGAGGGCAACTTGGGCTTCAATTTGGGCACTGCTGCTTGCCTCACTTTCTTTTTCTTTCCTAGACTCCAGACTCCAAGCTTTAAAAGGTTAGGAGAGTCCAGCTAGGTAAAAGTAACATTTAAAGAGTTAACCATCCTTTATTAAGCGACCTTCTTGGGAGGATACTACCTTTTTTTTTTTTTGCAGATTTAGAATCCACTTCCAAGTGATACAACTGGAATTTGATTCCCCAAAGAACAACTTTTGTAAAGGAACCCTTATCCCATTTAGCTTTGAGCCCTAGAGGAAGGAGAGGCATCTGACTTACCTTGTGTGAGGATCTGTAGTACTTATTATCCATTTCTGACGTGTCCAACTCCAGTAGATTTAAGATCTGCACCTTCTATCTCATTGGTTCGGCCACATTCTCACAAATCTGGCAGGCATATTTGGTACTGCAGAAACAAAAGTGAACAGACTGCCGATTAACGTTGATCACCATAACCTCAGGTTTAGACTGAGGTCTAAACCTTTGATTCCCTTGATTCCCCCACCCTCAGGCTTCCCTACTGTCCATTCTGCCTCCCAATCTATCTGACATATTACTGCCATACTTTCCATTATAGAAGTTTAATCATGTTGCCCACATCGACTGCCACCCTCATTAAAAAGCTTTTGATTACTTCCCATCTCAAGACAATACCCTCTGTTTCTGAGAAGGCACTCTAAGTTCTCCCAAGTACACTTTCTTAGGTTCCTTTTGGTCTCTTCACCGTAGTTACCCTGGGCGGGCCTTAGGCACCCTGGATATCCTGCCATTACAACATGCTGTGCATGTTTCTATCTCTGCAGCATAGATCATACTTTGTCCCTGAGCTTGAAATTTCCCTTCCAGTCTGACAAACTCCTTTCAAGTTTTAACTCAAGTGACATCTCCAATTGATGTGATCTGACAATTCTTCACATTTATACAGTGACTTGCAGTTTAAAAAGAACTTTTATATCCATTATTTATTGGAAGGCCACTAGAGCCTGTAGAATATGCTGGGAAGGCATCAAATTCTGGATTTTACAGTTGAAAAGACCCAGGCTCAAAGAGGGGAGAGAGACAGCCTTAGCAAATGGTGGAGTTGAGACTAACTCAGTGCTCTCTGCTACCCCCTCATCGCTTGCCTCTTCCAACAAACTCTGGACTGGCTACTTCTAAGACTCAGCCTCTCTTACCTCTCCAAGTTGCAGCTGACAGTCTTTAACATTCTGAAGATTTCCCCAACTGCTGGACGTGAATTAACTCCAGCAGGGGCTCCTGGGAGGCAGAAGGCTTGGCTGACAGCAAACTCAGCACTCCCTCATATGCAAAATGACACTTTGGCCTTAGGCACTTAGTAAGGTACACAGTCCTTGCTCCTTAAGAGTAAAAGTTTTCAGGCACTGGAGTGTAGCATTAAAAAAAGCCAAACTGAATTAGGGACTGACCTACCACTTTATTAGCTTCCCAACATACACACATATACAAAGACATTCAAGCCTGATGCACTGTGATTTCAGTCTCCCTCACCCTCTTCCCGAACTCAAAAGAACTCATTGTATAATTGGACAGAGACTATTTCCAGCTGCCCACTGCGGCACTTGGGAAACTATAATTTGCATCACTTTTAGTGGGGCAGAGGGCAGATAATATACTTGTGAAATGTATTCAATTATTTATTTTTCACATTAGTAAAACTGCTGTTTGCATATTGTTGGGACCCAAGACTAGCGGAACATAAAACACAAACTCCATAAAATACATTCTATTTCTTAGTTTTATAGAAATGTTAACTTTCTCATTCAATTAAACAAAGAGATTGTAATCACTTTATTACCTATTTCGGACTCATTTCTCACTTTCAGTTGAAAACTTTCAGGAGTAAATTTAAATATTGTCTCATGGAGGATGATGCAGTCAGTAAGACTGTTCCTGGACACAACATCCTATTTATTTGCAGTCCTATCTAACAGGCTAAAATCAAAATACCTTCCTTACAGTTTAGTTTCTGCAGTCTAAGTTGGGCAGAATTTTGTTGAAAGAGCAGTTTGCAGACTGGGGAGGAGCTGAGTTTACTTGGCATTCACACAACCCCAGAGCTGTGGAGCAGGCTTCTTTTCAGCATGCTGGTGACTGGACATGGGTCTCACTCTTTGACAAGGGAAGTTTGTTGTTTTTTGTTTTTCTGCCACAGAAAGAATCACAGATTACATATTCATGTCCAAACAAGTTTTGGGTGCTAGATAGAATGTTTTTAAGAGGTTTTAAATACAGTGTCTTCCAAATTGTTAAATCTAACCTGAATTTATACTTACCTTGTTGCTCTTAAATGACATATAGTAACATTGTGAGCTAGACAGTATTGTAAAAATGTATCCAAAACATGGAACTTCAGTCTTTCTGGATAGGTGACTGGCATGGCCTTTAATAAGCACAAGTTTTAATTTTTATTATTTATTTATTGCTTGCTTGCTTGCTTGTGGGATCTTAGTTCCCCGACCAGGGATCGAATCTGGGCCCTCAGCAGTGAAAGTGTGCAGTCCTAACCACTGGACCACCAAGCGTTTCCCTAAATACAAGTTTTTAAATTTCTTTTCTTGTGCAGGGCTCATAGCTGCCCATAGACTTGCCCTTATGAGTAAGGGATCTAAGACTGAGCTAGAGACAACTTAGCCGCATGCTGGTATATGGCGAGGTATCAGCACAATTTAGGTGTTGATGCAGCATCTGGAGGCTGCCTCGCCCTGTGCTTGGTCTTGGGTTAGACACACAGCTGTATAAAAACATAATTGTTGCCTGTGAGGAGCTTACGGTCTGTTTAGGGACTTTTGCAAAATACTTGAAAGAGAATAATATAGGTAACAGCTGACATTCAAAATTTGTGGTATTATAATAAGTACAGTAGGAATTTAAAGCAGAAAAGTTTTGTTTTTAGGGTTTTGAACTGTAAAGAAAATTTCATGCCCGGGACCCTAAAACAGGAGTGCCTGATTCCCCCACCACTTCATTTAGATTCTTCTGTCTTTCTGCCTGATTGATTATTCAATCTAATAGACTTTTCTCTTCAGTCTTCATCCTCCTTGACCTTCCTATAATACCTGACACTGAACAACACATTTTTCACAAACTTTTCTTTGTTTTTAATTAATTAATTTTCTATTTATTTCTGGCTGTGTTGGGTCTTTGTTCCTTCATGTGGGCTTTCTCTAGTTGCGGTTAGCAGGGGCTACTCTTTGTTGCAGTGCACAGGCTTCTCATTGTGGTGGCTTCTCTTGTTGCAGAGCACGGGCTGTAGGTGCATGGACTTCAGTAGTTATGGCACACGGGCTCAGTAGTTGTGGCATGCAGGCTTCAGTAGTTGTGGCCCACGAGCTCTAGAGCACAGGCTCAGTAGTTGTGGTGCCCAGGCTTAGTTGCTCCACAGCATGTGGGATCTTCCCGGACCAGGGCTTGAACCCGTGTCCCCTGCATTGGCAGGCGGATTCTTAACCACTGTGCTACCAGGGTAGTCCCTTCACAAACTTTCTATTCTGAAATAATCTCAAATTTATAAAGAAGTTGTAGAAATAGTACATATAGCTCCTATATACCTTTCACCAAGCCACCCTGTTAACGTTTCTCTGCCCAAGTCCTCCAATTTGAGACTAAGTTGTAGACGTGATGTTCCATTACCAATTTTTACTTCAGTGTTTATTTCCTAAGTACAAGGCATGCTCTAACATAACCACAGCAAAGGAAATTAACATAGATACATTACTACCATGTAATCTACAGACTCCAAGTTTTGCTGGTTGTTCCAATAAGTCCTTTACTGGACTATACATACAAACCAGGATTATGAGTCCCATTAACTTAGTCTTTAAGTAAAACAGTCCTCCAGTGTTTCTCTGTCTTTCATGATCCTGTCAGTTTTGAAGATTGCTGAACAATTACTTTACAGACTATGCCTTTGCGTTTCTCTGGTATTTCCTTATAACTTACGCATATTTGGCAGGAACATACCACATGTGTTCTTCTTCGTGCATACCTAGAAACACACATTGTTAATTTGTCTCATTACTGGTGATATCAACTTTAGTTACTTGGTTAAAATAGTTTCTGCCAGGTTTCTTCAGCATTAACTGATAAGCATGTTATACTTATTAATAATAATAACTATCTGGCAGTGAGGTTCTTTAAGACTATGAAGTATTCCTATTTGCCATCAAATTTTCACCCACTGCATTTATCCTTTGATGATTTTTAGCTTTATTATTATTATAATGGTTGCAAATTGTGACTTCTCTAATTCCATCATTCTCTCTAGATTAATTGATTGGCATTCTACCACATAATATTCTCTTTTGCCCCATTTTTAAATTCACTCATATCTGTATGAGCTTGTGGACTACTATTTTACTCAAAGGATTTCAATCTGTTACTCTCATTATTTCATGCTCAAACTACAACCGACCTGGGAACTCCTTTAAGCTAGCTCCTGTGTTCTTTTGACATGCACTCATCATTCGTTGAGCATTTTCACACTTCCAGGTTCATCTTACAGCTTCCCTTCCCCATTCTTGGAATTAGTAATTTCTCCAAGGAGCCCCAGTTTCTTTAAGTGAAGAATGGGACTTGGAAACCAAGATCTGGGTGCTGGTGCTAGGTGTGCTCATTACTACTAGAGTGCCATGCTTCTAGACCCTATCAGCAGAATTAGGAAATACGTATGCATATGTACACACACACATCTATGTCTCCATCTCTCTATATATTAAGTACCATGATTTCATTTCCAATTCCAAACCAATACTACAGGGTTTATTCTTGCCTTCCTCTTTCCCATTATTCTCAATGTATTTATTTGTTCAATTAATCTGGTATGTAACCAAACTCCTAGCCCCTTGACCCAAATAAAGCGGAAGTGGAAGAAAAAGAGTTAAAAAAAAAGCCATCTTGGTTGCAGAAATGCCCCAATTTTTTGGTATGTCAGCCCAAAGGTGGGTCCCCACCTTCCTGTTTTTTTCTAAGTTGCAGACCCACATTTTCAGTCTATAGGTTCTGTAGGATATCACCTTAATTGTACTGCCAACATTTGGTTGAAAACATAACTAGTTGTCTGTTCACCCCATCCATGTTCTCCGATATTTTCATACTGTAAAATAGTATGAAGACTTTTTCCTTTCTAAATAAACCTTTATATTGTAATTCCTAAAACTGATCATGTCATCTTGCTCAAAAAGCCTTCAATAAATCTTCATTGCTTTTATTGATTGATTGATTGATTTAATAAATTTATTTATTTTTGGCTGGTTGGGTCTTTTTTGCCACGTGCGGGACTTCTCTAGTTGCGGTGAGCCGGGTCTACTCTTCGTTGTGGTGCATGGGCTTCTCGTTGCCGTGGCTTCTCTTGTAGAGCACGGGCTCTAGGCGCGAGGGCTTCAGTAGTTGTGGCACACGGGCTCAGTAGTTGTGGCTCGCAGGCTCTAGAGTGCAAGCTCAGTAGTTGTGGCACACAGGCTTAGTTGCTCCACAGCATGTAGGATCTTCCCGGACCAGGGCTCGAACTCGTGTCCCCTGCATTGGCAGGCGGATTCTTAACCACTGCACCACCAGGGAAGCCCTCTTCATTGTTTTTAGAATCAAATCAAACTATCTGGAAATAACAGTCAATACCTTCCGCTATCAAGCTTTAACTTACCTCTTCAACTTCATCTTCCATTTATCATCCTTTACCTCCATGCTTATTAAATAAGCATATTCGTTATTTCCTAAAACTAGCTCTTTTCATAAGAATTTCCCTCATGCCCTAATGCTTTGCTTCCTTTTAATCCACATTGATATTTTACTTGTCTTTCAAACACAGCTTAAAAGTCATTTCTACCATGAGTTTCTCTTTACTTCCATGTATCCCTTTTTCTTACGCCCTTCACTATTACGTCACTTGAATATTCTGCTCTGTATTATAGCTAATTGTGCATACCTATCTCCCCAACTAGATTAGGTAATACCCTTAAGGCAGAAACCAATCTTATTTATCTTTAAATCTCAAGAGACTGGTATAATGTATTACAATAGATGCTCAAATACACATTATCAATTCAAAAGAGGACAGGCAAAGTTTTGAGAGGCATGAATAAATGCAAGCAGATGTAGCTTTACTGTAAAAGCATGCAGGTAGGGACAAGAATGGCTACTTTTTCTGTTGGTAAAGCCTGACTGGAGCAGATGTTGCATTAATGCAGGGCTTGGGAGAGACCTGAGACCCATGGCAATGGTGTGGCACTGCCTTACTGGAGTGTGCCTTTTAAGACTAACATGCAAAAGGGAAGGAGTAATTCAAGCCACTAACCACAGATTCTTTAGGTTTCTTCACTTTCAAAACAGCAATTAATTTACATCCAGGCTTCCCCCCAACCCCAGTTCCTTAGAGAATTAACCGGGTTATACCATGCACGTACAACAATTAAAAACTAACCCATGGTAGGTCCTTGCTTGATCACTTTCTAACAGTAGCTCATATACTGAAAGCAAACATATACGCCAAAGTAACTGAATCTTCCTATTTGTTGAAGCAACCTGGAGACCAATCCTAGAAATATATGTCTGGGCCTCGACTCTTTCAGTAAGCTTTGCTCAGCAGATCAGACCCAATCCCCAGATAGATGCTTGTGTGTCTGCCCTTATGTACTTTGATAAAAAGTCTGGACGCTAGCCGCGGGAAGACAGCAAGAGTGGAAGGATCAAAGAAATGCATACCCTTTATTTCCACATCTCAGTGAGAAACTCGATAAATCCTGACATCAAATATTCTTAAGGTTTGATTAAAAAGTACCTACCATACTCAGCCATAAAAAGAAACGAAATTGAGTTATTTGTAGTGAGGTGGATGGACCTAGAGTCTGTCATGCAGAGTGAAGTAAGTCAGAAAGAGAGAAACAAATACCAAATACCGTATGCTAACACATACATATGGAATCTTAAAAAAAACAAACAAACAATGGTTCTGAAGAACCTAGGGGCAGGACAGGAATAAAGACGCAGATGTAGATAATGGACTTGAGGACACAGGGAGGGGGAAGGTAAGCTGGGACAAAGTGAGAGAGTGGCATGGACTTTATTTTATACTACCAAATGTAAAATAGATAGCTAGTGGGAAGCAGCCGCATAGCACAGGGAGATCAGCTCAGTGCTTTGTGACCACCTAGAGGGGTGGGATAGGGAGGGTGGGAGGGAGACCACGAGGGAGGAGATACGGGGATATATGTATATGTATATGTATAGCTGATTCACTTTGTTATAAAGCAGAAACTAACACACCATTGTAAAGCAATTATACTCCAATAAAGATGTTAAAAAAAAAGTACCCACCATATGCCTATAAAACATGAAAAACATCTTAATATCTCTACCAGATGTCCATCAAAAACTTCATATTTACTATGTTGGTAATAAAACATTAAAAAGTGTTCTCTCCCCTCTCTACCTTAAACCTGTGCCTCCTTCTATTATCTCTAAAACGTTCATGGTGTCCAAATACAAAATCCAAGTAGAAATGGAAAGGAATAGGTTAACTTCCTTTGCAGTTGCAAAAGAAGATCCAAACAGAGCTATTTCCAAGTTTTGCAATAAAGATTTTCATTGTTTCCACCTCACTTTCTCATTCCTTAACATTCATAAATCTGACTTCCATTGTAGCCACTTTAACGAAACTTCTCCTTTTACTGAAGTTCTATGGTTCTTCCTGGGGCTCTATTCATGGTCCTTTCTTCATTTCACTCATTACTGCAATATCATCCTTTTCTCTGATTTCAATCACCACACATACACCAACAATCCCCAAATCTGTACTAAAGAGATCAGGCTTCTCTCTCTTGAGTTCAAAACTCAAATGAGCAACTATCTTTGACACCAACTATCTCTATGTCAGATTTAACATGCTGGTAATAAGGAATTTTTTAAAAGTGTCCTCTCTTTTTCTCTCCACCTTAAACCTATTTCTTCTGTATGCCTAAAATGTTCATGGCATTTGTGAAGGTTTAAAAATATGTTCACTAAATCTTTTTATACTCCTCCCTTCACGAGGTGAAGCCTGAGTGTGGACTTAGTGACTTATTTCTAACAAGGAGACTATGGCACAAGTGACAGTATTTGACTTCCAGGCCTAGGCCTTAAAAGACACTGTGTCTTCCTCCTTGCTCTGTCTTGGATTGCTCTCTCTGGGGTAAGCAGCTGCTACGTCAAGAGGACACTCAAGCAGACCTATAGAGAGGTACATGTGGTGAGCATGAAGCTTCCTGCTAACAGCCAACAAGAGAATGAGAACTTCCACTGCTACCACGAGACAGCTTCCTTGGAAGCAGATGCTCCAGGCCCACGCAAGCCTTCGGACGACTGCAGCCCTAGCCAACAGTTTGACTGCAACTTTATGAGGCCTTGAGCCAGAGGCACCCAGCTAAGCTGCACCTGGACTCCTGACCCACAGAAACTCTGGAGATAATAATTATTTGTAGTTTTAACTAGTAAGTTTTGGGGTAACTTGTTATGAGGCAATAATGGCACACCAAGACCCAGAATCCAAGGAATACAAGTGGTGAATGGAAACGACCATTTTAAGTGAGCTCTCTCCCCACTCTAATCACACTCCTCCTCGTACTTTCTCAGTAAGTAACAGTTATTTACCCAGTATCCATATGAGGAACCTGGAAGTCATATTTGACTCTCCCTACCAACTATATCACCAAGTTATCATTTTTTTTCTTCCATCACTTGAGCCCATCCCTACTTTTTTTTTATTTTTGCCGCACCACACGGCATGTGGGATCTTAGTTCCCCGACCAGGGATTGAACCTGCGCCCCCTGCAGTGGAAGCACCAAGTCTTAACCACTGGACTGCCAGGGAAGTTCCCCATCCCTACTCTTATTGCTTTAGTTCAGGGCCTTTACCATTTTTCAATTTTGGTAAGATACCTTTGCAACTTTTCTCCTTCCCTATAGTCTTTCCCAGCTCCATTCCATTCTCTAGATTAATGCCAATAAGAACTTTTTGAAGAATATATCTGATCATGTTATTTATTTTTATTAAAAAATCACTACTGGTTCCCACATTGCACAGGACAAAATTCAAATGTCATAGCATGGCACGTCTGTCGTGTCCTATAGCTTTTTCTCTCATCTCCACGTTCACAGCCTACAATCTGGCCATCTTTCGCCTTTGCATATGCTGCTTTCTTTCTGTGTGGAAGATCTTTCATTCTTTCCTTATAATTCTTACTCTTTTTTAAAAGACTCAGCTCAAGGTTTATCTCAGAACCTTCCTTAATTATCAGGTCCAGATTAGATGACTTTCTTATAGTACTTTATCAGGGCACTTATCACATAGATCAGCATGTGTCTTCCACTAGAATGTTAGCTCCTGAGGAAAAAAAAAAATCTATCCTCGATACCTAGACATTCATTTATTCCTACATTCAACTTATATCTACTGAGCAACTACAATAGACACTGTATTAGGTGTTTGTTACACACTAGTGAACAAAACAAATATGCCCTACCCTGGCATAGCTTGTATTCTATTCAAGAAGAAAGACAGTAAGTTAAATAAACAAACATCGTGATATATGAAAAAAGAATTTTATCAGAGGGTAAACATAAGGACCTACTTTAGGTTGTGTGGCATACAGTACAGATGCACTCATACATTTACTGAATGAAATGTTTATACCTTCACCTCAGAGATATAAGTGGGTCAGGCTCATCACATCCTTGCCAACATTGAGTCTGTTTTTTTTTAAATCTTTGCTCATACTGTCAATGTCACTTTCTTGCTTATACATTCTCAGTACTAAAAATCAAGAAAAAGAACACAAGACAAGATCAAATATACATTAGAAAAAAGAGGCTTGATAAAGCACAAGTGGAAAACAAAGTCTAGCTTTATATTATCACGGTTACTCACATGGCTGGCTAAGATAATTTCAAAATAACCACCTGTAAGATCACACATTTTACTAAGTAAAAAGTATACTAAAAAAATGAAAGCCAACTCTTTCTGGTATTCAGAAGTCTGAAGCAATCATTGTTTAGTTTTTTTAAAAGAGCAAATTCCAAGGGAATCCCTGCCTCTCCCTTGGTTCACTGCCAAATAACTCACAGCTGGAATATTTCTGGGAAATATGGGTATGTGACAAAGTTAAAAAAAGATCAAGACCACTGAAAACCAAGCTCAATATTTTAAAATGGGAATGGCAGGATGAGGAAACTATATATTAAAATGCATAAAACAATTTTACTAGTAATTGCTCATTAATTTTAAAAAAATTTATAACCAACCAAAAAAATCAAAACTTGGTAGTAAATAAAGTACTTAACTGCTATTTATAACAGTTGAGAAGGTTTCTAGGACTAGTTTCTTATATTAATATAAAATGCATAAAAAATTCCAAAAACACAGCAAATATTGCCCTATATTACAAAGCTTGTATTTTACAAAAGATGCACATATTTAGTGCACATTAAAGAAGAGGAATACAAAAGTTAAATAAGTCCATCCCTTCTTAGTATTGACTATAATAACATCAATTGATCATGCCTTTTTCCAAATTCATCTCCAGGGTCTTGAAAAATTTAAATGAATCAGTGTAGATGAAGAAAAATACCTTCCGTTTTACCACACATTAGCCTTGTTGGTTGAAATATGAGATTTTTCTGGAAACTATACTCATCTCTTTGCTTTTAGTAGCCTATTTCAACACTTAGCCAGGATTTGTGCCAAGAGATAGAGGCATTCGTCACCGAACCTGTTACACCACAAGAGTTTTTTCTTTTTAAACTGATGACTGCCCAATAAAAAACTGTTAACTTACTTGTGAATTTTCAGAGGCAGAGGGTTTTTTATTTTTTATTTTCCTTTCTGGCTTCTGGAATGGAATTTCACCAAGTTTTTCAAGATATTAACTTCTTTAACCTGCATCAATCATCATTTTAAAGTAGTATATAAAAACTGTCAAATGGGTCAGAAATAAGGTTTATGTAGTTCAAAATTATCTCTGACAGTGGCAAGATTTAACCTTTTGAGCCAACCTCAACAGACCGGCAATACAACTCAAATTATTAACATAATACATAATGATAAATATTGCTCTCGCAAAAGCAAATTGTTTTCCTACTTAAAATTTTTTGCAAAAGGTCTACTATAAAAATATTTTCTTCTCTCTTTATTTCCCTGCCACGATAATGTTAAACCATATCTGGAGTCTCCTCAAACATCAGGTGTTAAGAGCACAACATTCCATTTTAGTTGGATCACTGCTTCACATAGTCAATGTGTATTTTCAAGGCACTATAAAAACTCTCAAGAACAGTGAAAGAAAAACATTCCTCTTGCCTACAGATCTTTCAGGTATATTTCCCCTCAAACTTTTCTAAATTGATTGTTGTGATAACTGGTTTTTCTTCATTTTCCATGGTACAGTCCTTAAGTTATTTTTCTTTTACTTGGAGCCACTCCTTCATTTTCAACTTGCTGAGCAGGCAGACTTTTGGTTTCCATGGAAACTGAATTCCTGCGGCTGCGGGTAGGCATTCTTGTTCCACCAACCTAAGAGATGAAGCAAAGAACAGGATCGCTTAACATGTTTACAACGTTCTTAAACACAGTCAACTCTATTATTTACAAATGGACTAATTTCCTTGCAAATGGTCCTTTATATATTTTTAATCCCTAGCCACTTAACTGCTTCTAAGCAAGCTTTAACCTGACAGAGTTTTAAAGTACGAAACTTTCAAATAACAATCAGGGAAGGAGATACATCAGGGTAAACGGAGAGAAGTGAAGAGGAAAACCACACTTTGTGCTAAATTTGGGAAAGTTTGAAAGCTAAATGAGAAAATGCAGGAATGACAGGCCTTTAGAGAAATGTGCTTACAATAATGAAACTGAAGGGCAGGAGAAATGAAAAATAGGAAGGGTGGGAAAGGAAATACAAGAAGGTCAGAGGTGGTAAAGAGAGAGAAGAAATTATGAAATGGAGAAAGAGAGACAGAGTAAGAAAAACAGAAGAGTCCAAAAAAGGAGGATAAAAAGAATAAAAGGGAAACGAAGGGAAAAGAAAAAAGACCCCAATTTGAGTTGAGAGGCTGGAAGAGCAAGAAAGAAAGAAAGAAAAAGGGAAAGGAAAAATTGGAAGGCAATTACAGAGGATGGGAAAAGAGGAAGAAGGGAAGCAGGGGGAAGAAGCTTTGTTGGGGTGCTGGTTCTACCTTAATATCTACTCTTCCTCAGCACAACGTGCTACTCAATCCCACTTTCTAGCTCACACAGTCTAGGGAAGAGAGAGTGTATTTTTAGGATGCAATCCCTTGCTAATTGCAGTCCCACTGAAGATGAGGTCTGGAAATACTGTCATCCCCTTGGCCACTGGAAGAGTAAAAAATTTTTAAATGGGGTAATGGAGAAAGCCAGGCATTACAGAGAAGGACAAAAGCTGTACAGCCTGAAACCATTTTCCCAGAACTTGTCCATATCTACCTCTATTTTCTTTAGTGACCTTGCACCCCCTTCTATTTCTTCACATCTTCTCCAGTGTGTTTCAGACCTGGAAATGATTGTAATTCCAATCACACTCTCTCATATTCCTTATACAACAGAAATATTACTAGCATTGCCCCAAGAGGCTACTGGCTCACTAAGAATGAATCAAACTCCAGCTACCCTCACCTAATATCTTGTCTCTTTAGGGGCATTTTTTGGTTTACAATTAGATGGTTAGAAAAGACAAATTTGAGTTAGGGTTTGAGTCTGCCAGTCTGTCTGTCTGAATCTGAAGAACTTTTTTAACATACAGATTAAAAAATTGCTGTGATTTTTAGATTATGTATACCACTCCCCACTCAACTGGTATTTACTATAAAAGTATACTGACCACACTAATTATATCTACCACATTGCAAGCATTTTGACCCTATATGTGTATGTGTGTATGAGCATGAGTGTGTGTGTGTGTGTGTGTGTGTGTGTGTGTGTGTGAGAGAGAGAGAGAGAGAGATCCATATTTATAGCAGAAGTTGTGGAAGGAGAAAAGGGATAGGCACAAGGCCATTATAAAAAGACTAGAATCAGAAGTCTGGAGTAGCAAAGGAAGCAAATGGGATCCTCCTATTAAGCTCTGCTTGATGCAAAAAGAGGCAGACACAGGCTTTACTGGGGTATCTCTCAGGATTAGTGCTTAAGGTACTACTACACAAAGGTGACATCTGAGTTCAAGTGGACTAGGGACTAAGGAATCGTATTAGAGGCAGAGATATCTGTCATATGAGTTTTTACATCATGAAATAAGTAGATCATTTCTGTTCCATATAAGATCTTACGTCCCAGGGTTTCCTGAAGCTCTTGTCTTTTCTTTTGCTGCTAAAGCTGGAATCCCTGTCTGTGCTTATTAGCTTGGTAGGATTAGAAAGTCTCATTCCCATGGCCTCGCTAGGAGGAAGTAAGGGAGAAAGATGGGGGCAATTCCTACATATGTAGGACCAGATTGTAGGGAGATGTGTAAGAGATCACCAAAAACTTTCCATGGGCTTAAAAAAACATCAAACCAAGCACTAGTTAGCTAATTGTCTACTGTACCTAATGTTTGGCTGTACAACAACCTGGTCCTAGACAATCTCGCTAACGATTTGTCCTTGGACTGAATGCATGAAATATCTTCAAAAAAACACAAATCAACAAATGCTCAGCATATACATAATTAAGCTGTTTATATTTATGTGGTCAAATCCTGAAAACATGGAATTGTGTCAAGACATTAAACTGTTCATTTTCACTTAAGAGGAATAAGCCACTCACACAGTTAAATGTTACAGGTGAAACTATCATCAGATTTTTCTAAGTTAAAACAAAATCATTGTCTTAGAAAAAACATAAACTCTTCAAAAAAAGTTTTCAATTATTATTTTTAAGTTAAGAAAATGTTGTCTCAGGAGGTTATAAAAATCACTACTTATATTAAATTTAAACTGGAAATAGCCAACAAAAACTGTAGCTAAAATGGCTTAAAATACTAATAACTCACTTTCTCCATTCTTTCACTTGTCCCAACTAGTTAACCACATTTATATATTTTCTTGGCCAAAGTCAACTAAGAATGTATAAGAAGTTGTCATTTCTAAAAGGATCCTCTCAGTAATAACATTAGAATGGAGAAGTGAAAAACATACACGTGATAGATGTTCTGTGGTAAACATATTGAGAAGAGTAGAGAACTCAGACAATAATTTTGGTTCAAAGATTTTTGGCAGCAGGAAAGGAAAATGTACTGTGTTATTGCTTACTGAACAGTCAGATTCACTTGTAGAGAATAAAACTTTTCCTTCAACTAAACTCAAACTGGAACTTCTTACATGATATAAAGAATGAGTGACATGGTAAAGAGTATCTCTAAACCATGGTTTTACAAAAGTTTCAGATAGAGAAATATCATTCAAATGGTATTTCTGGGGAAGGATTCTATAAAGAGCATAACATTAATTATAACTAAAATACTGAGTGATAAAATACTTAGCGTTAAAACACAATTTACATCTTAACATTTTATTGTACTTTAAAAAATTTTATTTATTTATTTAATTAATTTTGGCTGCATTGGGTCTTTGTTGCGGCGACCGGGGATGATTCTTCGTTGTGGTGTGCGGGCTTCTCACTGTGGTGGCTTCTCTTGTTGTGGAGCACGGGCTCTAGGCGCACGGGCTTCAGCAGTTGTGGCGCGCAGGCTCTAGAGTGCAGGCTCAGTAGTTGTGGCGCACGGGCTTAGCTGCTCTGCAGCATGTGGGATCTTCCCGGACCAGGGCTCGAACCCCTGTCCCCTGCATTGGCAGGTGGATTCTTAACAACTGTGCTACCAGGGAAGTCCCTATTGTACTTTTAATAAGGCACTGCAGTCACTAATTACTAACACTTGCTTTTATATTTTCCCATATCCTACTTATTAATTTTTAATTGTATCATCATAATTTTATTGCATGTATTCTGCAAATTGCCTCAAATATTTAATGAAATGAAACAGTATACATAAATAAAACTTGCAAAAAAATTATAACTTTGCTTTTCATAGGCACATAGGGATTTAACTATGTGGTTGCCTTACCCATGCCCTCACTGGGGAGTCTAATAGAATTTTCTTTAGTTGACTCATAAACCTTACAGAAATAAAAAGTTCCATTGACATGATGACTGGGTTCAGTAGAGCGTACAACTTTATCTATGCTTCCTATAGATATTATTTTTAGAATGGTGTTGTGATTAACATGGCAAATGTGGACATCAGGTTGAAATATTTTATAGTCAGTGAAACAGATTAATAATAAACAACCTAATCAAACATTTAATTTCAAAAAGATCTTACCTTTTGTTGTTGTGTTGTGGGACCTTGTGATTTAGGTGGAAAAGTACAAGGTATTCTTCCATGATGGATATGATATGGTAATAAGAGACTGGGGTCTAACGGGACCCAGGGAACTGAGAGACTGGAAGGCACACCAGGAAGGCTGTAATGTGTTTTATGCAAATTGTACGCTGTCCTAGTAACTTTTCCATCAGAGGTCTTGTAGATCAGGAGTGAAGAATCTTCTGCTGCATGAGACAACAAGTAGGAACCCTCCTGCAAACTAAATCCATACAAGGAAACTCAACTCATTGGTTCACTGTGTCAAATTCAATAGCACTTTCTTAATCATAATATATTAATAAAATTGAAAACAATTAGGGGAATGGGATACCAACTCTAAAAACACTTTTATGACCAAGTAAGATTTAAGAATCTTTTAAACTATTTTCATGCCTTTTCAGCAACTCATTTTAGTTCTTATTCCAAGTTCAGGATATATAATTATTTTCTTTTCACTGTTACATCAGTTAAATTGTAAAATTTCAAAAATTTAATGGGGAAACAGACAGTCTGCCTAATTCTCTAATTCATGGACAACACATATGGAAAAGTACATATACATATGAGTACATAAGTACATATACATACCATTCCTATACACAACATTTAAATTAATTAAACACTGTACCTACTTTCTGTCTACTAATAGGTGAACAGAGATAGAAAAGTGAATGTGACAAATTCACTACACTGAGAAGTTTAAAATAAAGTGGCAGAAACAGTCAGTGCAATAATCACAATACGAGGGGCCATGAGAATAATAGCAACCAAAGCAGTTAATAGGTACTGAATGTTTATCATGAGCTAACGACGACTATACTGTTTATATCCATTTCATCATTAAATTCTCCAAAACAAAACTTTAAGGAATAATATTAATTATTAACCTCATATTTGAGATAAACAAAAAATCAGACATGCTAAGTAATTTGCCCAAAGTTCTGAGTGCAGGACCTGGATATAAACCCAGGCAGTCGAACACCAAAAGCCATACCCTTAATTATGATCCTCTATTGTCACAATAATAAGTTCTGTCAAATCTACATTTTCCCTTTCTCTTTAGAAAGCTTTAAGGAATTCAGTGTAACAACATAAAGAGCTAAAGGGATACAATTAATATACTGTGTTTTTTTTGGGATTTTACATTCTAGCTCAAAGGTACAATGGAAGATATCAGTTCTTTCCCACAATCTATCATTAAAAATAAGGACTAGTCATACTTACAAGGATCTTCCTACAAACCTGATAAGTTTTTCATTAATTCATTACTGTTTTTAAACAGAAAAGTAATAGGTATCGACAAAAGTGGTTCAGAGAACTATTATTCTCAGAGCATTTTTTCCCCAATCATTTTCTATTCCCATATAAAGAAATGAATAATAATTGATGTGACAGTGGGAATAAGTAACATTTCAAACACTGAGCTTTTATCAGTGAAACTTTATATCTTAACCTCCTTCACTAAAAAAGAAGAATGCTTTGGTTTACAGAGAGAATTCATGGAGAATGAGACAGTTCAAGAAAGAATATCTTAAAAGTGCTGCATGGGGGCAGCAATGTACACGGATGGCTACAAATATCAGTAGGTTCCGTAACGGCCTCCCCCCAAAACATACATCCCAAACCCTAGAGCCTGTGAATATGCTACATTACATGGTAAAGGGGAATTAAGATGGAATTAAAGTGAAATCAAGGTTCCTAATCAGCTGATTTTAAAATGTAAGGTTTTCCTAGATTATTTTCCTGGGCTCACTGTAACGATGAGTCCTTAAAATGTAGAAGAGGGAGGCAGAAGAGACTCAGAGGGAGATAACGGCTTTGAAAGAGGTGAGAGTGATGTGATATGAGGAGGACTCAACTCGCCTTTCAAAGTCTGAAAAGGGAGGAAAGGAAGAGCACCAGAAGCCAAAGAATGCAGGTAGCCTCTAGAATATACAAAAGTCAAAGAAACAGACCATACCCAGAGCCTACAGAAAAGAAGGCAGAAAAATGACACCTTGATTTCAGCCTGAGAAGACCTGTTAGCCTCCTGACTCACAGAACTGCAAGATAATACATTCCTGTTGTCAACACTAATTTTGTGGCAATTTGTCACAGCTGCAGTTGAAAACTAATACATAAGCTAAGATATTGATATTCAAGTTTCAAAAAGCACTTGGCAAATTTCGTGTTTAAGCATTGTACTTCACATGAAGAATGGAATATATAAAGCAAAAATCTTACTACAGAATCTCAGAACTGAGGAGTACTTAGAAAATCACCAAACTCAACACCATCATTTTATAAATAAGGAAACTGACATCTATCTAGTTGCATAAAAAGTAGGAGAGTTAGAACTTTGAGGTTTTTGACCTTTTGTTCAAATTCTTGAATTGTTTTTAGTTTATCTTTTGGTAAGGGCGTAAGACAAGGAGTGCAAAGGTTTGTATAATGAAACGGTTTGACAAATGATCACGTAGAGAATCTATATACTAAGATTTACTATGGACCGAGTGACTAGCCTCTATGTTGCTTCCTTACCTTGAAAATGTACACAATATAGCTATGGAAGGCTGACTAATATTCCCCCAGAATGTTTACATCCTCTCTCCAGAACTTGTGAATGTTACCCATCAATGGCTTTGCAAATGAAATTAAGGATGCAATGTGACAATAAAAGCAAAAATTTGAGTGATGTACTTTGAAGATGGAGTAAGGGGCTACAAGTTAAGATATATAGGTATTTCTCCAAAGAAGACATACAGATGCCCAACATCACTAAATCATCAGGGAAATTCAAATCAAAACCACAATGAGATACCACCTCACGCCTGTCAGAATGGCTATCATCAAAAAGACAAGTGTTGGCAAGGATGTGGAGAAAAAGGAACCATTGTACACTGTTGGAGGAATTATAAATTGGTGCAGCCACTTGGGAAACAGTATGGAGGTTCCTCAAAAAATTAAACATAGAACTACCATATGATCCAGCAATTCCACTCTTGGGTATCTACCACAAGAATGCAAAAAAATTAATTCGAAAAGATATATGCACACCAATGTTCACTGCAGTATTATTTACAATAGCCAAGATACGGAAGCAAATTAAGTGTTCATTGATAAACGGATAAGGAAGATGTGATATATATACAATGGAATATTACTCAGTCATAAAAAATGAAATCTTGCATTTGCAACAACATGGATGGATCTAGAGGGTATTATGCCACATGAAATAAGTCAGAGAAAGACAAATACCACATGACTTACTTATATGTGGAATCTGAAAAACAAAAGAAACAAACAAAACAAAATGAAGATAGACTTACAGATACAGAAACAAAAGGGTGGTAGCCGGTTGCGGGTGGTGTGTGTAGGGAGAAATAGGCGAACAGGATTTAAGAGGTACAAACCTCCAGTTATAAAACTAATAAGCCACAGGGATGTAACACATAGCATAAAGAATATGATCAATATTATTGTAATAATTTTGTATGGGGACAGATGGTTATTAGACTTATTGTGATCATTTCACAATGTTTGCAAATATCATATCACTTGCAAGTTTATGTAGTAAACTTGAAACTAACAGAATGCTGTACACCAACTATATTTCAATTAAAAAAGAAAAGAAATACAGGTAGCCACTAGAAGCTGAAAATCAAGGTGAGGAAACAACTGTCTCCTCAGAGCCACCGCAAGGAGCCAGCCCTGTTGATACAAGTTTAGTCCACTGAAAATGATTTCAGATTTTTGACCTCCAGAACTATAATAGAATAAATTTGTGTTATTTAAAGCCACTAAGTTTGTGGTAATTTGTTATAGTGGCAATAGGAAACCATTACAATAGCCTTACAGAAAAATGTAATTGCAAGCTCATTGAAGCCAAAGACTATTATATTACCTACTTATTTATACTTTCACAATTTCAACTTTGACACAGTAGAATAAATTCTGTGTTTCTAGGTTATTTTCTATCTATTCCTAACAACATATATTCAAAGTTTCTATGAATTTTCACCCAAGAAAATTAGACATATCAATGCAAAATACCTCCAAAGTACTTACCTACTTAATTTTCTTAGAATGTGTTGAAGGATGTTAAATAAACTTGATATCCTATTAAACAGAAGAAATCTATATAAAATTAAGCGACAAGAAAACTTACTCTTAACAATTTTAGCTCCTCAGGAAGAGAAATATCCTCAATAGCAGAAAAAAACAACAGATGAAATAATGTAAAACACCAAAATTTATTTCTAATTTGATTCACTTATAATATTTTTTGCCATTTTCTGATCTCTCTTCAAAATCATAAAGTATTTGGCTTGTGTGAGTCAGAGCAGCTGTAAAGAGATCAATATTTTACACTGAAACTATAAACTTTTTAAGAAGTTTATAAGTTTAAAATTTTTTTAAAGATTAAAAGTTTAAAAAGCCTTTAGTAGAACTAATCTGCAGAAGAGTTTGCCTTTTAGAGATGGTGGTGGTAACCAGAGAAATTGAGAGGTACTTTAAATGAATAAAGGGAAATGAAATATATTGATTTAGTATCTCTTCTAGACCTAAATTCATTCCCTTTATTATTTATTTAAAAATGGTTTTCATTGGAAGAGGTAGAGCAGGCAGTGAGTAATGTACAGAAAAGCTTTTCTATTCACATATGTAAATAAAAAGTTACTCCTCAAAAGAAGCAATCCTTATAATAGAAGTAGATGTTTTTAAGTATAAGCAGAGAATTCAAGTTTGAATCTGGAGGCTTCAAAAACTATGACAAGCCCCAAAACTGGAACTATGGAAGTAATAAAAGTCAGGACAATTTCCCATCCTTCAAGGTGAATCAAACATATTAACTACCAAGGTTGTCACCCTAGTTCAGCTGTATGCTCTGGGGAAAGTCACTCCAAGTTCCAGTTTCCTCATATATAAAATGGAGATAAAACTACCACCAGTCCTTCCCGGAAAGTTGTGAGATGCAAATTAATTCATTTCAATCTGATGTACAGTGACAGTTGGTAAAAGAACAAACTTTTAGAAGTTAGGGTGTCCAAATGAGTGTGTACATCCCTGAGAGCTAAGAGTCTTATGCTTCCATACACTACCAAGACGGAAGACTCCTCTGTTGTTCTAGCCTCCTTTGTCTTAAGTAGAAATACTAGTATCACTAGTACATGTAATTTGGAAATGGAAATGATTAATGTGAAATGGATCACAAACTGGGTCAGGGTGGAACCTCAATGTAAAAAAGGACTAAAAGTCTTGAAAATAAATAATTTAAACTTAACCAATATTTACAGATAAAGGAAAATTAGTGATCATATTAAGTTTTTAAATTCCCAACACAAAGTAAAGCTTCTTACTTGAGGGCTGAAAGTCTTTCTTTTAATTCTTCTGAGGTGATTTCTTCTAGCAGGAAAAGCTTTGAAGTAAATGTATCAATATGTCCTAAAATAAAAGATCAAACTTAAAGAGAACAATTGCAGTATTTAAAAAACAAAAAAGCCAAGTTATCCAGTCTCTTTAAAGATGTTTTTACAAAACTGTAATAATTGTAAAGTAACTTTATATTCTAAAAGTAGGAGAAATAGACATTTTATTAAGTTTATTAACTGAAGATGTATTTTAAAATGACATTAGGGACGTTCCTGGTGGCACAGCAGTTAAGAATCCGCCTGCCAACGCAGGGGGATGTGGGTTCGATCCCTGGTCCAGGAAGATCTCACATGCGGCAGAGCAACTAAGCCCATGTGCCACAACTACTGAGCCTGTGCTCTAGAGCCTGAGCTACAACTACTGAGCCCACGAACCACAAATACTGAAGCCCGCGTGCCTAGAGGCTGTGCTCCACAACAAAGAGAGGCCACCACAACGAGAAGCCCGTGCACCACAACGGAAGAGTACCCCCCACTCACTGCAACTAGAGAAAGCCTGCGCACAGCAACGAAGACCCAAAGCAGCCAAAAATAAATAAATAAATTTATAGAAAAAATAAAATAAAATGAATTACAAGTCAGATTATAAAAGAAATATGTATTAATTCTAAAATATTTGCTTAACATAGAAAAGTTTACACATGTCCATAGCAAAAAAAATCATCTCTAAGCCCACAATTTAAGAATAACAACTGTTAAAATAGTGGTGTTTCTAATTTTTATTAAAGTTGCATTTTTATGGAAATTAAATTTTTAGAGAAATATGTACCTATTATGAAAGCAAGCAGATAAAGTCAAATTTATAGTTTGGGCATGCTCTACAAATTTCTAAGACAGTCTGGGTTAAGGTAAAATTTAGATTACAAAAATGTGGCTTACTCATTCACAACAGCCAAGACATGTATAACCTAAGTGTCCATCAATGGATGAATGGATAAAGATGTGATACACACACACACACACACACACACACACACACACACACACACGATGAAATATTATTCACCCATAAGAAGAAAGGAAATTCTGCTATTTGCAACAACATAATGGACCTTGGGACACTATGCTAAGTAAAATAAGTCAGAAAGAGAGAGAGAAATACTGCATGTATCACTTACACGAGGAATCTGGGAAAAAAAGTCAAACTCACAGGAACAAGTAGGAAAGTGGTTCACAGGGGTTGGGGGCTAAAAGGGTACAAACTTTCAGCTATAAGATGAATAAAGTCTTGAGGATCTAATGTATAACACGGTGACCACAGTTGATAGTACCGTACTATATAACTGAAATTTAGTAAGAGAGTAGAACTTAAATGTTTTCATCAAAAAACAAAAAATATAAATATGTGAGGTGATGGATGTGTTAATTTAACTAGATGGGAGGAATCCTTTTACAATGTATACATATATCAAATCATCATGATGTATACTTTAAATATCTTAAAATTTTATTAGTTAACTATATCTCAATAAACCTTAAAAAAATCTGGCTTATTTTTAAATTAAAGCACACCATAACATTTCCTATGGTTTAAAAAAAAAAATCAAAAGTCTGCTCAAAGACTTACTTTCTTACAAACGTGACCTAATTCTAGAATTCCAAAAAACAAAATAGAAAACTCTCAAGATTACACTTCCATTTTAAAAAGTAATGCGTATGTTCTACAACAAAACAGATTGAGACACAACACTGAAGTCCTGAAATGTTCCAAGGAAATGATATAAAAGACAGCTCTTAGTTAAATGTTATATAACCATGTCAAGACAAAAATCATGTTATTACAGCAGTTAAATACATCAATAGCGTAAGAGTATAATACTCAACAATGCTGAAAATAATAACATTTTGATTTTAATTTTTTTCAGCTTCCAATATTTGGTTATCAAAATACATGACCTGGAATCAATCATTGTGCAACAAAAAAATGCATATAATTTAATATCGCATTTTCTTATCTAGTCCCCTTTCATTTGCTTTGTGCTCATAAAAAGAATTAGAAACATTTTTACCAGATACCTTTCTTCTACAACAAATCTGTTTTTCCCACGCCTACTTATCATTTCCTGTGCCAAGTTTCAGTTTCACCTCTGCATTCCTAACACTCATTATACACTGACGTTTCTAATAAAAAGGACACATTTCAATGGTTTAATAACTGTAGAAAGGGAATATCATGTACAATAAAACATTTTTAGACATTTACTAAATGTGCCTTTGAGGAAAATCACTAACAGTTCTTACCTTTTTAAAGCAATCTCAATGAAAAGTATGTATTATATAGTATATGTCAAATACAGTTAGGTCAAAAAATATACAGAGAATACCATACTAAGTGCTATGGGGGCCCACCTCCTCAAGGAGTCTACAATTCTCTCAACATTGGAGCGTTTTAACCTGTGGGCCTTAAATGAGTATACATGTGTCTTTGAGATATTTATCTCCTCAGTCCTTGGGGCAGCTGAGCAAGGTGTGGGATGGCAAGAGCTTCCTGGACATTATCCCTCAGCCACAGCAATCTCTTTTGTATATCACAGTGTGCTATCCAAATATTTTTTATGTGTGTCAAGTTTGGGAAGGTTATATAATACAAATCAAGGCTTTATATACATGCACACATTCATACATATTTACGTGCACACACACATATACATAGGCAGTTCCTACTCTGCATGCAGTATGGGATGAGAAAAATAACCACACATAAGCCAGAACTATGGAAGCAATTTTAAAAATCAATGGGAAAAATTAAAACTGTTCCATTACCTTTAAGATTTTTTTGGTCAAAACATTATAAATTCCCCATCAGTTATAAACGTATAGAGAAATGAAAAAACAGTAAAAAGTAATCTTTATTTAGTATACTGTAAATTAAAAACATTGAGATTTAAAGTGTTATTTCATTATAAAAAACTCATTAAGAGCAGTCTGAATAGTGCTTGTCGCCTTCTCCTTGTACAACTTACGATAGGGAGCAAGCACCTTTTCTATGCTGTGGTGAATGGTCACACTCCTCGAATCAGCTTCCAACATGATAGCCTTTGTGCTTTTAATATCATGATATATCTCAAAGAGTTCTTTTAATGTAAAATATTATGCCAGTGTCACTTCTTCATCCTTTATGCCACAAGCACTTTCCTCATTTATGAGTTCACCTTCATTAAGTTCCTCTTTTGGCATATCTGGTCTCCTGAACTGCACCAGTGTCAACATTTCTACTGTCAGCTATTTCTTCTGTAACTCCATTTATGCTCAATTCAAATTCCACTTCCAGCAGTATCACCTTTTGTTTCTTTGCTGTGTTTTAATCTTTGTTGGCCAATTCCCTCTTCTGATTATCCACTTTTGTAAAACATCACATGAGTTTATCACTGGGAGACAAGGAGGGAACACAACTACACATTTTGCTTCCTGTGCATCAACTCAGTAACAGGTGCGCAGTGAACAATCAATGACAGACTTTGAAAGAAGTGACATGATTGGTCACTGGTCATGACGTGCATTTGTTACTTATGTAGTGATTTGTGGACTGAAGAGTCAGCAGTAACGTCTGTACTTTACGCAATTACTCACAGTTAAATACCTTCGTAACTGAAATTTGTGTGTATCAGAATTGTGCAAAGGAAGGACTGCCTGTATGTCAACTATACAAAATTGATATATATTAGAGAACTGGAAAGTAGATACAGAACTTGTGATAAGATGACTTTGGGAATTTTCCTTAAGGAATACATCTTAATGTTTTTATGCGGCAAGAGGATAAAAAGAATACTGCAATCTAAAGGAACAGGAGAACACGTTCATAGCAAAGCAGACAAACAAAAAACAAGTATGTTTATTCTACCTGAAAAAGAGACTATAGGACTCTAGTTCAAAATTGCTGAACTAGAGTCCTATAAACCAATATGCTCTTCAGTTAAATAAATGAGATGCTATGTCACTTGTGTCTCGTAAGATATGCTCTATCTGAATCTCTGAACCATGCATGTAAACTCTACCTTTACTGTCCTCTCCAAAAGATCTAATGCACTGGTCTCCAACTTTGATTTCTGAGAAGAGATTGTCTTAAGTTTCTTTGAAATTCTGAGATCATAGGGCTGGGCAGGGAAAACTGACAATGAAATGCTTAAGTTAAATGGAGGAGCGGCTAGCAACGGTTGAGTGAGGGAAACACAGGCCACAACTGAGAAAGGACTATGGTGCATGACTGCATGGGAAAGAGAATATGAGCACGTGGAGATCTTCTGGTTAGGATTTTAAGGTCCCAGTTTCTAAGACACAATGAATCATCTGCCTTAAGTCACACTGATTAACATTGTTACACACACAGTGCTTCATTTTTGTTATATCTGACCTCCCCGCCCCCCCCCCCAACCAATTTTCCCTAGCCCTTTTTAGGTTTACAGCAAAGTTATAAACACTTAAAAGACTGTGACTAAATTCTGATCCTGCCGCTGATGGAGTCTGTATCTATATGTAAGTTAATCATTCTGAGCTTTATTTTTCTCTTTTATTTAGAGCAGCAGTCAACACACATTAAAAACTATTAATAGAAATTGAAACATGAAAATTTTTGAAAAGAATAAAATAATATGCAATATAATATATAATTAACTATGCTTTGTTGTTTTGAAAAATCTTGGCTTAATTCTGTGCAATAACAACTATTTGAAGGATGGCTGTAAAGTTCAATTCATTTTGCTATATAGGTTTTAACAGCTGCCATTGCTAAAAAAAGATACCCACAATGATACATAGATCCAAATGGAACAAGTGCCTCACTGCTTGGCTTACTAAAGCATGACACTGATTGTTTTTAAGGAGAGGACCACCTGTCAATCCACATACTTAATATGAGTAATGTTAAATTTTTAATTTTTCATACAAAAAATGAGTTATAATATATTCTTCCTGCATCCCAATGGTTTGTCTTACATACATCTAGGGACAGTAAAAAGAATAAAGTATATAAATTCTATGGCTTGTTTTCTACCATTTCCCTTCTCCTTGACTTTTACTGTTCCTTCAATCAATTATCCAAGCCAACTTCACTTATTCTAAAAATACTTATTGAGCACCTCTGTGTGCCAGATACTGTTCTAGGTGCTTGGGATATATCAATAAACAAAAGAGACAAAGAGGAGGTTCCTTAAAAAACTACAAATAGAACTACCATACGACCCAGCAATCCCACTACTGGGCATATACCCTGAGAAAACCATAATTCAAAAAGAGTCATGTACCAAAATGTTCATTGCAGCTCTATTTACAATAGCCAGGACATGGAAGCAACCTAAGTGTCCATCACTGGATGAATGGATAAAGAAGATGTGGCACATATATACAGTGTAATATTACTCAGCCGTAAAAAGAAACGAAATTGAGCTACTTGTAATGAGGTGGATAGACCTAGAGTCTGTCATACAGAGTGAAGTAAGTCAGAAAGAGAAAGACAAATACCATATGCTAACACATATACCTGGAATTTAAGAAAAAAAAATGTCATGAAGAACCTAGGGGTAAGACAGGAATAAAGACACAAACCTACTAGAGAACGGACTTGAAGATATGGGGAGGGGGAAGGGTGAGCTGTGACAAAGCGAGAGAGACGCATGGACATATATACACTACCAAACGTAAGGTAGATACCTAGTGGGAAGCAGCTGCATAGCACAGGGAGATCAGCTCGGTGCTTTGTGACCACCTGGAGGGGTGGGATAGGGAGGGCGGGAGGGAGGGAGACGCAAGAGGGAAGAGATATGGGAACATATGTATATGTATAACTGATTCACTTTGTTATAAAGCAGAAACTAACACACCATTGTAAAGCAATTATACCCCAATAAAGATGTTAAAAAAAAAAAGAGACAAAGACAGGCAATAAATATCATGACTAATTAAATTACATAATTTGTTAGTGCCTACCAGAAAAAGGGATTGAGGATATATTTGGAGCCAACAAACCAGAGGAAGAAAGAAACCCAGAGATGTAAGCCTGGCACTTAGGGGTGCTTCTCTCTTAGGAGTACCTGTTAATGTGGAAAAAGCAACTGAGAAGCTAAGAAATGAACCAGAGCTTTCAATAGTCTCTCAGGATTAGACCAACAAAAACTGGAGTTCAGGGTCTGTGAATTAGATAAACACAAGCTCTGAGCTGGGATCCTGGCTTGGTGATTCTCTAAAAGGACTCATAGCCTCAGCATACAGTTCTAGTCATGTATAAGATTTGTTATAGCAAAAGGATACAAGCAAAAGGAGAAACACCAAAAGGAAAAGAAGTGTGGGTGAAGTTCAGAGGAAATGAGATGCAATTTTCAAAAGTTCTCTCTTGAGTTTCTATTTGGGATGATGATAAAGCTCTGGAAATGGACAGTGATGATGGTTGAACAACATTGTGAATGTATTTAATACCACTAAATCATACGCTAAAAAATGTACAGTAAATTGTACCATAAAATGGTTAAAATGGTACACTTTATATTACATATATTTTACCACATTTTAAAAAAAAAGAGGTCTTTCCCATTGGAGTCACACAATATTCACTTAATTCCTCCAGCAACATTTTCTTTTTATACCAGAGAAGCTTATTAGAGACTCAGTGCTCAAGGTTTTTATTGGGAGCTCATCATGTAGGCACCCTCTGACTAACACATACCAAAATTCCAGACTCTCAGAAGGAAAGCAGATGTTCAGAATAAGCCATATTGTTTATACAAACAGTGTAGGCACAATGAACTCTCCTTATCAGCTAAAGGAAGTTTTACGTCAGTGTAGAAAACTGTTTACTAGCTAAGTTCCCAGATACCAGCCAGGGGCCAGACTTGCAAGTAAGCTTTTCCAAAGACTGGCAATGTCAGACCATGAATGGCAACATCCTAGCAATAAGGGGCAAACAGACTGGCCTATCTAGGGTCCAAAGTCAAGCTTCAAATCACCTAAATCCCTGTAACTGGATTACAGTGAATCCGGATTGCTAGTGTGGTCAAAAGTAATCCTATCTAGAGGAAGATAACATTTTAGCTCTTATATTTGCTCTAGAATTTTTCATATACAATATCTGGCCCTTGATAAAGAATATTCTGGCATACAATGAAAAAACATGGAATAAAAAAGAAGACAGGAAAACAACATGCCACGGAATGAAGTGTCCCGGTAAAAAGATATGTTGAAGCTCTAACCCCCACTACCTCAGAACGTAACTTCCTTTGTAAGTAGAATGGTTGTAGATGTAATTAGTTATGATGGGTGGACCCTTAATTCAATATGAATGGTGTACTTATAGGAAGAGGATAGAGACACACAGGAAGAAGATCTCATATGATGACAGAGGCAGAGATGAAAGCGATGCATCTACAAGCCAAGGATGCCAAGGATTGCTGGCAAACACCAGAAGGAAAAAGAGGCAACAAAGGATTCTCTCTTACAGGTTTCAGGAGCATGGCCTTGTGACACCTTCATTTTAAACTTCCAGCCTCCAGAACTGTGAAACAAGAAGTTTCTATTATTTTAAGCCACCCAGTTTTTGGTACTTTGTTATGGCAGCGCTAGGAAACTAACACCAAAAAAAAAAAAATAGAAAAGACTCACAAAGAATCTAGATAACAGAGGTATTAGAGAAAGACTTTAAAGTAATTTTGCCTAATATGCTTAAGACACGATTGAGAATTTCTATAGAAAACTATAATGTATAAAAAAGAATCAAATGAAAAATCTAGAACCAAAAAATACAATAAATGAAACTGAGAACTCAGGTGATGGGTGAAATAGTATATTAGGGATAGCTGAAGAGAAAATTAGTAAAGTAGAAGAAAATATTGAGAATCATGCATAAAGAGTCAAAAGGAAGGTATATACGGAAGAGCATGTAAGGGACATTAAGGATACAGTAAGATGTAACATAATACAACTGAAATCCCAGAAGAGAGAGAGAGCGAATGGGGAAGAAGTGATGTTTGGTGAGGTAATGATAAGAATTTTCCCAAACTGATAAAGGTCATCAAATCACATATTAAGCAGCAATGTTATAAAATGAACATGTAAAAAGGAATATTTACAAAGAAAACCTAACACAGGCACAACGTACAAAAATTGTTGAAAGGGAGAGAGATAAAATTTAAAGTCTACCAAAGAAAAGAGACATATTACTTGCAAAAGAGCATAAATCAGATGAACAGCTGACTTTTCAACACAAACAAAAGAAGCCAGGAAACATGGGGTGGGGGAGGGATGGATTAGGAGTTTGGGGTTCGTAGATGCAAACTATTATACACAGAATGGATAGACAACAAGGTCCTACTGTATAACACACGGAACTATATTTAATACCCTATGATTAAACCATAATGGAAAAGAATATAAAAAAGAATGTATATGTATATATGTATAACTGAATCATTTTGCTGTACAGCAGAAATTAACACACACTGTAAATCAACTATACTTCAATTAAAAAAAAGAGCAAACATTGAATTGATAATTAGAAACTTTCAAAAAGAAAACTCTAGGCTTCACAGGTCAATTTTACCAAACATTTAAGTAAGAAATAATACCAATTTTATAGAAATTCTACCAGATAACAGAAAAAGAGGAAATAAATCTCAACTCATTTTATGGCATAAACTTAATCTTAATACTAATACCTCACAAGGAAAATTACAGGCCAATCTCACTCATAAACACAAATGGCAAAATAAATATTAACAAGCTAAATCTACCAATAAATAAAAAGAGTAATATATCATGAGCAAGATGGACTTACGGCAGGAATACAAGATTGGATTAACATTTTAAAATTGATTAACATGATTCATAACCTTAGTAGGATAAAAGACAAAAGTTATATCATCATATAATCTCAATAAATGCAGAGAAAATATCTGATAAATTTTTTTTACCCATTCATGATTAAAATTCTTAAACTAGGCATAGAAAGGAACCGTTTTCTTCTAATAAATGCTATCTCCAAAAACCCATACAAAATACTAAACAAAATGTCTAATCTTCCCCTTTAAGATTAGACACAGGCAAGGATGCCCATTATTCACCTTCTATTTGAATTCTAGGCAAAGAAAGCAAGGAAAAAGAAAAGTATAATGATTGTAAAGAAGAAATAAAATGGTCATTATTTGCAGAGAACATAATTATTTAATTAGAAAATATAAATTACTAGAAAGAATGAGCTTAGCAAAGTTACTAAGATACAATATCAATATACAAAATCAATATGCAAATAAATCCTATATTATTAGTAACAAGCCGTAAGAAAATAAAATTTCAGAAATACCATTTATAACATAAAAGAATCAATTATCAACAAATACATTTAATAAAAGATGTGCAAGATCTCTACAAAGAAAATCATAAAGATATTAATAGAAATTAAAGATATAAATAAATAGAAGAATATCTAAAGTTCACAGATTGAAGGATTTGTTATTGTAAAGCTGTCAATTTGTTCCACATTGAGGCAATGCACTTCCTAACAAAAATCCCAATCTTCCTGTTGCTGTTGGGAGAAATTAACAAGTTGACTCCAAAATCTGTAAATGCAAAAGGGCCAAGAATAGCCAAAAAATTCTTTTAGAAAAACAAGTTGACATGGAACTCTACTCAATACTCTGTATGGAAAAATAATCTAAAAAAAAGCAGATACACGTATATGTATAACTGATTCACTTTGCTGTACAGCAGAAACTAACAACATTGTAAATCAACTATACTCCAGTAAAAATTAATTTAAAAAAAAGTTGACAAGATTTACTTTACCAAACAGTAAAAGATTTTATAAAGCTAGAGTAATTAAGACAGGTCTAGCTAGAGTAATTACTCTAACTAGAGTAATTAAGACATGTACTGCCTCAAGGATAGAGAAATAGGGAGTCCGGATTAGATTCACATATATGATTTACAACACAAGTTACACTGGAGAGCAGCAGAGAAAGGGTGGTCTTTACAATAAACGGTGCTGAAAACTGAAAAAAAGAAATCTTGATATTCCATGCAAAAATAAACACCACATAAACTGTGTATCTAGAAATTTAAAAATACTTTTAAAAAGCCTTCTAGAAGATATTATATTCATGATGCTGCTGTAAGGAAGATTTGTTAAACCGGGCAAAGA
Organism: Aethalodelphis obliquidens; assembly: GCF_003676395.1. Lineage (NCBI taxonomy): Eukaryota > Metazoa > Chordata > Mammalia > Artiodactyla > Delphinidae > Aethalodelphis > Aethalodelphis obliquidens. The sequence goes on from NW_020837970.1 coordinate 7,700,964, forward strand.
AAGCACTAAACATAAAGGAAATGGCTAAATATTGGTCTATATTAAGTTCAAAAGACACTTTTAAGAGACTGAAAAGGCAAGTCACAGAGTACGAGAAAAATATTTGTAACATTTAAAACCAACAAAGAACTACCAAACAAACAAAAACTTGACAACACAAAAAGAGGTTTGAATAGGCAATTCACAAAACTGATCATCCAAATGATTATTAACATGAAAGTGTCCAACTTCATAAATAACCAAGGAAAGGCAAATTAAAACAATAATGAGATATTAATAATACCTACCCACCAGCATGGCTAAAATTAAACTTATAAGGCCAAGTGTGGGCAAGGATGAGGAGAAAATGTAACCCTCACAGTGCTAATATAAGTGTAAATTGGTACAATCACTTTGGAAAACTTTTTGGAATTATCTACTGAAGATAAATGTAAGCTTAAACTATGACCCAATAATTCTATGACCAAACAGTTCCATTCCTAGGTATGGGCCCAACAGCAATATGTACCCATTGCACTAACAGACATTTACAATATGTTCATAGTTGCATTAACATAGAAACAACCTAAACAGGCTCCCAAAGTTAAATGGATAAATAAATGGTGGTATATTCTTACAAAGGAATATGTCAAAAACAATAAAACTACTGTTATACGCACATAAATTTCAAAAACTGTGTTAAGTAAAAGAAGGTATAAACAAAAGAACTTTATAATTCCATTTGTATAGAGCTGGCAAAAACCAAATGATTACATTAGAAGGCAGGACAGTGGTTACCCCTGGAGAAGAGAAGACAGCTATGTTGGGAAGTGGCACAAGGTGGGGTCTTCCCGGGCACTGGCAGTTTTCAAGTTCTTGGTCTGGATGCAAATTATAGAAGTGCTGGCTTTGTTATAATTCCTTGAGCTGTACATTTACTTTTTTCACTTTTCTGAATGTATATTATACTTAAAAAGTTGCATATGGAAAAGAAAACATTATCAAATCAAAGATGTATTTTACAACTGACAATATTTTATAACAGGAGTACTATGTAGACATTTTTAAAATTATGTGTAAATATAGAGAAGTTACCAGTTGTTTTGTTTTAGTCCACTTTTAATCTTTGGTTAAGAAATCCTTTTTTACTCTTGTATCATAAAGATGATTGTCCATATTTTCATCTAAATTTTAGATTAATAGCTAGTTCTTTCTCAGTACAGAAATACACGAAGTATCACTTCATTATCTTGTGGTATCTATTTTCATCAAGGAGAAGTGTACTTTTAGGGCATTATATTATGTAATCATTGGAAGAAAAAGGATTTGTGCATATAGTCCCTGAGGTAGATCGAACAAAACATTATTATCATTTTTTTTTTTTGGCTGTGCCGCATGGCGTGTGGGATCTTAGTTCCCTGACCAGGGATTGAACCCAGGGCCACAGCAGTGAAAGTGCTCAGTCCTAACCACTGGACCACCACGGAATTCCCTGAACAAATTATTATTATGTCCATTACATACAGACAAAAAAGCCCCGCGAGCCACAGCTACTGAGCCCAGGCGCTACAACTACTGAAGCCCGCATGCCTAGAGCCTGTGCTCCGCAACAAGAGAAGCCACCGCAATGAGAAGCCCGCGCGCCGCAATGAAGGGCAGCCCCCGCTCGCCGCAACCAGAGAAAGCCCATGCGCAGCAACGAAGACCCAACACAGCCAAAAATAAATAAATAAATAAATTTATAAAATAAATAAATAAAAACCCTCAAAACTCATAGATGCTTTTAAAATAGCACTTCAAAACATTCACCCCCGCATAAAAAACAAAAAACCCAAACAAAGCAAACACAACCATATAACAATGCAACATGTTTCTCACCAAACAGTGAGACACAGACATCACTGTTTCCGTTGTCAAAGATACCAAATACACCACTCCATTACATTAAAATAAATGCTTATCAGTGGATAGGATTTACCGAAGAGAAATAGCACATAAGGCAATGACTACTTATGACTTTAAAGAATACAGCAGTCCCCCCTTATCCACAGGTGATACGTTCCAAGACCCCCCCTAGTAGAAACTTGACATATACTGCCTGAAACTATAGTACCGAACTTGACATATACTGTTTTTTCCTGCACATACATACCTACAATAAAGTTTAATGTATAAATTAGGCACAGTAAGAGATAAACAATAACTAATAATAAAACAGAACAATTTTAACCATACTACAACAAAAGTTTTCTGAATGTGGTGTCTCTCTCCCTCACTCTCTCTCAAAATATCTTAACACAGTTAGCATCTTTTCCATTTTAACTAAGTACTTATCTGCACCGTGGCCATAACTTTTGCAGTTTGAGGTTTGTTTTGCAGTTTGACAGCAAAACAAGCACAAATTTCTTTTTCCTTCACAATTTCATGGATAGAAGATTCGTTCTGACCACAGATCTTAGCAACCTCAGCATACAACTTTTTTTCTTTCCTTATTAAGTTGAGAACTTTCACCTTTTCACTTAAAGGAAGCAGTTTGCAGTTTCTCTTCAGCATATCTAAATTGCAGCACTTTGGGACTGTTATTAAGTAAAAAGGGTTACTTGAACATAAGCACTGATAACTGAGATGCCACTAAGTGACTAATGGGTGGGATAAGCTGGACAAAGGGATGATTCACATCCCAGGCACTACACAGAATGGTGTGAGATTTAAAACATATAAATTGCTTATTTCTGGAATCTTCCATTTAATATTTCAGACCATGGTTGACTGGTTGAAGGTAACTGAAACCACAGAGAGTGAAACTGCAATTAAGGCGAGACTACTATGGTTTCGATGAAGTAAGCCATGTAGATATAGATGATGGTAGTTTTATCTGTTAAACTGTACATTAAAAAAAAAACCTTAAATGTTTTAGTCAGGAATGTCTTTTCTGTCAGTACTTTAAAGAGGATTTCAATGATAAGTTTTTGTTTGGGGCTTTCCTAAAATGGATGTGGTTGGCGATTGCTTTCAAGTAGTTTACACGAGGACTGTTGGTATGTGTCATGGCAACAGGTCTTTTGGAGGAACATTGAAATTGTGGTTATTGTCTGAAAACTACTACAATAAACTTCTGGCAGCGTGTATGAAGGGGGACGAAGAGGCTAGGGCCACCAAGTAGTACATTAGCCACTTCCTTTTTGGGTTATATAAAGAGAGTGAATCAATGATCTTATTAACACTCTCACAAAATATGACGACAAAATACTGATTAACCAAAATATGGAAAAGGTTTTCAAGTGAGTAAACTTTTTTTGATTAAGCAAGAAAAGCACACTTATAACACTTATGACATACCAGGAATTATGCTAAGCACTATAAGAACATAAAGTTTCATCAGGCTCTGACCTTAAACTACTTATTGTCTACGGGGAAGATAGGATAGGCTTAAAAAACAATTAGGGCTTCCCTAATTGGCGCGGTGGTTGAGAGTCTGCCTGCCGATGCAGGGGACGGGGGTTCGTGCCCCAGTCTGGGGGGATCCCACGTGCCACAGATCGGCTGGGCCCGTGAGCTGTGACCGCTGGGCCTGCACGTCCAGAGCCTGTGCTCCGCGGCGGGGGAGGCTGCAGCGGTGGGAGGCCCGTGTACCGCAAAAAAAGAAAAAAAAAACCCAACAATTAAGTAGAAAGCAACAAATCATAAAAGTGGTAAAAAAAAAAAAAAAAAGAGTGCATTGAGAGCTCAAAGGAAGGAAATTACGTCATGGAGGGGCAGCTTGAGATAGCTGGCATGAGATGTATGGGATGAATAGAGAAGCATAGGATTAGGCATTCAAAGGAAACAGAACAGTATCAACAATGATTAGCAAGTAATCCTTCATGTGAAGTATGTTAACTGTACATGAACACAGCCAACACAAATTAAGAACCTGCCTAACTACCCCCCCAACAAAAAACAAAACCAGAAACAAAGTGAAAAACTATTTCATCAAGGTAATATTTGAGGTTTAAAAAACAATGTCATTATAATTTTAAGAAAATTTCAAAATATATATTTTAGGGCTTCCCTGGCGGCGCAGTGGCTGGGAGTCCGCCTGCCGATGCAGGGGACGCGGGTTCATGACCCAGTCCGGGAAGATCCCGCATGCCGCGGAGGCACTGGGCCTGTGCGTCCGGAGCCTGTGCTCCGCAGCGGGAGAGGCCACAACAGCGAGAGGCCCGCGTACCGCAAAAAAAAAAAAAAAAAAAAGAAATATATATATATATATATTTATTTATTTATTTATTTTAAAGCCAATTAAATAGTACTTTTAAAAAACGCTTGTTACAAAACATGTCTACATTTTTAGTTACACTCCTAAATAAAATAAGTATTTTAAAAATACAATGATTACATTGGCATTCATGTACAATAAGGGAGTAAGAGAGAAAACATTTGATAATCACTACTCCCACCCTGCCATTTAACTCTTGAGTAGGAATGGTGTTTTAATAGAAAGAAATATTAATATATCAGAAAACTGAAAATTAAAAGTACAGAATGGAAGTATCTACGAATGAATTGAACTGTATATATTTACAAGGGAATTAAAAAGGAGAGCAAAGCCTCTTGCATAACTTACCAACATAAAATGAGCAGTTGGAATGCAATAGACTTTCAGTCCATAAGCGACAAAGTTCACTTTCAGTCAGAGCTTCAACTCCGTAACAAGCTTGATACTCCACTTTTGGTAGTACGTAAACTGGAAATTGCTGCAATCCAAGGTTATACTCTTATAAAGCTCCATTAATTTACTATTAACAGTAAATACATTTGCCTATATAATTTTGCCACTTTCAAAACACTTTCAGGTAATCTTATTTCATCCTTTCAAATACAGTAGGATTCAGACAGAAAGATGGATAGAACCCTTAGTAGATGTGGGCAAATGGTGGATAAATAAGAGATCGTGAACCAGAGGCTGCCCCCCCCCCCCGCCACAACCAAAATCAACATACCTCTCCACACATGCACATATTTTATTTCTGTCACAGAACATGACTGACAGAATCCTTGGAACAAAGCCTCGGATACATAATGGCCCAAGGTTCAAAGCTAGAAGCTGGAAAGCCATGACTGTAATACATACTAATAATTCTCAAGAGGGTAAAAAAAAGTAGGAATTTTTTTGCCCCTTTAAAGCATTAGTCACATTGTCTCAGGCTTAAATACTGTGTTTTCATTCTATGAATGTATGAGCACTAACACCTACATTAATATCTGTGAATGTTGCTATCTTCATTAATACAAAAGGGTTTATTCCAGACGCTAAGTACCTGGCAAATTAGCCATTTAGCGTTTATTGGTCAGGACACTAAATAGATTAAGCAAAATGACTATACCCTCTACTAGCCTTAAGGAGGATATGTAAGGAAATACATGCTTGTAAAATAACATAGTGCTAGTCATGTTCACTGTGCTTATATTATCTCATTTCAGTCAAAGAAAATTCTAATCTTAATAGCAGTCTCTTCACTTCCAGCTGCAGAAGGAGAAACACATGATTTAAGGAACTTAAAGTAATATAAATGGTTAGTACTTTTGAAATTATACTAAGCTGTGTTTCACTTTTACACCTGAAAATATTTCATAAATGTTTCAGAATTACTGATTTTCATAAAGTAGCAAATTTAGTGGGCTTATTAGCACAATGGTGGTAAGAACAATTGAAATCCACTAAAATTTCTGTTAACAATTAACTTTGGTTCATTATTACCTTTGAATGCAGTAAAACTCTACAGCAGTGCTTCTTAAATTTCAGTGTGTGTGAATAACCATTTTTAAATAAATGCAGAATCTGAGGTGAAAAACAAGGCTTTACATGTTTAATAAGTTGTTGTTCCAGGGGCCAAACTTTGAGTAGTAAGGTCCCTACAGTGTCTTCTTAATTTAAAAAAAAAAAAAAAAATTATGAATAGGGTAATTTCATTGCTAAAAGCACTTAATTGTATAATAATTTTTCAGCAACTGGTAATCTGCATTTATGGCTGCTTATAGTTGCCAATAGAAGCCAGAGATAAAGAAATGAAGGCCCAGAGGGCTAAGATATTTGCTAAAGGAGAGAGAACCAGTTTACAGCAGAGTCAGAAAAAGACTAATTGATAAAGAAGATCCCCTTTTGGATCATGAACAGGTAATAGAACTAATTCAAGATTTCTTTTGAAATTAAAAAATATTACTCTTTCTGAAGAAAGTACTCTGGGGGATTTTCTTTGATAATACTGTCATATCTATAAAACTAAATCCTGAACCTGGTATTAATTTCCATATGTATTCTACTGCCATCTCCAGGAAACCAAGGGAAAGAAAAGTCTGAATATTTGATCTCAGTATTCCAAAATTAAAGTGAAACTTTAAGTACAAAGTTTTCAAATTATAAAAATTAAATTTACAATTTCCTTTATCCCTTATTGGTCACTCCTATTCTAAATGAAAGCTTCTTTTGGTTCTCTGTCTTCCAATTTCTTACATAAACCTTCCAAACGTTTACATACATTCCTAAATATTTCAAAGCTAGTATCCTGTCAGTAATCCCAATAGGTACATTCTGTTCTTTCCTAATATTCAAGCACCTTCAGGATCCTTTTTTTCTGGCCCAAGAATGCCAATATAAACTTTAATATAACTGGATCTAAATTTTTGAGTCACTTTAGAATATAACTCTTAAGAAATTTGGTTAACAGAGACAGACGATAACATAATATTAAATCATTCAAAGGTACGTGGTCTGGATGTCATAATTATATGTAGAACTCAGTAAGTTCCAGCTTCATCTTGTGTTCCAAATTAGCCCTCTTTATTTCATGCCATCATTTGAGACTGGCTGCTGCCTTAAGTTCTCCTCTGTCATGTAGCTCTTATTAAGCAGAATTTTGATGAGAAGGGATAAATGATATTGGAAAGTAAAATCTCAGCTACAATAACACAGAATTGAAGAACCAAAGGAAAAAATAAGAGATGAGGTTCTTGCAGAGCAGAGGTTGAAGAGACTTCCAAGTATTTTAAAGCTTTACCTAAACAAGTTGGTTTTTAAGAAGGAAATGTTAATGAAGATGCATTCTTACCTAACTAGAGTTTAAACACTACCTTCAAAATTTCTCAGCTAGTGCCTCAACTTCCCTTCTTTAACAACACCCTCCTCTCGCCTCAGTTTTTCTCATTTATTCAATACCTATTTATTGACTATCTACGAAATAAAACATTTGAAAGAAACAGAGATGAAGAGGAGATGATTCTAAAGGGAATAAATTCTACAAAGGAATTTAAACCACGTGTACTAAACTATTACATATAATGATAGGTATAATATGATAAGCATTCACTGAAAATTTTAAAATTTTACTCCAGGTTTGACATGTCAGAAATAGAAGGCTCCTATTTAGCTAATCTTTGGGGCTTGACTTTTTTGATATATTTTGATGAAGAGTGAATTCTCTCCTGTAAGGTTTTATCTTAATATTTACAAATTTCACTTTAGTCAAGTGAATGACAATGTCCTTAACAGGTTGTCTCTTTCAACAATTAAACCAGTGTCCAAAAATATCCCTAGGCTATTCTTACTTAAGACATCCTGGCCATCAATAATTTCTAAGTGCTGTAAGCTGGCAGATCAATACAGAGTGGTATGGGCTCACAGAGTAGAAAATGAAAGAAATGAGGTTAGTCCCCAAATAAATCAGATAGCAAATATGAATTAATGAAATAAAACCTTGAAAATACAGTCCATAGCACTGACACTATATGTATTCAAGATATGCATGCTATGGCCATTAAATACAGATGAGACAGGAAAAAATCAGCAAATAAAGTAAAATCTTTTAATACAGGGAATATTTGTATGTATCTAGGAGGAGACTAAAATCAGACCTATAGCATTTCATCATTCCTGACATTCTCTTATAAAAAACACTCCCCCATATATTTAATTCAAAACCAGTTGGTTTCTATAATTTCAAGTTTGAACCAGTGATGAAATACCAAATTACGAGAATTAGAAATTTAAAATTTTATTCACAGTCTTCCTTCTAAGAACAAAAGTATCATCAAGCAAAAGATCCACTAGGTCCATTGGATTTTGGTGGACAACGTATACATCCTTGATCCTGATGGGTTAGCCTTAGAGGTTTTTCATGATAGACCCTCACACTATTGCTATTAGCAGCTCAGAAAGGTTGGCACTTCTTCTTTTCTTCTTCTTCTTTTAAAAATTTTTTTCCAGTTATACCTTAATATGGTAAAGTAGTAGTCAGGGACTTGATCCATAAGGGTCAATGCTGGAACATCACTGTTCCTGAGTCACCTGTTCCCTAATTGAAAATACTGACATTCTAAAGTGGTCACTGAGGATTCTTATTGGGTGGTAGGTTAAATAGCAAGAAACAGAGACATCAGAAAAGGAAGGAACGGGGCTTCCCTGGTGGCGCAGTGGTTGAGAGTCCGCCTGCCGATGCAGGAGACACGGGTTCGTGCCCCGGTCCGGGAAGATCCCACATGCCGCGGAGCGGCTGGGCCCGTGAGCCATGGCCGCTGGGCCTGCGTGTCCAGAGCCTGTGCTCTGCAACAGGAGGGCCACAGCAGTGAGAGGCCCGCGTACCGGGAAAAAAAAATTAAAAAAAAGGAAGGAACGTACTTCCTTGGTGGTCCAGTGGTTAAGACTCCACACTTCCAATACAGGGGGCGTGGGTTCGATCCCTGGTCAGGGAACTAAGAACCCACATGCCACACGGTGTGGCCAATAAATAAATAAATTAATTTTTTTTAAATTAAAAAAAAGGAAGAAAGGGAGGGAGGAAGAAAGGAGGGAAGGAAGAAAGGAAAGAGGGAGGAAGGAAGGAAAAGTGAACTATGATATAATGGATACAACTGAAAAAATCTCTTAAGAAAAAATTAAAGAGACTTCACTATTTCTTACGTAATCAATTACACCATAAAAGCTCCTCTTTATTTACCTGAATTCAGTGGTTACACACACAAAAATCAAATTAATCTGAAAGAGACCTTAAAATATCAAATATAGCAATCTGCCGAAAGAACAAATTACTCAAATTGTAGCAAAAACTTTTTTAACTGAGGGAAATATTTATATCAAATCCCAAAAGAAACAATAGGGGAAAAAGAAAGGAAGACATTTGGTTTTCTAACAGTCCTGGGAAGACATTTCAAATGTGTATGAAAGCCCACTTCTCAAAATGTGAACTTCTAAAATGACTCAAAAAGATTCCCAAAGTAAGAAATAAAGAGGCTAATATGTCATAAAGGAAATCCAAATTCACAGAGAAAGCTGGAACATACGTGCCAGTCTAGGTCATATCTATAATGGTGCCAATATCTACAATGGTGCCGTTTTTCACAAAGTTTATATATTCCATGCAAGAATGTTATTGGCACTCATGACTATTACATTGAACTAAACACTTTATTAAAAGTGTTTTCAGTATTTTACTAAAAAAACTCAACCTGAAAAAACTACTCTAAGAGTGATCAACAATTTAAAATTAAACTTCATAAGAATGGCATGTTAAATATTTGCTTATCATCTACTTATGCTACCACACCCTAACTCCCCAGGTAACAACTTACTCTTCTGATTTTCTTCCGTTTTTTAGAGCGTGGTCTGGTCTCTATCCTCTGGACACTGCATCGCACAAGTAACAACAGGTCTTGTAGGCTAAAAAGCTTGTAAACAAAATTTCCTTCCTGAGGAGCTACATATTCTGATGTATCTTCAACATAGTCCTGAAGTTCATATGGCAATCCTTTAAAAATAATGATATTTGTCATTTTTATTTTAAAATACATTAGCTCTTTATCCATCATAATCCAAGATAAAACAATTCAACTATCAACCTTCTGTCTCCTCTGAGTTAACTATTACACTATTACCATTTCTGTTTACTTTTACTGGAACTCCAGCAAGAGCTGAAATCAAAGCTTTAGGGTTCTCTTCCTTTTACCTACTACCTTCACTAACCCTAGGCAAAGTATAAATCTGTGAGACAACATATGAAGGAAAAAAAAGTTTAAAAAAGTAGTGTTATTCATAATCGAGGCAGAGTTGAGGTACAGCCTTACATCTATTTCACAAATGAAAAAAGTACAAAACTACAGTCTAAACACCAAGAATAAGTAAATTTAGACTAATAAGTATTTATCATTATTTTTGCTGGATTTTCCCTTCATCAGTTCAGCAAACCACATTATCTATAGCTTAGCAGCCATCGTAAATGTTGGATAAACACAGGTTACAAAAATCCATACAACTGTGGGTACATCGCTAGAGTGAAGGTTTTGAAAGCTGAAATACTGATCAGTAGACTGGAAAATGAACTCTCAATGACTATATAAAGATCATACACATATTATAACAAAGAGAAAGTAGGGGAAAGAGGGTGGGAAAAAACCTAAGGATAAGGAACAAGCAAAACAGTTAATATAAAATTCTTTGTAAATATTTACGTACGTCCTTTTGGCTTCTGAAACACAGAAGGCCATATAGATTTTGGCCAACTAGAGGCATCTGAAGTAGCAGAGGGCTGCTCAGAACTAGGAGGTTGTTTAGAATTCTCTGAATTCATCAACGGCATTTCAGGTATTTTTCTGGAAATTGGTTTTAAGAGTTCATCCTGCATTTTTAAAATTTCTCCAACTGGATCAAATTTTTTATACACTCGTTTGATAGGTTTTTTTAAAACACATGACTCTTCAGGACTACAAGTAGTATTAGTCTGGTTTCCTACAGAAGCCTGTCCTGAGGAAGAATTTAGGCTAGCTGGTTTAGAACTTAAATTAGAACCCGTATCAGCAGTCTTTCCATTACTATTATTTTGACACTCTGTATCAATGATTAAACAGTCTTCATCTGTATCACTATGGCAAAGAATTACATCTTCAGTTTTAGCTGCTTCTGGTGTAACAGGCTTTTCCTTTGAATTATTGTCTGTGTTCTCTGGAACATTCACTCTTTCATCAACACACTCCATATCAGAAGTCATATCATTTTTATTAGAGGTTTCAATTTCTGAAGAACTTTCTAAGTGTAAGGCATCAGATGTTTTCAAGTCACTATCTTGTACCAAAGACTTCTCAGAATTTGATACATTTTCACCACAGGGGATCAATCCCTGATCATCTTTGTTTTTGCACTCTTCAGGGCCATTGTCCATACCAGTCACCAGCTGTTTCTCCTTCTGCAGCTGTTCCATCAGAATCTGAGATATACTTCTAGAATGAGCAGTAATGTCTGGTGCAATTGGTGCCTCAGATGTGATTGCTATGCTGGGGGCTGTGGGCATTTCTGTCACATTGGGTACTATGGAAGTACTTGCTGGACTCGGTGACTTTGATGGTTTGGTGGTGGTTACTCCAAAAGTTTCAAGTTCTGTGACGTCATCATCAAAATCCAGATCCAAGTTTTCATGGGTCTCAATTTTTCGGCACTCATTAACTTCATAAGACATCTTAAGAAAATATATTGGCAAACTATTAGCAAAAATTCCAGGCCGCCCCTCACCCATCAATGTCCCATCACAAACATAGTTCATACTCTTTAAAAGTAGAAAGAAAAGTGTAATGGCTTTGAAAGGTTCTTGCTTTGACAAACTACTAGCACCTAATTTATTTAACCTTACCTTCCCATTGAAATGTTGATGAAACACAGAAAAATTTGCCAAGTTGCAATACCACAGGAAATGGGGAATACTTGTGAACTACCACATCTCAAGAGGTATTTCCACTAATCAAAAACAGACAGGGGCTTCCCTGGTGGCGCAGTGGGTGAGAGTCCGCCTGTCGATGCAGGGGACACGGGTTTGTGCCCCAGTCCGGGAAGATTCCATATGCTGCGGAGTGGCTGGGCCCGTGAGCCCTGGCCGCTGAGCCTGCGCGTCCGGAGCCTGTGCTCCGCAACGGGAGAGGCCACAACAGTGAGAGGCCTGCGTACCGCAAAAAAAAAAACAGACAGGACCACAAAGAAGAAATGTTAGGCCAAATAGGAAGGCAAAAGATCTTCATTCATACCCAGTTTATACACTCTTGCAGAGACTTAGCTGACCAGGAGGAAAGCGTCTTCGCCATGGTAAGGAAGCTGCTCTCTAATGCAACTGGGGAAGTGTCAACAGCCTCTCACATCAATCAGTGACTTTCTTTATACATCTACTCAGGGAAAACAACTGTCAGTAATAAGAGGAGAAATGGATAGGAAGTGGTTTTATTGTTTTCTGGGACATGAAGCCACTGAGGTTATAGTTTTTCATGTATTGTTTGGGTAATAGAAGAACTACAGACAGTTCTAATTTATTCAGGAATAAATTATCTTCTCCCTAGGTAGCAACATCTCTCCTCAGTATGGCAGAGCACTTTAGATAAATACCATGGAATTGGATTACAGTTTAGGATTTGAGAGAAATATATTCTGACAGCCTCAGGTAGTGAGTAAGAAAGATCTACCTGGGTAAATTACTTTACCTCTCTGAAACTCAATTTCCTCATCTCTGAAATAGGGATAATAGGGTTATCCTCTTGGGTTTATTCTAAGGATTAAATGAGAAATTATATATAGAAAGTTTCTTCGCATAATCTTTGTACATAGTAAGCAGTTTCTCAGCAAATGGTAGCACTTGCTAAAATAAAAAGACTACCATATTTAGTCAAAAAATAAAATTAAACTATACTCTGTTTACATGAGGCATTCTTACACAAAAAGGTTCAAAACAAAACAATGGGACATGACACCAAGAAATAAAGAAGGACTAGCAATATTAAGTGTTAGAGAGAAGTCAATGCAAAAAGCATTAGATAGAAAAAGGAATCCTATGTTGAAAAAGATGCAATCCATGATGAATAGATAATGAACTGTGACATGTCAAATAACAACATCAAAATTGTCAAAACTGAAAAATAAAAGGAAAATTTGACAGAAACACAACTGTACTTGGTCATTGATACACTGTCTCTTAGTAAATATAAGGATGTAGAAACTATGAATAATATTTAATGACTGAAACAAAGATACATGAATGACTGAAAACATACATATAGACTGCAAAGATATACCTTTTCCCTCCCAAGGATCGAAGGGGCATTTCCAAAGATGGACTATAAATTAATACACAAAGAAAACATCAATATAGTATAAAGCAGAATCTGTTAAGGTCTGACTCTCTGTTTAGAAGAAAATAAAATTAGAAACCATTAAGAAAAAAGTAAACAAACAATAATAAACCCAAGAACTTGAAATTTAAAAACTTTCCAAATTATTGGATAAAAGAAGAAATTAAAATGATAATTACAGAATACTTAAAAAGCAATAAAAATGAGAACACTGGACATTAAAAATCTGAAGCATCATTCATAGCCTTTTCAAGAAACAGGAAAAGAATAATATAATCACAATAATAAAATGAAGGAATTTCATAAATATAAAACCAAAATTAATGAATTGAAAAACAATGTTCTCAACCCCTGACAAATTTGGATAAAAACAGCAGTTTATCTGTAAATATTTTAGTATGTGGTTATAAAAAGATTCTTCGGTAAAACATATTCATTGTATCAATAAATTAACACTTCCTTAATGGCTGGAAATATCTAATCACTGTTAAAATTTCCTAGTCTGATCAATTTCTTTTTACAATTGTTTATTGGAATCAGGATCCAACCAAGATCCCTACACTGCATTTGGGTGATGTCTTTCAAATTTATTTCTCAAATGCCTCTCCCCCATACTCTGCCAACTCCCATATCCACCAGGTATTTGTAGAAGAAACTAGATGAGTTATCCTATAAAATTTTCCATATTCTGGATTTTGCATCCCCATGATATCATTTAACACACTCTTCCCCTACATTTCCTATTAAAATGATCTAGTAGCTTGACCAGATTCAGGCACATTTAAAAAAATCTGAACATGTTATATGTGGTACTGTGTACTTCCCACTTCAATCAGGAGGCTAATGTCATCTGCTTATCTTTCTTCTTGTGATATTACAACAGTTCTGTTGATTCATCAAGGGTCGACAAACTAATCTACCCATTAAAATTCCTTGTTAATCTTCTAATGCTTTTAGCAGTCATTGATGATGATCACGGCCTAGATTCACTATTTCATTAGGAACTGCAAAATGGTAACAGTCGTATTTCATCATTACCTGAAATACAGTTTGTACTGGAAAAGTAAGACAAATACTTGAATTTTCAAAAATCAGTTTTCAGAATAATGACTTGATACACTAGCACCCTCCAAAGGTGACTAATACTTTTTTAAAAAGATATTATTATGAATTCATGGATTTTAACTATTTCATATGTTTCCATCCATTGCAGTTACTCTTTGTCATGGTCAAACTGACACACTCTGGCCAACGGGAAACCCTTCAAGTTAGCACTGGCATCTTTTTTATATAATTCCAATATTATTATAAGGTTTTTACTTAAGTCCTTTGATTGGCATTTGTATTTCTTATGCTAAAATTCTTGGTTTCTAATACAAATATAAGTACTTATTTGCTTTATCGTACTATCTAATGTGTTCAAAATAACAACAGCAATATCATTACTAATAATATGATTACTAAATGCAGTTTAAAATATTTGGCAATTCTTTTTGAACTTAGGATATAAATCTTTAAGGATGTATAGACACTTAATTCTCTGAGTGACCATTTTCACTTAAACAGTATATCTTGGCTATCACACTACAGTTGCATACCTAGAGCTTTCTTATTCTTTTTATAGGCATACCTTGGAGACATTGTGTGTTTGGTTCCAAACCACGACAATAAAGCAAATAGTACAAAAAAGTGAGTCACACAAATTTTTTTGGTTTCCCAGTACATATAAAGATATGTTTACACTATAGTCTATTAAGTGTGCAATAGCATTATGTCTTTAAAAATGTACACGTCTTAAGAAAAATACTTTACTGCTAAAAAGCACTAACCATCATCTGAGCCTTCAGCAAGTTGTAATAGTAACATCAAAAAATCAATGATTGGGCTTCCCTGGTGGCGCAGTGGTTGAGAGTCCGCCTGCCGATGCAGGGGACACGGGTTCGTGCCCCGGTCTGGGAGGATCCCGCATGCCGCAGAGCGGCTGGGCCCGTGAGCCACGGCTGCTGAGCCTGCGCGTCCGGAGCCTGTGCTCCGCAAAGGGAGAGGCCACAACAGTGAGAGGCCCGCATACCGCAAAAAAAAAAAAAAAAAAAATCAATGATCACAGATCACCATTAACAAATATGATTAAGTCTGAAATACTGCAAGAATTACCAAAATGTGACACAGTGACATGAAGTGAGCAAATGCTGTTGGAAAAAGGACGATGATGGACTTGCTTGATGCAGGGTTACCACAAGCCTTCCATTTGTAAAAAACGCAGCATCTTTGAAGTGCAATAAAGCAATGTACGATAAAACAAGGTATGCCTGTAATAGTTGCATAGTATGCTATTGAAGATGTACAGTTTATTTAATAAATACCCTATTAAGGGACATGACGACTGTTTCTAATGAATACCTATAGTTGCGGTGAACACCCTGCACAAATATATTATTCTTTTCCTAGTGTACTTCTGAGCTACACTTCTAGAAGTGAGATTTCTAGGGCAAAGGATGAACACATTAGTTTTCATCTGTTCTGTGGGTACATCTCTCTTCATTTGACTGTAAAAATGTTGTAGCAATTATCTTTTCTTCCTCTAATAACTTTGTAAGAATTTCCATCAACAATCCTCTTCTGTTTCTCATGTTTAATTGAGATGGGCACACCTGCTTCTGCAGGAGGACAAGCCTGTGTGACAGTGTGCCAGGATAGCTTTCTTAGCTTCATGGCTCTAAGCTCATGCTTCACTGTTACCATGATGTACGTATGTATGCATGTAGGTTTGCATGTGTTTGTGTGTGCATATAAAATCTTTAGTACATTCTGATATCTGCTTTCTCTATTTCCCGCTCCCACAATTATCTGAAAACTTATTTTTCCTTTACCTTTAATGTCCTTGTTCTGCTCAATATGAACTTTACCACTGGTGAATTTTCCTGAGCCAAGGCTTTTGTCTTCGAAGGAACTTTGGCTGGTTAGTTTCTAGAGTTCTTAGGACCCAGGTCATCTCAGAACTACTTAAGTTCCCAAGTGCCCCTGCACTCACCTACTAATTAGAGCCCATCCATATTATTTTCACTTTTGTTATTCTTTATTCATTCTTGCATCTTTCACCATCCTTTTGCCATCTGGGATTATTCTCCTTGTGCCTGAAGAACATCCATTAGAGGAGGTCTGCTAGTAGTAAACTCAGTTTTTATCTGAAAATATCTTTTCTTAATTTTTTATTACTTAAGGATATTTCACTGGTTAGAGAATTTTAGAAAGAGGGTTATTTTCTCTCAGGAGAATGTATTGTCCCAATGTCTTCTGGCTTCCATCGTTGTTGTTGAGAAGTTACCTGCCAGTCTAACTCTCAGTCCTTTATAGCTAATGTGCCTTTTGTTTCTCTGGTGGCTTTTAAGAGTTTTTTCTTTGTCTCCAAGATGGTTTGGTCCCATTACCTCTTTTACACCTCTCTTTTGGGTGCAAGTACACAAATGTTAGACATTCTCACTACATTCTCTATACCTCTTGCCCTACTCTCCGTATTTTCTTTTTGTTGCCTGTTTCATTATAGTCTTTTCAGACCCATCTTCCAGTTTATTAATTCTCTTATCAGTTTTATCTAATGTGCTAATAACCCCCTTTACAGCATTCTTAACTGTACTTTTTTTTAAAAAATAAATAAATATTTATTTATTTATTTGGCTGCATTGGGTCTTCGTTGTAGCACACGGGCTTCTCTCTAGTTGCGGCGTGTGGGCTTCTCTCTAGTTGTGGCATGCGGGTTTTCTCCCTCTAGCTGTAGCGTGCAGGATCCAGGGCGTGTGGGCTCTGTAGTTGTGATGCACGGGCTCCAAGTATGTGAGCTCTAGTTTGCAGCACGCGGGCTCTCTGGTTGAGGCGCACGGCCTTAGCTGTCCCACGGCATGTGGGATCTTAGTTCCCTTACCACGGATCTAACCCGCATCCCCTGCATTGCAAGGCATATTCCTTCCAATTAAAACATGGCTTTAATTTTCTTGCATGCTGTATAATTAAACAGAGTTGGCTCACAGTTTGTGACTGATAATTCTAGGATCCATTTCTGTGAGTCTATTTCTTTGGTCATTGTTTGTGATGGCTGGTGCTCAGAGTATCCAGTACATGAAAAGAAACTTAATTTTTATTTACTCCTCCAGTGTCTAGTTATCTTTAAATGTTTTCCAGATGCTATATTTAAAAACTTGTTTGTAGAAATAATTCGAGGCTCAAAATGACATTCTGTTCCTCTAAGAAGTATTGTCACTTGCTTTTGCTAGGTATCTAGAGACACTAGCAATCCAAAAGCATCTGAATCCAAGTTCAAGGCCTGAAAACCCAGAATACAATCTACAAGAAAGCTGATTTATTTCTTGTTCACTCTTACTCCTGGGGTATAGCCCTGCAGGGTCCAAGCTCATGGTGGAAAACTGAACTCTGACTTTTGTCCTCCTAGTCCTGTGATGCTGCCAAAAGCACATTTTCTGTTGCCTCTTCAGAACTGAAATACCATTCAGGGCAAAAACTACCCTAAGTGACAGGCTTACCAACCTGGATTCTGGTCTTCTTTAGTATCTCAGTCCTCAGATAGTACCCCCTATCTTGTTAGGTCTTTGATGATTCTAAGAAATAAACTTATATAATATGTCCAGCTTTTTTTAGTTGTCATCGGTAATGGAAGGCCCAAATTACTTGGTCTGCCATTACTGAAAGAAGTTACTCCGTCACTTTTCATCCCTCTTAACCTACTTCATGTTTCTTCATAGCACTTGTTACTTACTGACATTCACCTCACACCAATATAAATTTTAGATAGATTTAAAAATGTAAAACAAAACAAAAAACAAAAATACCTCCAAAAAACTTAAGTTGGAAGTGCTTTATGACATACACATCATAAAAATACTGAAAGGCAAATGGCAAACCAAAAAAAAAATAAACAAATATGAAAGACAAAAGGCCAATATTCTTAAAATAGTATGAGCTCTTATATGTAAATAAGAAAAAATTTTTCTATTTTATTTTTTAATTTTGTTTGCTCTCTCACTTTATTCAAGTCCCTGTTCAAATTTCCTGTCCTTGGAAAAGCCTTCCTGATCATGAATCCCATTCCCATCTCTTTCCCCTTAACCTATTCCATTTTTCTGCATAGTATTTATCAGTGTGTGCTTTTTTGATACTGTTTTAATTATCTGTGCCCTCTGACACTAATGTAAGTTCTGAAAGAAAAGAGACTTCATTTTTATTTACTGCTGTATCCTCAGTGCATGGAACAGTATCTGCTCAGTAAATATTTGTGGAATGGATGAATAAAGTTTTGTATAAACAGAATGCCTTGCTCTAATAATCATGGAAAAATATTTCAAAATACACAAAATAATAAAAGCTAGTATTTATGGAGTACCAAGCATTGTTCTAAATGCTTTAGGTGTATTAACTCATTTAATCCCCAAGAATTCTATGAGTTAGGTTATCATGATACCCATCTTACAGACAGAGCAAACTAGACACAAAGAGATTATGTAGTTTGCCTACGGTCACGCAGATAATAAGCATACACTAAAAAGGATTAACAATCCAGCAAATTCTTGTTGCCCCAGTCAAACTCATCTGTTCCTTTTCATACTTAAAAACTCTTGAATACAAATGAGACTAATTAAATAAAACCATCACCACTATGACCACCATTACTGACTGAATATTTAGTACATATGTACTAAAGACTGTGCTCAGCATCTTACGTATAAATATCAAACTTAATCCTGACAGCAATTTTATGAAGTAGGTATTATCATCTTTCTTTTATAAAAGAAGAAAACTGAGGCTGAAGGAGGTTAAATTAGTTGTCTAAAGTCTAGATCCACGTGGGGTTCAATTTTAAGTTTCAATCTAAAGTCTGTATTTTTAACTACCAGATTTAGAGACTTGCAATAAAATGTTATTCTTCAAAAGGATAAACAAGTACATTCTCTTAAGGAAAAGAAAAGAAAGCATTACATACTTCCATTTCAGATATATAATCTTCTGGTTTGTCCATAAATACTGCAGAGACTGGAACAGTTGTGTTTTTGGACATCATGCATTTTAAGGGAACTTCATGGAAGATTTGATTTCTCTCTCTCATTGTCATTTTCTTTTGGGGAAGTGGTGAATTAATATAAATTACTTTAACTGGTTTTGAACCTTAACACAGAAAAAGAATGGGAGTGATTTGTTACTAGTAGTCATATTAAAAAAAAAAAACAAACCAGGATGTATAACAGAAGAATTACTAAACAAAGAGACACAGGATAGAAACTGGAAGCACATGTCCCATACGTGTGCCTTGAATGAAAAGATTTTTAAAGTCCCTTAGAGATCTAAGGGCAAGAGACTCTTACTGGCAAGAAAAACATGTTCTTTTTCTAACAATTTAAAAAAAGATTTTCTGTTTTTTATTGTTATACTTTTACTGTCATTATTACTCGGTTCCTCTTGGGTTATACTTTCAAAAAGTGATAAAATGTTTACCACGGAGAATATATTACATTTAACTCTAATTTGTAGTTTTGTTTTTAGACATAGTCCTTCATTTACTCCAATTATGTTATTACATACAAGAATATTAATTCTAAAAGATATGAGAAAATTATTAAATATGAACAAAAATAGAAGGGGAATAATATTTGGTACAGAATTTATGTGTAAATATTAATTTTACTGTTAAGAGAGAGACTATCTTATAAGTATAGACTTATTTAAATCTGAATTCCAATAATAGGTAAGTAAATAAACCCTGGAAACTAACGCATTTGAGGCTGTCTAATAAAGTATCGCATTCCTTTTATTTCAGTGAAAGACAGAAGAACCTCACCATTTCATGTATCTTTGGCCACCCTAAACTATAATTTTTTCTCTACTTCTCACACACCCAGCATGCATACAGGTCCTGTAAATCTAATAACTCATTATGAGCGTCAATTGTATACTTAGCACTATATATTAAAAAGTTCTTCTACTGAATGTAATTGTCAAATTTACACCCTCCTTAAATCAAAACTTAGCTTTTTGTATTTGACAAATGACCACCTATAATCAGACTGCTGAAATAGAACTGTTTCAACTCCTCTTTTGAGAGTGTTACTTGACATGGCAAATCACAAACCTGTGACAGGTATTACTTGAATACACACTGGAATTTCCCACTGTTCCTTGTAGCTTGGTCCATGATTATTTAATAAGGTAAATAATGCTTGACTAGTTAGAGCTATCTGAGGGTGATATCTTGCAACAAGCTTCTCTGCATTTGGGTCTTTACTAATGTCCTGAAAAACAACATGAAACTTGTTACTTGATTACACTTATTAGAAACTTCTTTGATTAAATAATGAAAAGAAGGGAGAAATTCAGGAAGGGTACTTTAGAACAACCAGGTTACATGTACTTTATGAGGTACAGAAGATTGCTTACGAAGATCCAAAACCACTTTACTACTTACATAATGCATAGCTGCAGCTGTTTGTTCTGGTGTTTCAGTGGTGGGTATATCTTTTGACAGCTGCAACTTTGCAGGCATTGAGGGAAATACTGTTTTCACATACTTTACACTGCCCTAAATAAGAAAAAAAAATGAATGTTTTATTGCAGAAATCTTGATGTATTTTTTCCCTGAAGTATCTTTTCATCATATGAAACTTATAACTTAAAATTCTTCATTGTACTAAATGCAAATATCAAATTTACAGACGTCTTAAGACAAGACCTTAATGTTTTTACTTGACAACCACCATATAGTTGCTTTTTAAAGATTTTATTTATTTATTTATTTTTGGTTGCATTGGGTCTTAGCTAGGTCACGTGGGATCTTTCGTTGTGGTGCACAGGCTCTCTAGTTGTGGCACGCGGGCTAAAGAGCGCGTAGGCTCTATAGTTGGGGTGCATGGGCTCTGTAGTTGCAGCATGTGGGCTTAGATGTCCTGCGGCATGTGGGATCTTAGTTCCCCGACCAGGGATCAAATCTGAGTCCCCTGCATTGGAAAGCGGATTCTTAACCACTGTACCACCAGGGAAGTCCCCCATATAGGTTTTTTTTAAAAAAAGGGTCCAAGATAAGGGTGCCATGAAATCATCCTGTCATTTTAAAATCTAACCTCTCATTTTATGAAGTACAAGTCAGAGCAGGGTATAAGAGAAACTCTAAAATATCTTCTTTACACACACCTACTTCCAACATGATATTGAGTAAAATCCCCTTAAAAGAAAAGCTTTCTGCTTGTATTCAGAAACATAAAAGAGATGGAAACTAAGAAAAGAAAATCAAGAAATAAAGTTGGTAGTGATATTTTTTTTTAACTTTTTATTTTTTCTTTAAATATTTATTTATTTATTTGGCTGCACCGGGTCTTAGCTGGTGGCACGTGGGATCTTCGTTGCGGCACGTGGGGTTTGGTTCCCTGACCAGGGATTGAACCCAGGCCCCCTGCACTGGGAGTGCAGAGTCTTAACCACCGGACCACCAGGGAAGTCCCAGTAGTGATATTTTTAAAATCATCAAGTAATGGTAGTCATACATTAAAAGGGGACACATTTGTATTGCGTATTTTAAAAAGTATATCTTGTTACTGCTCAAAATTTAAACATAAATACTGAAATATGTCTAAATTATGCTTCTGTGTGAAATACAGATGATGTTTCAGACAAAAATAAGTTTACTTTTATTTTCTTATGGTAAACCTTACCAATGCAAGAAGAGTTTTTTCTAACTTTAATCCCATCTCTATTCTGAATGGGAAGAATCCCATTAAGCTGGTGACTTCATGGAGAGTATAGAATTCTGGATACTTTTTCACTTGTTCAATACAAGCTTTTAAAATTTGCTAAAAAATAAAAATTAAGAGAAATTCATTTTTTTGTACTTCTCTAATAATGCAACAAAAATAACTTAGTCACATGTGACTAAATAATTATTCATTTCAAATATGAGCCTCATTTCATTAACCGAACTTCTAACAATCCAGGCACACTGTATATTCCTTACTTGATTTAAACGCTTATTTTTTGTAACAATTCTTTTTAACCTAATTTCTTAAAACATTGATGTTTAATAATACTAAAATTAGCAATTGTATTAAAATTTAAAGTTAGAGAAGACACATCATATTTTCTCTGCTATTTAAGAAACTGTCAAAGAAATAAAGCCACGTGAAAATTTTAACACACTTTATGGGAATAAAAGCAGTTACATGAATGATTAGAAATAAGTAAGTTTAATACCCTAAAAAGATCCCCAAGCACAATGAATTAATGAAGTAGTTATCTTACAGGTCATTCTAACCTTCAATCTAAAAAATAAATGAGAAATTTTATAACTACTTCAAATGATGGAGTATTTAGTATTTTCTTCTCTCCAAAATATTCTCAAAATATTAATGACTTACCAGGAAATGTAATGAGGAAGAAAAATTCACAGTTTCACCCAAGCATGTGATAACATGTAAATAACTCAAAGAAGCACAGCAGTTTTGGAGGGGGTAGGGGAGTTATAAAACCATACATACTACATTATCTTCTAAGATACAGTTGTCCCTCGTGTCTCTGGAATCCCCCATGGATACCAAAATCCAAGGATGCTCAAATCCCTTATTTGAAATGGTATAGTACCATCAGCCCTCCATATCCACTGATGTAGAACCCACGGATACGGAGGGCCAAATGTATGTGTTTTCTCTTCTTCTCTCAATGAACCTTAATCTGAACCTTTTAGAATATAGTTTATATCACAAAAGCTTTTAGCAATAAGCATATATATATATATATATACATACACATATATATATATGTGTGTGTATATATATATATATATTTTTTTTTTTTTGGTACGTGGGTCTCTTGCTGTTGTGGCCTCTCCCGTTGCGGAGCACAGGCTCTGGACGTGCAGGCTCAGCGGCCATGGCTCACGGGCCCAGCCGCTCCGCGGCATGTGGGATCTTCCTGGACCGGGGCACGAACCCATGACCCCTGCATTGGCAGGCGGACTCTCAACCACTGTGCTACCAGGGAAGCCCCAATAAGCATATTTTTATATCTTACACCCTCTTTCCCTTCAGATATTTATAAAGTGTGTCAAGCTACAAATCAATAACATTACTCCAGTACATCTTTTTATCTATAGTTTCATATCCTCTTCTTTCTTTAATCCTCACTCTCTATTATCTTTCACATTTCCCCCCTCAATTCTACGCTTTTCAATAATGACCTCGATATTTAATCAGGATATTACTTGCAATTAAGACAGATATAGGTTAATATGAAGAAGTTCTGTTTGCTCTTAAAAACCCTAGTAAACCGCAAACTCGGATCTGCATAATATCTTTGCTCCTCATTTATAATATTAGTCAACTTTCACCCCTAATATTCCTATCCTATAGAAGTCATTACAAAAATCTAAACATGCAAAGGAAAGCAATATATAAGAACTATGTGACATATAGACTACTCTGATTAGATATTTATCAGCACATCTTTCTTGGTAAAACTATGCTAGATGTTACAGTGCTTTTTAAGTGAGTTTCACTTAACTCAGTAATTATGGCAAGAGAAAAATTCAAGGGAAAATCTAAGACAGTTTTATACCTATACTCAGATACACTACACAGTATTAAAGGTATTTCACAACTGGTAGATATTAAGTAACTAAAGGAGCATTATTTAATATATTTAATTAAAAACTTTAATTAGTAATTTACTTATGTTTGAAAAACTGCTAAGAGTGAACAAAGGAGGTTAAGAGATTCAGGCTGTTCCCCACCACCCACTCCCGAATGTTATTTAACATGCAAAGTATCTTGAAAGTTAAAAACACCAAAAACACATTTATCACTTACAAAGAAAGATGAAAATAACTATGCTCCAGAAAGAGAAAATATAATATGTTTTCATACATGTTTGAAGCTTAAAATTTAACAGATACTGCTTCTGGCAATATGATAAAGTAGGTACCTTGAAGAACACTCCTATCCAAACCACACTAGATGCTGGATAAATTACAACTAACAATTTTCATGCATTGCTGGGCTTGGTAAAAGCGAGGAGAATCTCCAAGGACCATAAATAAATAAATAAACGCCAAACATCTAGAATGAGGAGAAACAGGAGCTGTGAGCAGTAAGAAAACCCATGAAAGGTGAAGTGGCTTGAGGGCAAATGCCTCAACCAGTTCTAAGATCAGGTAGGGAGCTGAACAGGAGAGCCCTACATTTAAGGCTTGAAAAGCAGAGATTTGAACAGATATCTGTACAACCATGTTCACAGTAGCATTATTCACAACAGCCAAAAGGTGGAAGCAAATCAAATGTCCATCAATGGAAGAATGGATAAACAAAATGTCCATATACATACAATGGAATATTCAGCCTTAAAAAGGAAGGAAATTATGCCACATGCTAGAACATGTATGAATCTTGAAGACATTATGCTAAGTAAAATAAGCGAGTCACAAAAAGACAAATACTATATGATTCCACTTATATGGGGGTACCTACAACAGACAAATTCAGACACAGAAAGTAGCATGGTGAGTGGCACAATAATAAATAAATATTTCCTGTTTGTCCCTGGTTCCTGACACACAGCTCCTAAATTTCTTGGAATCCCCTAAGTGATAAGAATGTCTTTTTTATGCTAATTAGATGACAAAAGGCCCATAGATAGCTAATCACCAGCAGCCAATGATTTAATCAAGCATGCCCACTAAATGAAATCTCCATAAAACTCCCCTTAAGGGCTTCCCTGGTGGCGCAGTGGTTGAGAGCCCGCCTGCCGATGCAGGGGACACAGGTTCGTGCCCCGGTCCGGGAAGATCTCACATGCCACGGAGCGGCTGGGCCCGTGAGCCATGGCCGCTGAGCCTGTGTTCCGCAACGGGAGAGGCCGCAGCAATGAGAGGTCCGCGTACCGCAAAAAAAAAAAAAAAAAAAAAGGTTAAGGGGCTTCCCTTGTGGTGCAGTGGTTAAGAATCCACCTGCCAATGCAGGGGACACAGGTTTGATCCCTGGTCCAGTAAGATTCCTCACACCACGGAACAACTAAGCCTGTGCACCACAACTACTGAGCCTGTGCTCTAAAGCCTGTGAGCCACAACTACTGAAGCCCACGTGCCTAGAACCCGTGGTCTGCAAAAAGAGAAGCCATCACAATGAGAAGCCCGCACACCACAACAAAGAGTAGCCCCCGCTAGCCGCAACTAGAGGAAGCCCATGCGCAGCAATAAAGACCCAATGCAGCCATAAATAAATAATAAATAAGTAAATAAAATCTATTAAGAAAATAATAAAAATGGTTAAGACAGTAAATTTTATGTTATGTGTATATTACCATAATTAAAAATTGTTTTTTAAAAAAAGGAAGGATATTGACACATGCTATAACATGGGTGAATCTTGAAGACATTATGCTAAGTAAAATAAGCCAATCACAAAAGGACAAATATTGAAATGACTCCACTTATATAAAGTACCTAGTGAAGTTAAATTCATAGAAATAAAAAATAAAATGGTGGTTGTCAGGGACTGGGGGGAAGAGGGAATGATGAGTTATTATTTAATGAATACAGAGTTTCAGTTTGGGACAATGGAAAAATTTGGGAATGGATGATGAAAATCCACTTACAACAGTGCGCAAGTATTTAATGCCATTGAACTATCCTTAAAAATGGTTAAAATGGTAAATTTTATGTTATATATATATTTTACCACACCAAAAAAAGAGAGGGGCCTCCCTGGTGGCGCAGTGGTTGAGAGTCCGCCTGCCGATGCAGGGGACATGAGTTCATGCCCTGGTCCGGGAAGATCCCACATGCTGCGGAGTGACTAGGCCCGTGAGCCATGGCCGCTGAGCCTGCGCCTCCGGAGCCTGTGCTCCGCAACGGGAGAGGCCGCAACAGTGAGAGGCCCGCGTACCGCAAAAAAAAAAAAAGAGAGAGAAATGGAAGACAGACTGAAACCTAGGACGTTTGGGAATTCCAGAGAGAGAGTTGTGAAAACAAAAAAGAAGCAATAATTGAAAATGGCTGAGAATTTTCAAGAACTGATGATGGATTTGAATCTACAGATACAAGACACACAATGAAACAAGTAGAATTTTATTCTAATAAAGTACATTGTAATGAAACTGTAATACACCAAAAATTAAGAGCAGTCAGAAAGAAAAGGCAGATTCCCTAAAAGAAATGACAATTAAACAAACAATACACTTTTCAGTAATAATACGTGAGCCAGAAAAAGTAGAATTATATTATCAAACGCTGAGAAATAAAACAAACTGTCGACTTAGAACTATGTATGGAGCAAAACTATCTTATTAGAATGAGAACAAAATAAAAATATTTCCAGGTAACAAAGAAGAAGATTGTTCATTACCAAGAGACCTTCACCAAAGGAACATCTAGAACATATAACATTTCAGGAAAAATGAAGAGGATTTCAGAATGTAGATTTTAAAAGAGGAGATGGAAAGGCAAAAAAGATCCAAATTTGTAGATAAAAGAAGACAAACATTGTTCATATAAAATATGTACCTAGGTTTTTTTACCTTTAAAAACCTAGGTTTTTAAACCTACGTAGGTTTAAAAAAGAGACAGCATCAAAACAATAATATCAGTGAGGAGGGATGTGATGAAAGTCAAAATGCTCTATGGTCTCTGTAGATGTATAGGTTAATAGAACTAAATAGAGTTGAGAAATTTACCCATAGGTCAGTGGTGACAAGGTAATTCAATAAGGAAAAAATTCATTGTGAAAATTCAAGAGTAACCACTAAGAACAACAACAACATCAAAAATGTATAAATTCCAATCAGTAGAGAGGGAAAAAAGAAGGGGGAAAAAGTCAATCTCCTCAAAAGAAGTCAAAGAAAGAAGTTTAGAAAAAGACAAATAGAAATCATAAACAGGTTTATATACATAAATTATCACAATGAATGTAAATGACTCAACTTTTTAATTAATAGGCAAGAGATGGTCAGATCTTATTTATTAAAAAGGCACTCTAGCTAAACATCATTTTAAGAGGTATTTGTTTCCATAATTAAAAATTATTTCTATAGTTCTATAGAATCTACAGAACTTTAATATAAGTTCTATAGATTCAAAGCAATCCCAATTAAAGTCCCACTTAGTTTTCTTTTAGAAATTTTGATTCCAAAGTAGTTTTTTTCTAGGAATTGACAAGCTGATTCCAAAGTTTTCATGGAAATGCAAAGAACCAATAAAAGCCAAAACAATTTTAAAAAAGCACAAAGTTGTAGGATTTCTACCAGATGGTTTCTTGTAGTCTTCCACTACAAGACACGGTGGTATTGGCATAAAGACAGAGATATAGATTAATGAAATAGATTAGAGTCATGAAATTGACCCACACATCATTGGTGAAAAGGCAATTTAATGAGGGGAAAAAATAGCTTTTTCAACCAATAGCGCGAAACGATTTCTCAACATTGGCACTACTGACGTTTTAGACCAGATAATTCTTTGTGTTGGGGGGCAACCTTTACATTGCAGGATATTTAACAACATTCTTGGCTCTACCCACTAGATGCCAGAAGCACTCCTTCCTCGGTTATAAGAACCCAAAATATTTCTAGACATTACCATATGTCCGGTAGGAGGCAAAATCACTCTCAGTAGAGAATCACTATGCTTGAACAACGAGATATCCAGATGAAAGGAAAATTAACTTTGACCCAAACCTCACATCTTACACAAAAAAATAACTTGAAATTAACATACACACATTCACATAAAAGTTAAAACTATAAAACCTCTAGATCAGGGTTTCTCAACACAAGTACTACTGACATTTGAAGCTCCATAATTCTTTGCTGTGGGGGATGTTATATACATTGTAGGATGTTTAACAGCATCCCTGGCCTTTAGCCACTAGATACGAGTAATTCTCTGCCAGTTGTGACAATCAAAAGTATCTCCAGACACTGCTGAAGTCCCCTGCGTGGGGAGTGGGCACAAGGGTAAAGGAGTAAAAGTGACCTCGGATAAGAACCACTTGGGGTTGGCAAATATTTCTATGCTAGAACACATACAAGCACCAACCATAAAACACTTGCAAAAATTAGACTTCATTAAAATTAAAATTCTGTTTTTTGAGAGACTATTAAAAAAATTAAAAAGCATGTCACAAACTGGGAGAAAACTATACACACACACACACACACACACACACACACATATAAAACAGGTTTGTATTCAGAATATATAAAGAACTGTCAAAAATCAATAAAAATAAAAACCAATAAAATTAGCAAAAGATGTTAACAGACATTTCACAAAAGCCAATAAAAACACAAAAAAGATGTTCAAACATCACTGCTCTTTGGGGATATGCAAACTAAAGCCATAATGAGACACTACTACACACCATAGGTTGGCTAAAATTTAAAAAGATCAACAATGTTAAGTTTTAGCTAAAGTGTAGAACAACTGGAACTCTCATACATTCACTGTTGGCGGGAGCATAAAATAGTACATCCACTATGGAAAACAGCTTGGCAGTTTCTAATAAAATTTAACTTTGTACACTTGCCAGATGACCTATAAATACTATACCTAGTTATATACCCAAGAAAATGCAAATATATTCCCCCCCAAAATCTTGTACAAGAATGTTCTTAATAGCTTTATTCAAAATTGCCCCAAACTGGAAATAACACAACTGCCCATCAACAGTTGAACTGGTAAACCAATTTTGGTATAACCATACAATAAAACAAAAAGGAATAAAAAGGAATACATTATGGATACTTGCATCAATGTGGATGAATCTCAAAAATGCTGACTGAAAGAAGTCAGACACAAAAGAATACACTGTGTGTGATTCAATTTTTATAAAACTCCAGAAAAGGCAAATCTAATCTATGGTGACAGAAAGCAAATAGGTGGTTTCCTAGGGCCATGGATGGAAAGAGGCACAGAGATCTTTTTAGTGTGATAGAAATACTCCATATCAGGACTTCCCCGGTGGCACAGTGGTTAAGAATCCACCTGCCAATGCAGGGGTGTATGGGTTTGATCCCCGGTCTGGGAATACCCCATGTGATACGGAGGAACTAAGCCCATGCGCCACAACTACTGAGCCTGTGCTTTAGAGCCCGCGAGCCACAACTACTGAGTCCGCGCACCACAACTACTGAAGCCCAAGCACCCTACAGCCCATGTGCCGTAACTACTGAAGCCCACGTGCTCTAGGGCCCGCGTGCTGCAACTACTGAAGCCCACGTGCCAAGAGCCCGTGCTCCGCAATGAGAGAAGCCCCCGCTTGCCGCAACAAAGACCCAACACAGCCAAAAATAAATAAAATTTAAAAAAATAGTAATAAAATACATTAAAAAAATAAAATATTATAAAAAAAGAAAAGAGAAAGAAATACTCCATATCATGGCTGGCGTCATGGTTACACAGGAAGACTCACTGACATGCACTTAAAATCGATTCTTATTGTATGTAAATTTTACCTCAGTAAAATTGATTTAAAGTTAAATATAGATTAAAAAGGGAGAGTTTATTCCTAGAAGAGAACATAGGCAAAACATTCTCTGACATAAATTGTACCAATGTTTTCTTAGGTCAGTCTCCCAAGGCAATAGCAATAAAAACAATATAAACAAATGGGACCTAATCAAACCTACAAACTTTTGCACAGCAAAGGAAACCATGAACATAATGAAAAGACAACATACAAAATGGGAGAAAATATTTGCAAACAATGTGACCAACAAGGGCCTAATTTCCAAAATATACAAACAGCTCATACAACTCAACAACAAAAAAACAAACAAGCCAATCCAAAAATGGGCAGAAGACCTAAATAAACATTTCTCCAAAGAAATACAGATGGCCAATAGGCACATGAAAAGATGGACAACACTGCTAATTATAAGAGAAATGCAAATCAAAACTACAATGAGGTACCACCCACACTGGTCAGAAAGGCCATCTTTAAAAAATCTGCAAACAACAAATGCTGGAGAGGGTGTGGAAAAAAGGGAACCCTCCTACACTGCTGGTGGGAATAGAAGTTGATGCAGCCACTGTGGAAAACAGTAGGGAGGGACTTCCCTGGTGATCCAATGGGTAAGACTCTGAGCCCCCAATGTGTGGGGGGGCCCAGGTTCGATCCCTGGTCAGGGAACTAGATCCTGCATGCATGCTGCAGCTAAGAGTTCGCATGCCGCAACTAAGAGTCCACATGCTGCAACTAAAAGATTCCACATGCCGCAATGAAGATCCCACGTACCACAACTAAGACTCAGCGCAGCCAAAATAAATAAAGAAAGAAAGAAATATCAAAAAAAAAGAAAGAAAGAAAACACTAGAGAGGTTTCTCAGAAAACTAAAAATAGAATTACCATATCAGCCAGCAATCCCACTTCTGGGCACATATCCAGACAAAACTATAATTCAAAAAGATACATGCATCCCTATATTCATAGCAGCACTATTCACAGTAGCCAAGACATGGAAACAACCTAAATGTCCACCAACAGATGAATGGATAAAGAAGATGTGGTACAGATATACAATGGAATACTACTCAGCCATAAAAAAGAACAAAATAATGCCATTTGCAGCAACATGGATGCAACTAGAGATTATCATACTAAGTGAAGTCAGAAAGAGAAAGACAAATACCATATGATACCACTTATATATGGAATCTAAAATATGACACAAATGAAGCAATCTATGAAACAGAAACAGAATCACAGACATAGAGAACAGAGTGGTGGTTGCCAAGGGGGAGGAGGTTGGGGGAGGGATGGAGTGGGAGGTTGAGGTTAGCAGCTGTAAGCTTTTATATACAGAATGGATAAACAACAAGGTCCTACTGTATAGCATAGAGAACTATATTCAATATCCTATGATAAACCATAATGGAAAATAATATATTAAAAAAAAGAATGTAAAAAATGTATAACTGAATCACTTTGCTGTACAGCAGTTAATTAACAGAACATTGTAAATCAACTATACTTAAAAAACAAAGACAGAGTTTATTTAGTACATAATGGCTACACGTTCTAACAATATAAATGCAGTACTAAAAAAAGTACGGGAGAATGGTGAGAACATATGAAAAAAATTTTTCATGGTGAGAACATATGAAAAAATTTTTTCAAACTATTTTCAGAAATTCTATTGATTGGTGGCAATTGTATTATTCTGAGGCTGTTGTGAGTATAATGTGGGATAAAGCAAATGAGACACGTGGTAATTTTTTCTTTAAATGTACTTGTTCTAGCTCCATCTACTGAAAAAGTATCATAAACACTGATCAACTCAGGTGCAGTGAGCATCCCCAGTGCCCAGACTGTAGTCTTGAAATGCCATTTCGCACTAAAAGAAACAAAGACTCTAGAAAATGTTTCCAGGGCTGGGATAGGAAATGTACAAAATAAGCCTCAAAGACTCCTAGAGTGACTCAAAAGCCAGTATGAAGACCCCATCACTGGTCAAAGTTGGTATTATCTGAGTTTCAAAAAGGATAATTGTAGCGGACTAAAACCCATCAAATGTGTTTAACTTCATGATTCAATAATAATATTTTTTTTAAAAAGTGATCACCATTGTAAAATAAGAAGGAACCAATTAATTTTTTCAAAACTGGTATATAAAGAATCTAGCACTTTTTCTGCTACATGAAATGGGAAGCCAAAGAGTAGATGAGGAAAAACATATCTTAATAAAATTATTCCAACTAATGAATAAAAATAAATGACGCAATTAGAATTTTACAATTTTTCAAACCCCAGTGAATGAATAAATCTGGCATTAAGCATCAATAGCTACTAACATCACAAAAAACAATCAGACATTATGTGCCACCTGATTAAAGAAAACACTACCATCTATATGTTCAAACCCTTTGGCAAGACTATAATTCTGATCAAGCTTCTGGATCCAGTTCACAATTTGTAAGAAATAAAGAGCAAAAAAGAACATGTTGAACATCATCATGAATATATAGTTATCAAAATCTAGACTGTGGGAAACTCGAAAGGTCAAATGACCCAGGTTTTTGAAAAGATAAAGTTTAAAGAAAAAAAATATGGAGGGGGATCTTGTAGATTAAAAAAACTGTTTTATCAAATAAAAGAAAAAACTCCCAATGTAGTCTCCCTTATCCATGGGGGATATATTCCAAGACCCTCAGTGGATGTCTGAAATCGTGGATAAGACTGAATATCATTTCCTATTCATACATACCTATGATAAAGTTTAATTTAAAAATTAGGCACAGTAAGAGATTAGCAACAATAACTAATAATAAAATAAAAACAGAACAATTATAGCAATATTGTAATAAGTTATATGAATGTGGTAACTTTCTCTCTCTCAAAATATCTTACAAATTTAATGTCTTTTCAATCTTAACTAAGCACCTATCATGTGCTGCAGCTGTAACTTTTGCAGTTTGAGGTGTGACAGCAGAACATGAATTTCTTTTTCCTTTGTTATAATTTCATGGATAGAAGATTCGTTCTTACTGCAGATCTTAGTAACTGCAGCATATGATTTTTGTTCTTTCCTTACTAAGTTGAGAACTTTCGCCTTTTCACTGAAAGGAAACACTTTGCGGCTTCTTTTTGGCATACCCAAACTGCCAGCATCGCTACTCTTGCACTTTGGAGCCGTTATCAAGTAAAATAAGGGTGATTTGAACACAAGCACTGTGATACCTTGAAAGTCCATCTGATAACCAAGGTGGCTACTAAGAGATTAATGGGTGGGATATACTAGACAGAAGGATAATTCACATTGTGGGTGGGGTAGAGCGGGACTGTGAGAGACTTCATCACACTACTCAGAATGGTGTGTGATGAAGTATTTCTGGAATTTCCATTTGTGGGTAACTGACACGGAGTAAAGCAAAACCAAGATTAAGGGGGGACTACTGTACAACCCATAAAACTTTTGTATTTAGGATATACAAAACCTCCCACATATCAGTAACAAAAAGATGGAAAATCAAGTAGAATAAAGGGCAAAACTTGAACACTCAATTCACAGGAAATGACCAAGAAACATAGGAAAAGGTATAGTCTTATAAATATAGCACCCTATCCTCTAGATTGGTTAAAACTAAAATGACTGTAAGTATCAATTGTTGAGGATACGGAGTAAAAACCTCTCAAACACTGCTAGGTACAATGTAAACTGGCATGACCACTTTGGAAAACAGTCTAACATTATCTATTGAAGTTGAAGATATGCATACTCTATAACCCAACGATTTCATTCCTAGTCATATACCCAGTAGATACGTGTGTACATGTGCAGCAAGAGACATGTATGAGAATTTTCACAGGGGCACTGCTTACAATAGCTCAAAACTGGAAACAGCCCAGATTTTGATCAACAGAATAAACCAGTTTACTTATAGATGTACAGAAATAAAAATGAATGAAATACAACTACACACATACATACATATGAATCTCACAAACATACTATTGAGTAAAGGAAGAATTCTGTTCACATAAAAGAGCAAAAGAATTCACATAAAATTCAAACACAGGCAAAAGAAAACTTGAATTATCAAAAAAAAAATTTTCTTAAAGGCATGGAAATGATCAAACCAAACTTGGCACAGTGATTATTTCTTCAACAAGGGAAAATGTTATTATCTAGGAGGGATACACAGGGGCCTTCTAGGTTACTGGTAATGTTTTATTTCTTGACTTGGAAGAGAGTTACATAGGTGTTCACTATATAATTATTTGTTAAGCTGTACATATTTGTTCTAAATACTTTTGCATAGGTACATTACATTTCATAATATAAAATTAAAATTTTAAAACAATAAAAAGGTTAGAAAAAGATCAGTGAGTCTTTGGGGTAAGATGTAAAGTGTAATAAGACAATGTGCTGCCAAGTCAACCTGGCTAAAAAGCAAGACCTAATGCTGACTGCTAGCTATCAAATAATGTACTCTGTTCATAAACAGTTTTATATTCACTTAACAAGTAATTATACTGGGCACTTACTGTGTGCCAGGCATTATTCCAGTGACTGGGAACACCCCAGTGCGCAAACAGTACTTACATACAAGTGTTAGGGAGAAAGACAATAAACAAAACACGGTAAAGGAAATGCTGCGGGTGATGCTACTTTTTATGCGGTAATTACGAGTATCCTCAGTGATAGCTGGCAACTGAACAGAGAGAGACTTAAAGGAATCAAGGAACTAATCCATGCAGGTATCTGGGGAACAGCTTGCCAGAAAGATGGGAACAGCCAAAGAAAGGCCTTAAGGCAGGACCGTGCTTGATGTATTCAAGAGACACAAAGAGGTCAGGAGGCTGGAACAGAATAACTGAGAGGAACACGCAGGAGATGAAGCAGGCTTGGGGTGGTGGTGGTGAGGAGGCAGGATCATGTAGGGCACTGCAGAACTTTCTAAAGACTGTCTCTTCCTGAGTGAGATGAGAAGCCATTTGAAACCAGCAAAATGAGGGGATGTGATTTATGTTTTAAAACCATCATTGTGGGCTTCCCTGGTGGCACAGTGGTTGAGAATCTGCCTGCCAATGCAAGGGACACAGGTTTGAGCCCTGGCCCGGGAAGATCCCACATGCCGTGGAGCAACTAAGCCCGTGCACCACAAGTACTGAGCCTGCGCTCTAGAGCCTGAGAGCCATGACTACTGAAGCCTACGCACCTAGAGCCCGTGCTCCACAACAAGAGAAGCCAACACAATGAGAAACCTGCACACTACAACAAAGAGTAGCCCCCGCTCACAGCAACTAGAGAAAGCCTGTGCACAGCAATGAAGGCCCAACACAGCCAAAAATAAATAAATAAATTTTAAAAATTAAAAAAATAAACCATACATGATAAAATTGATAAATTTGAAATAAATAAATAAATAAAACTACTCACTGTACAAAACAATGTGATATACTTAATAGTATTGAACGCTACACTTAAAAATGGTTAAGATAGGGCTTCCCTGGTGGCACAGTGGTTGAGAGTCCGCCTGCTGATGCAGGGGACACGGGTTCGTGCCCCGGTCCGGGAAGATCCCACATGCCGTGGAGCGGCTGGGCCCGTGAGCCATGGCCGTTGAGCCTGCGCGTCCGGAGCCTGTGCTCCACAACAGGAGAGGCCACAACAGTGAGAGGCCTGCGTACCGAAGAAAAAAAAAAGTGTTTGTTTTAAAGTAGAATTTATACCCTCTGCTGTCCTCCAATTTATAATGAGCACTTTTTTAAAAAGCTGTGCTAAAATACCCTTAAAACCTACTATCTTAACCTTTTTGGGTTTTTTTTTGCGATACGCGGGCCTCTCACTGTTGCGGCCTCTCCCGTTGCACAGGCTCCGGGCTCAGTGGCCATGGCTCACGGGCCACCAGGGAAGCCCTGACTAGTTTTAAAGGCTTAAAAAAAAAAATTCAGACTGGTGTTGGTGTTTCTAGATGAATTCTACTACAACTCTACTATTAAGTTACTATTCAAGTAGTGTACTCTAAATTTTTCCTACGCCCACTACATGATGGGAGGATTTACATGCTTTGCTAATAAATGTGCATGAAACAGATAGTTAGTGGGAAGCATAAAACAGATAGTGGGAAGCATAAAACAGATAGTTAGTGGGAAGCAGCAGCATAGCACAGGGAGATCAGCTCCGTGCTTTGCGACAGCCTAGAGGGGTGGGATAGGGAGGGTGGGAGGGAGGCTCAAGAGGGAGGGGATATGGCGATATACGTATGCATATGGCTGATTCACTGTGTTCTACAACAGAAACACACACAGTATTGTGAAGCAATTATACTCCAATAAAGATGCATTAAAAAAATAAATGATAATTACCCTCAAAAAAAATTAAAAAATAAACCTGCATGAATAATTTAAGTATCAAAAAATTATTTGATGAAATTTATCATCCGGTGGCTGGTTACCATGAAAATAGTGAATATAAATTTATATGACTAGGTTCTAAAGGACCATACAGAATTTTAAGGACCAATATAACTCCTTAAACCCCATTCTCTCGCAAGGGAAATCAGTGCATCAGATCAAACCATCCATATGAGTAAAATATAACTCAAATACAGTAGATCATTAAAAGAAAAAAACATGAATATACTATAGTACCTGATTTTGAGGTGTCAGTATTTCTATTATTTAAATACATGATGAATAAAAGACCTACAGAAATTTGGTCTCTAATTTGACAATATTAACATGTGCTTTTGGAAAATCATCACACATTTTAAAATGCTGCTATTGCATATTACTTGGCAGTTTAAGTAAATGTGATTTTTTTTTTTTACCTCTGTGAAGAGACGAGCGTCATCAGAAAGCATATTATAATCCTGTGCACATTTCTTTGCAGAATTCTGCAAAAATTTTAGGAATTCTGTAACTTCTTCATTCACATGTTTTTTCATATCCTGATTTAAAAAAAAAGTAGACATATCTTAGAATAAGAAGCTTGGTTAAAAACAATCACTTCTCAATTGCTGCACTAATAATATGGACTTAAAGTATCATGTCCAAAGCAGAAATCACAAAAAAGTTCATTCCACAAAAAGAGAAAAGCTAATGACTAATGCTACAATATATGATTAGGAATTAATAAGCTCATTTTATAAAATGCTCTTAACATAAAAAGGACAAACACCCAAATGGAAAAATAAGCAAACATATAAATATGCAAGTTACAAAAGAAGAATTAGAAATGGCTTATAAACACATGGAAAATGCTTATTTTCATTAGTAACCACTGTAAGTTAATAAAAAACAAGAGATTGCCATTTTTTCCATATCAAATTAGAGGCAAAAAAATAACGTTCATTGTTAGTGAAGATATTTTGAAAAAAACCTTCTTACAGTACTGGTACATACAAATTGGTTTAAACTTTTTTTCAGAACAATTTACTCGTGTGTAACTGCAGATCAAAGCCTTAAAAACATGTATAGTTTTTGATCTGGTAATTATATTTTTAAGAATTTATCTTAAGGAAACAATCATAGATATGAACAAAGAGTTTGCAACAATGACATTCAGCACAGCATCACTTACCTAATCGAGAATTTGGTAACTACTTAATTAAAGTAATAATTAACAAAAATTTTAAAGTGGTTCAAGGTGCAAGGTAAAGTTCTACTGCTAGTACTTAATATGAACTGGGGTGAAATATACTCAGAACTAGAGCAAAATGCCTCGACTATAATAGAAACAATAGAATTAAAGCACCAATGTTCTGTCAATTAAACTCCTTATAGTTTCCATTTTTATTAATGTGATTGCACCTAAAAACATAAAAGCAAATTTCAAATATTTCCTAACTTTTAAATATTTTTTAACTGACGCTGAAGAAAACAATACATACCAAGTACTGCAAGTATTCATTTTTATTTATTCCAACAGCTTTGGAACTCACAGGGATTTTTGCATATTTAACCAACAAATCCACATAATTCCTCTGCTCTCTCTGTGAGAAACGAGAGAAACGAGGATAAGGAACTCTTGGTTTTGGAAGAAGAACCATTCCAACTGTGGTTTTCACTTTTTCCTTTGCTTGAGTTGCTGAACTAACTGCCGGCTCAGTTTCTACGGAACTTGCTGAGGCATTCAAATTTTCTCCTATACGTCTGGGGAAAAAAAATACAATTTACAAATATGTGCTTTTCACATGAAGATTACTATCATGAAACTTCATGATTCTCAATCACCAGGGAGAATACAGAGTGATTAACAGAGTAAATTCTGGATTATTATCTAACTCTGCCACCTGCATTTTGATGTTTAGCCATTTAGTATAAATTAAGTATTCTGCAGGATAGGATCACATTACAAGTTTACCTTCAATTACCTGATGGAGAGGAAGAGGCAAAATCCTTAGACAAGTTATTCAATTTGGAAGCTTCCTCCCTTTATTGAAGAGGGGTAAATCACTCTTGCTAGTTATATATGCAGGTATTTTGTGTTTACATTTTATTACAATTCAAGTTGTTTTTTAATACCTAAAGTCTTCAATAAGATATATCAGTTAATGCAGTGAACAAAAGCCACTAAGAGCAGGATATGTTGGGGTCACAAACTTGAAGTTCACAAATTCACTGAGATTCTAAATTTTCTGGTTTCCTCTGCTTTAATTATCTCAAGAATTTAAAAGAAAATCCCAACACTCTGTGATATATTTTATGGAAATAACAGTGGTTTTAGAAAAGTTGTATAATCCTCTATCACTCATGCACATGGCTGAGTTTATGGAAATGTCTTTATGTTTTGTATAGATACAAAAGAGAAATCTTGGCACATCTATAATGAAATACACTACAGGAAAAACTGGTGAGTAGCTAGAGAACCTGTTACCCTATCTGTTTATGAAAGCCTACCCCAAATTTAAAAAAAAATCAGCTTACTACCCCAATTAAGGTATATGACACAAATTTCTTATCTTGTAAATAATCTGTCTCTATTGCTGCTATTCAGTGTTATAACCTACATTTTTCATAAGAAAGTCTTAAAGTACACAAACACACACACACACACACACACACACACGAAACTACATTTCCTTAGCCTCTACAACTTCAATTTCCACCACAGTAATGATTTGGTTCCAAACTAAAAAGCGTGAGTTAAGCCCCATCCAAAGCTACCATTAATTTGTTTTAGATCAACGTTAAAATATTAGAATAAATACGATAAAAATTCCAAAATTCTTTAAAAAAAGACTTAGAGCCCTCAAATAAGGCAAAATATTCAACATTACTCTTTTAGAGCTAAACTCTGGATGTAAAACTAACCAAGAGAGCAGGTTAGTAAATGGAAAAAGAATTTTGGAAATTAAAATAAGGATGCTTAGATTGGCTCTGAAAATAATACAGGTGAAAGAAGACATACTTAGCTACTAAAGTTTCTCCAATAACTGCATAAAAATAAGCATATTTTAGGTTAACAAAATGAATATTAACTGCTGATCTTGGGAGAAATGTATTACAGCAAATTGATTTCTCACTAGAAAATGTCTTGAGAGCTATTCAAACCTAACAGTATTGTGTCCGCAATTCTTAACAATACTGCTTCACGGCTGTCTCTCTGAATATGAGAACATGTCTGTCCTTGTGACACAAACTGGCAAATTTAATTAAGCTGCTGCAGCAACAAGATGCTGACTCAGATACGCCAGACTAGGAATGTCAAGAAATTCTAGCAGTTTAAATTGGCTACATTCAGCAAAGAATGAAACGGCAGCACATCAAGATCATTTCTGTGTGCAGCGCTGTCAAAATCTTCATCAGGGTGCAAGCCAAAAGCATCTGATGGGTTTTTTCTATCCACATTTACAGCATTATATTTTATTTAAGTTGATGGTTTGAAGTTTTCTCCCTTCATTTTGTCAACTCTCCTTTTTTACTTTAAGTCTCTATGAAAAAAAGGCAGAATTCAAAAGTTTTCGTTTCCTATGCTTTAAGTCTCCTGGTTTGGGTAGCTTCTTTAAGTAGCATTTGGAAATGGTACTTCTAGCCTCCATCTAAAG
Organism: Aethalodelphis obliquidens; assembly: GCF_003676395.1. Lineage (NCBI taxonomy): Eukaryota > Metazoa > Chordata > Mammalia > Artiodactyla > Delphinidae > Aethalodelphis > Aethalodelphis obliquidens. Next base: position 7,740,602 of record NW_020837970.1, read on the forward strand.
TCTACCTGTACCTCCTGAATTTGATTTACTTATGTACATTAAACATGTTAAAATTTCTTCTTTTTCTTCTTTTTTGTGTATTTGAAGCTTCTTTCCCCTTTGTTGGCTTAAAACTCAGTTATAAATATCAATAACCAGAAACTAATTTTTTTTTTTAATTTTGGCTGCATTGGGTCTTCGTTGCTGCGCACAGGCTTTCTCTAGTTGCAGCGAGCAAGGGCTGTGCAGGCTTCTCATTGCGGTGTCTTCTCTTCGTTGCAGAGCATGGGCTCTAGGCACATGGGCTTCAGTAGTTGTGGCACGCGGGCTCAGCAGTTGTGGCTCATGGGCTCAGCAGTTGTGGCTCATGGGCTCTAGAGCACAAGCTCAGTAGTTGTGGCGCACAGGCTTAGTTGCTCTGCGGCATGTGGGATCTTCCCGGACCAGGGTTCGAACCCCTGTTCCTTGCACTGGCAGGCGGATTCCCAACCACTGCGCCACCAGCGAAGTCCCCAGAAACTAATTTTTAAAAGGCAAATACTTACCTTTCAGTGGAGGGAAAAGGGTTGAATAAAAACCTCATATTGTTGAAAGTAGCATAATTAGAGGTATCAATATTTTCCCAAATATGTTTTTATAGAAAACAAAATACAAAATTAGGGCTAATAAATTTACATTCTTCCGAGTCTTTTTTTGTTTTTTTCTTCCTGGTTTTTTCATCAAGAAAACTGTGGTAGGGCTTCCCTGGTGGCGCAGTGGTTGAGAGTCCGCCTGCCGATGCAGGGGACACGGGTTCGTGCCCTGGTCCGGGAGGGTCCCACGTGCCGCGGAGCGGCTGGGCCCGTGAGCCACGGCCGCTGGGCCTGCGCGTCCGGAGCCTGCGCTCCGCAACGGGAGAGGCCACAACAGTGAGAGGCCCACGTACCATTAAAAAAAAAAAAAAAAAAAAAAAAAAAGAAAACTGTGGTAATTTAATATAGTCTGAAAATCCATTCTTACTATAATAAAACTAAAGGTTAGCAAAAAAGACTAGAAACATACGAAATCAATGACTTGTGTCTTTATTTCTTCTATGCTAAAAGGTGTATTATACTAACAAATTATTTTGTGCTATATAGAAATCTAAAGAAAAACAAGTGATATTCTAAGAAAAAAAGATTTTAGGTGTTAAGTGTACTCAACTTCCAGTAGGACGTCCTCTCCCTTACAAATTTCAGACTATAATCCACGCTTGGGATATGCTGAATAGAACCGGATTTGAAAAGGACCATAAAATAATTAAGAAGCAGTAGCAAGGGACTTCCCTGGTGGGGCAGTAGTTGAGAATCTGCCTGCCAATGCAGGGGACATGGGTTCGATCCCTGGTCCAGGAAGATTCCACATGCCGCGGAGCAACTAAGCCTGTGCGCCACAACTACTGAGCCTGTGCTCTAGAGCCACAACTACTGAAGCCCGAGTACCTAGAGCCCGTGCTCCACAAGAGAAGCCACCGCAATGAGAAGGCCACGCACCACAACAAAGAGTAGCCCCCATCCGCCACAACTAGAGAAAGCTCACGCGCAGCAACGAAGACCCAATGCAGCCAAAAAAAAAAAAGATGCTCATTGTTTGTAACAGTAAAGGAATGGAAACAACCTAAATGAGTATCAGTGGTAGCAATTAATTGATTCCACTAAGAAATACCACTGTCACCAGAAAACTAGGAGGAAAATTAGAGTGAGATATCTCTATGGTCAAGAGCTCATTGCTGATTTTAAGAGGAGCAGTTTTAGTAGCCTAGTGAGGGCAAAAGGCAGATTACAGTGGAATGTTCAGTGAAAGCACGTGCAATGGGATACGCAATAAAGGGAAGGGTTTTTTTTTTTTTTTTTTCGGTACACGGGCCTCTCACTGTTGTGGCCTCTCCCGTTGCGGAGCACAGGCTCCGGATGCACAGGCTCAGCGGCCATGGCTCACGGGGCTAGTCGCTCCGTGGCACGTGGGATCTTCCCGGACCGGGGCACAAACCCGTGTCCCCTGCATCGGCAGACAGTCTCTCAACCACTGCGCCACCAGGGAAGCCCCCTCCATCCCGTTTTTTAAATTGATTCTCCAAATCTGTCTTTTGGCTGGAGAGTTTAATCCATTTAAAGTAATTATTGGGAGGGAGGGACTCAGCAGTGTTATTTTGTTAATTGGTTTTGGTATGTCTTATAGATTTTTTGTCCCTCATTTCCTCCCAGCAAGCATATACAAGTATTTAAAGAAGTCTAAGTACAAATGAGAGAAGAGCTAAGAAAGCAACTAGGAGGGAATGTGGGACCCAGGGACTGAGATGGGACAAACTTGAGCATGTTTAAATATTGGTCAAGAGAGAACAAAGAGGGACTTCCCTGGCAGTCCAGTGGTTAGGACTCTGCGCTTCCACTGCAGGGGGCATGGGTTCGATCCCTGGTATGGGAACTAAGATCCCACAAGCTGAGCGGCATGGCTTAAAAAAAAGAGAGACAGGAGTTAAGAGGGGATGCTAATTGACAGAAAGGGTACTGAAAAGGCAGGAAAAGATGGGGTCCCATTCCATGCAGAGGCTACAAGTATGATTCCTCCATTGCAAAAGGAGTGGAGAAAGGATGAAAGTTAAAAATTAAGCTCCCCTAGGGGAGCCCCCCAATTCCTCATTTGGCATATTTTCACTGCTTTCTAGTAAACTTGATTAGTTTTAAGATTCATCCACAATAGAGTTGAAACAGGTAATCACAAAGGAAAGAAGAGCTGTTACAGGCAAGTAAGCAGTGAGAACGGAAAATCATCACTTAATAGGCATTTTCATACCAGAAAAAAACTCTATGGCAATTTGGTGGTATCTATTAAAATATAAAATGTTTATAGAATCTGCCCAAACAATTCAATTTCTACGAATTTATCTTACAGAAATAATTACAAGAACTTTATAAATGTTACTGTTTAAAATCCCAAAGAAAGAGGAACACAAACATTTTGCAATGTAAAACTAGCTAAAATAATTAAAAGTATCTCTGTATAGTAAAATAATATGCAACCATTAAGAAGACTGAGTTAATGTAGGGGCACAAAATACCCAAACTATTACTTTAAATGAAAAAAGCAAATTGCAAAACAGTTTTATAGTGTTTACAGCATTTTACAGCATTTATGGTGTGATCCCCCACCCCTTCTTTCGGCCATGCCACACGGCTTGCGGGATCTTAGTTCCCTGACCAGGGATTGAACCTGGGCCCTCAGCAGTGAAAGCACAGAGTCCTAACCACAGGTCTGCTAGGGAAGTCCCCCCATTTTTGTTTTAATATGTATCTGTTCATGAGTGGAGAGAAAGGTCTGAAAAGATATATATGCATACCAAAGAGTGGTCACTTTTTGGTACTGAGTTCTTCTATTTTTTAATTTCTACATTTCTATAATTTGAATTTATCATGGTGGATATAGATACATATAAAACTTCAACTATCAGGAAAATAACAATCAAATATGGAAATAAATAACCAAATAAATAAACATATTACCTGCTAGATAAAATACACAGTTCTTTTAAACTTGGAGCCATGGAATGATCTTTATAATTTTCTCGAGAGAAAAATGTCTTAAGGCCATTTTTGGGGGAAACATCCCTGTAAAACAAAGTAATTTACTTGAATTTGACAATTCAAAATTTCATGCTAGATTAACAAGCATAATGGTACAATTGTAATTTAAAACTACATGTCCCCTACATCCCCTTTCCCAGAAAATCACCTCAATAATTTTAATTCCATGTGTGAGTTTAGATGTTTTACTTCTTGGATAGTTTTTAACCTAGGCCCATTCTGAAATTCTCCAATTCCAACAATCAGCCTTGCTTTTTCCTTTAGTACCCAACTAAATGCCAGAGATACTTGAGAGTTAAAGACAGAACAGACTGAAGTATCATAAAGGGTCTGTCAGGGGCAAGGCTCACCTCAGGCTCTGTGGCATAACATTAAGATGTTTGATTGCTGAAAGAAAATGCTTCTTAACCTATTTTTGTCTCATTCACTATTGTGCTCAGCCAAAAAACACTACAAAGACTGATTATCCAACGTTTTTTGTTAACTTGGCAAATGTGATAAATGGTGTGCCTCTACTAAAACTACTTGCAAGGTCATATATGATTTTCTATACTGTAATTAATTTACAGACTAACATACTATAGTCAATGCTTTCTGTATAGTAAGCATCCAATAAATGCTGGTTGAACGAAAGAATTTAAAAATTAAACACACTGAGAACAATTAATCTAGGGAGAACAAAAATTAGAAGGATTCTGTAGAAAAGGACCATTCCAAGGACTGTAATACTGTGCAAAGGCTCTAAACCACGTTTGGTTTCACAATGTCAATGATATAGAAGAGCATCTGTTCTGCATTTGAACACATTTTTTATGGCAAGGAGCATAAATGTGCATACCTCTTAAAACTTACAACAGAAAAATCTAGTCAAATGGCACCTTTGGCTGGCCCATTACTAAAATGGGAAATTCTCGCATATTTGCTCCATACTCATTTCTTACTGTTTTAAAGGTGTTTATCTAAAAACAATAATTAAGGTATTAATGATAAATCTAAAAAGTCTTATTTGTTATGCACCGGGGTAGTTTCTTAGTACTTGCTATTGTGCTGTATCTGTGACATCTCATTAAATTCTAAAGTTTTTGCATAACATACAAAAACAAAGTCATGGGCCTCAGGAATTGTGAGCTCCTTGGAGGAAACACTGTTTTCAATAAACAAATACTTATTGAACACATATTGATTGTATTTATTTGATAAACTTGACATGTTACACTTTGTAAATTTAAGGTGTACAGCATGTTACTTTGATAACATTTCTATATTGTAATATGATTGCCACTGAATCAATATTTATCACATTACATAATTATAGACAATATCATTGTCTATATGCATTATACTAGAGGATGTAGTGATTGAATCTTCTGAGTCAGGTACTATTTCAGTCATCTTTGTAATCTCTTGTAACTTTTGTATTCTCCTCCGCTAGCACACTCCTTCGCTAGTAGAGTAGATGCTCACTAAATGTGTGTTAAATTGATCTAAAGCAGCACACACATTAGATTTCTACATAGCCACCATATTACTTAATAAAGTTCTCTATTTGTAAAGTTCTCATACACTTCTAAAATAGTCTATGCACTTACATTATCACTTGATATAGATTCCAATATAACAAAAAGAAGCTTGCCTATTCTTAAGAAAAGGTTCTTGAACGCAGGAAAGTTCCAGCATCTCTCCTTTACTAAGATCAACAATAAATACATGATGGAGTTATACCTAGAAGCAATCTAAGTGCTGAATTGTTATCACTTTAGGAGAGGAAGTGCAGTCAAAGATAACTCAAAAGTGCCAAGCAGGTGTAGATAAGAACGGGTAGGGCTTCCCTGGTGGCGCAGTGGTTGGGAGTCCGCCTGCCGATGCAGGGGACACGGGTTCGTGCCCTGGTTCGGGAAGATCCCGTGTGCCGCGGAGCGGCTGGGCCCGTGAGCCATGGCCGCTGAGCCTGCACGCCGGGAGCCTGTGCTCCGCAGCGGGAGAGGCCACAGCGGTGAAGGGCCCGCGTACCGAAAAAATAATAATAATTAAAAAAAAAAAAAAAAAAAAAAGAACGGGGTAGATGAGAATGGGGTAAACTCTAAGACACTGTACTTATCTTCTTTCTGTTTCCTCCAGATCTCTCCAGGCCAGACACCCTCCTTTCCTAATGCAGCCACCAGACCCACTTCAATCCTCTTTAGGAGATTACAAACAGATGTGACTCACCAGTTCAGCCTTGGTTCACCCATGGCCATCATGGAGCTCATATTCCTAGATTTCTGCTTCACTCTAGTTCACAATTCTGCTGCCTGGCAGTGTAGGCTCCTAAGGAGGCAGGATGTCTCTAGAATTTTCACTCAACTGAGGAAAAAACCAAAGGTCAAGAACAAAAGCAGGTGACTGGCTGGACCAGATACTGTTAACTCAGATGAGTCAAGAACCTGTTCCTAACAACCTCAATCGACACAGACACGTAAAATAGAAAAGGGCAGACAGACGAATATTCCCAAGGTCTTTGAGGCAGAACAGCGAAGCTAACATAGGATCAGTCCTTCTCCATTTAACTTATTCCAGGAACGTCACGAAAGAAGACCGAAACAGAATGGTGTTCTCATTGCTCACATACAAGATCCCAGAATTGGGCTGTATGTCTTGACTCAGTCCCCTGCCCCGACTCCCTTATTGTCAAAATAAATCTTGCTTCCATTTTCCCAACCATACATTATTATGGGGCAGATTCTGGCAAGCAACGAAGGACAAAAGCTATCTGGATGTCAAGAATCTTTCAAAGAGAACCTCACTTTTGGAGGAGACTGAGGGCCAGATAACTTAAGTGACATTTCACGGGATCACTTAGAGGACTCACCAGCACTAGAAATCTGGCTTGCATCTGGCCTGAACGTCAACACTGCATGTTCAGTGCTTCTCCTGCCACCCCGTGCGGATAAAGAGTTTGTGAGCAACGGACAGTCAAACGTAGGAGTCGATCTCTCAGTAGCGGGCGGGCCTCACCTGCTCCCACTTAATCCACCTCCCACGCTTCTGCCCGGTGAGGGGCTGCGGCGGGAGAGCCGATGAAGGCACAAGGAAGGCTGAGGGAAAGGGAACCAAAGGAAAAACAAGGTTCTAGAAATGCTGTAAATCGGTGAGCAAAGACAGGGGAGGGGACCGCGCCAGCACCAGGTGCGAAGGGTCCTGGCCCGGCCTAGGGGCCGCCATGTTCCCTCCTCCCGCCCCTCAGAAGCGCGCCCTCCCCGCCGAGTCTCTGCAACAAAGCAGCCTTGCCGCCCACCTCGTGGTCCGCGGCGTCTCCGCCCCGAACCGCGACCTGGACCCTAGCGAAACAATCACACGCCCGCACAACCCACACCTCTCTGTCGCGTGCCTCGGGAAGGCCTTATTTAAAGGACATGGCCGCGCCGCCTCGGCCTTGCGTGGTGACGTCATCAACGACGCAGCGGGCGGGGCCCGTGCGACTCGAGAGGGCCGTCCCCCGCCTCCCCCTCCTTCCCCCGCCCCCTTCCCGCCTCCCCCTCCTTCCCCCGCCCCCTTCCCGCCTCCCCCTCCTTCCCCCGCCCCCTTCCCGCCTCCTCCCCGCCCCCGGTCTCCTGGTAGATTCCGCTGGAAACTGTGAGACAGGGGTTGCTGGAGTTCACCTTGAGGGCTGGGGGGCTATGTATTGTCCTAGAGAGTCCTCGACCTTGAGGAGATCATAAACTGGAAGGACAGGACAGTACAGTACTGGAAAGACCCAGACTTGGTTGTGACCTTAAGTGTCTTAACTGACTCATCAATAAAATGGAGATATCATAAGCACCTACTTAGTAGGGTTTTTTGAAAGGATTAAATGAAATAAGGGATGAAGCTGTGCTCAGCACAGTTACCTGGCACGCAGTAGCATCTCCACTCCATTCTCCTCCCATTTTAGATGTCATTTTCTACCAGCGGTCACTCTGGCTCTTACACTCACTAAGTGTAAGATTTTCACTCACTCAGGAAAGATTTATTGAGCACTTATAATTTGTGCTTGGTGCTGCGTACACATAGGACTCGGAGCCAATACTGGTTTTTCCCAGAGCTTTTGATCATTGGGAATCTAAGATATACACATTAAATAATTACAAAATAAAATACAAAGTGATGAGCTACATAAGAAAGGTATTATAGAAAAGATTGTGTGAGTTCAGGGAGGGAGAGAAATCACTAGTGAGAGAAACAGAAAGCAGCTTTGACTAGCTAAAGACATCTACTGAGCACTTATATGTCAGTTACCACTTTGGGCACTTCACACGTCAGCCCATTTGAAGAATTTGAGGTATGTGGATGATGGAAAAGGATGGTTCTAGATAGAGACCAGCACAGGGAGCTGCATAAACCTACTACATGAACAGAGTCCAGTTTGTGTGCTAGCAGGAAAACATGTTCTAAAGTTTAGAATGATTTGTGATATTGTTTAAAATTATGTTTACATAAAAATCACACGTATGTGAAAAATCTCCCTTGAATACAGGGACCCTTAGGTAATTTACTTTGCCTGCATTACAAGGTCTCTGAAGAGCAGTAGAGGAAAGGGTTTGGAAAATTAGGTTGGGAATAGAACACAGAAGACCTTATAAGCCAGAGTAAGGATTTTGATTTTATTGTATAAGAAATGGGATGCTGAGGGGAGAGAGGAGCTTATAAGGAGAGGAATGACACAATCAGAGCTTCTGTGTTTTAGGAATGTTTATCTGGCAATGTATTGAATGATTTGTAGGGAAGAGGCCAGTTAGGAGACAGTGCTTGTGGATGCTTGCAAATCAACTGGTGCAGTGCCCAGCACTGTGGGGCAGCATTTCTTATTAGGTGAGCGATGCTGACTCACGTGCTAGGACAGAGACAAACATCAAGGTAGTGTGTGAAGTTTAAGAATTGGGTACTATCTCGCAAAGCATGCAGTCGGAGTTGGGAGTCATGTCCTAGTCTTCAGCAACTGCCCAAGTGAAAGAGCAATACCATATGATATCTCTTACATGTGGAATCTAAAATATGACTCAAATGAACCTATCTACAAAACAGAAGACTCACAGACATAGAGAACAGACTTGTGGTTGCCAAGGGGCAGGGGGCATGGAGGAAGGATGGAGTGGGAGGTTGGGATTACCAGATGTAAACTATTATATAGAGAATGGATAAACAACAAGGTCCTATGGTATAGCACAGGGAACTATATTCAATGTCCTGTGATAAACCATGATGGAAAAGAATATTAAAAAAGAAGTGTATATATATATATATATATATATATATATATATATATATATATATATCTGAAACACTTTGCTGTACAGAAGAAATTTACACAACATTGTAAATCAGCTATGCATCAATAAAATAAAAATTAAATATTTCCTTTAAAAAAAAAAAAACTGCTCAAGAATCGTTGAAGCACTCATGCTGCTGGGGTGCACCAGCCCATAGTAGTGTGGCATGGTAACGTCACCAGACATGGCCTGTGTTGAGATTACAGATTATCATCAGTTTGCTCTGGTCCCATGTATCTGAGTGCCAGTGGTTACAAGAAGGAACTTTGGAGATTATGTAGTCCAACACTCTTGTCTTCCTGATAAGGAGACTGAGGCCCACATTGTCAAGTGACTTTTCCAACATTTACGTGATCAGTGGTAAAGCTGATACTACAAATCAGGTCTCATAACCTTTGCCATTAAAATGTTAAGTCTATGCATCCTTCCCTCTTTACACGCTACTTTGTAAACCAGAAGCAGTTTAATGAAAAGAACATGGATTTTTGGAGTCCGGCAGATATAGATTTGTATCTCAGTTTTCCTGCTTACTGGCAGTGTGATCCCAGACATGTTGTGTTGCCTCTTTGGGCCTCAGTTTCCTCATCTGGGTAATGGGTGAGGTAATAGCTCACCTACAGGATTGTTGTGAGGATTAGAAGTAACATGTAAAAATTTCACTACAAAGAGTAAATGCTCAACAAGTAGCAGCTATTAGTATACACTTTCATGCCAAAGACAAACAAGCAAATACATTTGACCACTCACGGTGGTGGTGGCATTGTTTAACAAATGATTATAATACAGTATAAACAGGAAATGATATACGCTGCCAACTAAAGAATGTCGCTCTCCATCTGGCTCTACAAGGATTAGGTAATTAGCCACTGTAGCCGTTGACCTTTAACACACCCTGAAAGGAGTTCAGGGCAGAGATCAGGAATGAGACACTCTGTGCTCTGGGAAAACTGGCAGAGCAAGCCTTTAGAGAGTTAGATATTTTCAGGAGAAATTTTTTATGAACCTGGATTCTTGCATCTTCCCATACTTAGAAAATCCCTAAAACCATTACCTAAGCTGTCTGTTCCTTGTGACTGGCAGCAACCTTCTACCGAGACATGTGCTTCATTGCACATACCCCACTTCGATAGAATCACATATATACTGACTTCTCCCCTTACCTCTTTGGAGCAGTTTCTCAGAGCTATCAGAGAGGCTGTGTCCTGGGCTATACTCCTCAGTAAGTCCCTAAATAAAATTGAAACTCATAGCTCTCATGCTGTTTCTATTTCAGTCGACCCCACACACACACACACACACACACACACACACACACAATTATAGATTCTATGGGAACACAATGAGGAAGGAACTCATTCTGACAGACAATTTATAGACTACTTCAGAGAAAAAATTTAATTTATATTGGGTCTTGAAGGATGAGTAGGAGTTCACTGGGTTGAGAAGGGGCTGTGGTTTTGGGGGTGTGAAGAGCCCAGAAGTGTGAAACAGTGCTGCGTGTTGCAGGGAGGGGAACAGCTACTGTATTGCCTTGTGGGGGAAGTGGAGGCCATTGGACTGGACAGGGGAGGAGGGGCCTGAGAGGGTCTTCATGCCATGCTAGAGAATTTGGAACTTTGGACTTTATTCTCTGGGTGATAGGGAAACCACTGTGTGTGTGTGTGTGTGTGTGTGTGTGCGCGCGCGTGTGTGTGTCTGTAAAACAGCTTTATTGAGGTGTAATCTATGTGCCATAAAATTCACTCACTTAGTTATCATTCACTAATTTTTAGTACATGTACAGTTGTGCAACCATCAACACTACCAAGTTTTAGCACATTTCCATTGCCTTGAAAAATCCCGTGTGCTCTTTTGTAGTTAATCTCTCTTCCCATCCCCAGCCCCAGGACAAACACTAAACTGCTTGTGATTCTACAGACTTGCCTTTTCTGGACATTTCATGTAAATGAAATCATACAATATATAGTCTTTTGCATCCAGATTCTTTCTCCTAGTAGATTATCCATTTTTGAGGATCATCCACGTAGTAGCAAGCATTAGCAGTTGTTTTGTTGCTGAATAGTAGAATGACATTTATGTATATGCCCCAAGTATTTTATCCCTTCAACACTTGATGGATGTTAGATGGTTTCCACTTTATATATATATAGCTATTATGAGTAATATTGGTATGAACATTTGTATACAAGTCTTTGTGTGAACTTTGTGTTTTCATTTCCCTTGGGCAGATACCTAGGAATAGAATTGTTGGGTTGTATGGTAAATTTGTGTTCAACATTTTAAGACACTGCCAAACTGTTTTCCAAAGTGATTGTTCCATTTTATTCTGTGGATGTTCAAGCAGAAAAAAGATTTGGTTTCCATTTCTTCTAAACTGAGAAATAAACAAACTCCGGAGTTGAATGAGAAGCCAATCTCTTTTTGAAAGAATTGATAACAGTAGTTACTTGAGTTTATGTTTCAGTGGACCACAATTTCAAAAATAACTCTTAAAACTGCAAGCACCTGGCTAAGTGAAGTTATCAGAGTTGTTCTAGATGTGTATTTCTTTAGACCAAATCAAGACAGAGAAATGTGCAAGATCATCTATTTTTTATCAGTACCAAGTTATTTTCCTACCTCTCAGCTGACGAGCTTCCTTTGCTTGATCTGGGGTGAACTTGGCTTTGGAGAGTTTATGGCTGGTAACTACTTCACTCAGGGAATTACTTCATGAATTTACAATCATCCATAAGGTCCTTTCAAAGTGAGAATCCAGAAATAGCCCTCTAGCAAAGAGGTTTCAATCTAGTAATTGATTCAGAAACTAGTGGGGGAAATACTGTTGCCAATAGTAGTTTGTTCAAATCAGGCTTTTCAGCAATAAATGGTATTTCAAGTGGGGAGGAATTATTATTACTCCTGAAAACCAGAAAAATACTGGCTATGCTGTGTTTGGGATATACTGTGTCAGAACAGAACGGCTAAAGTATTCAAATTTTTCTACTCAGAAGATGATAATTTCTATAGTATATTTTGTTGTATTCTGTATAAGATTGTCCCTGGGCTAAAAAAAGACCCAGAAATAACTGTTCATCTGAATGCTGGTCTTCTTTTAAAATTTTTTTAAATAGAAGTATAGTTGATTTATAATGCTGTGTTAGTTTCTGGTGTAAAGCAAAGTGATTCAGTTATAAATAAATAAATATATATATTCTTTTTCATATTCTTTTCCATTGTGGTTTATTACAGATATCGAATATAGTTTCCTGTGCTATTCAGTAGAATCTTATTGTTTATGTATTTTATATACGGTAGTTTGTAATTGCTAATCCCAAACTCCTAATTTATCCCTCCCCCACCCTCTTTCCTCTTTGGTAACCATAAATTTGTCTTCTATGTCTGTGACTCTGTTTCTGTTTTGTAAGTAAGTTCATTTGTATCATATTTTAGATTCCACATATAAGTGACATCATATGGTATTTGTCTTTCTCTGACTTATTTCACTTAATATGATAATCTCTAGGTTCATCCATGTTGCTGCAAATGACATTATTTAATTCTTTTTTATGGCTGAATAGTATTCCATTAGATATATACCACATCTTCTTTATCCATTCATCTGTCAGTGGACATTTAGGTTGCTTCCATGTCTTGGCTATTGTAAATAGTGCTGCTATGAATGTTGGGATGCACGTATCTTTTTGAATTAGAGTTTCCTCCAGATATATGCCCAGGAGTGGGACTGCTGAATCACATGGCAACTCTATTTTTAGTTTTTTAAGAAACCTCCGTACTGTTTTCCACAGTGGCTGCACCAATTTACATGCTCACCAGTGTAGGAGGGTTTCCTTTTCTCCACACCCTCTTTATGAATGCTGGTCTTTTACAGGTAGCACCTAACTATCCCACAGAGAGAAGGTAATGATAGCAGAAATAATTCCAAGTGGATAACTAAATAATTATTTATATTTGTCTTTACAATAAAGTGTGCATTTTATGGGAGGGGTAAAGAGAGAATGGTAGAGGATGGATGGGAGACTTGTTAGGAGGTGACTATCATAATTAATTGTGAGGCTAAAATTAATTTTTGTTCTCTAAGCACAGAACAATTCATAGTTGAAGCAACTTCCCCCCACAAAGAAATCATTCTGGAATTAAAAATACTGTTTGAGAAGTCTATCAAGCAGATAAACAACAAATGGATTACTGAGACATGACTATACCTTACTAGAGTCAATATTTCCCCTTCAAAGGAGAGAAAAAAATCCAGAATCAAAGTAAACCCACAAACACTAGTTTGTTAGCTCCTTACATCATAGATAAATGACATTAGCAAAAAACGGGATTTTTCTCCAGCTCACAACTGGTGGTACAGGGCCAGGATAGAGTGCCTGTTAATCTAGCAAGAGGCTTCTGCCACTCTTGGGACTCTAGGCTTGCCTTCAGAAAAGCTGGGGATCCATCAATGTGATTCATGACATTTGTTATACGCAATGACTTTTGGGATCATTTCAAATATTTATTTTATAAAGTGCAAGAGACGCTTAGGTACTATAGAATGTGGGTGGAGGAAAAGCCCAACTCAGTTGCCTTTGTTCTGACTTCTGAATATTTTATAATTTGAATGTCCTTGAGATTACTTTGGAAATAATTTATGATGAGGTTTTGCATCATTGAAATAGTGTGATATTTAGCTGATGTTAACCCTGTTAGTTTACTCTTACCTGATCTACTCAAGAGAAGGGGGTGGGGCTGGGATGGTACAATGACAGCCCAGTAAAGCCAGATTTTTAAAGTCTTTGGCATCATTAAAGTCTTTGGCATTATTCTGACATTCTATTTTAACGATTTCTAAAGCAAAAATGACAAAGTGTGGTGTGCATTCAGGATTTCTCCCTTCTGCACTCAGGACAGGTATCACTGATCAGTCATGGCCCTCCTTTAAGAATCCTCAATTCTGCATTTCTGGCAGCTACTATCAATCAATAGACGTTAACTCACAAGTTGAAGTTTCTTTCTCTCCCTTTTCTGATCAAAGGGTAGTTTGATCCTTGTATATGTGTTTTGTCCCCTGCAAAATAGAAATGAATTATATTTTTTAAAGTACTACACTATACACCAGTGCTTCCCAAACCTTAATAAGTAAACCAATCACCTGGGGATCTTGTGAAAATGCACATTCTGATTTAGCAGGTCTGGGGTGGTGCCTAGGATTTTGCATTTCTAACAAGGTCAAGGTCGCGGGTGATGCCAGTGCTACTGGTCTGTGGACCACACTTTGAGTAGCAAGGTTCTACTACTCCATTCTCTGGAGACAAGATGTAAGTTAGAAAACTGTACAATGCAACTCAAGAACCAAGAAAAAAGAAGAAAAACAAGGCAAGTGTTCCATTAGAAGCTGAAATTTTATTATAGGATAACAGTACATAAAGCACATCTAAAATTGATGTGTTCAATGCACTTTTAATAAAGGTAATGTAATATTAAAGGTACAGTTTCTAAGTACAATATAACAACATTCATATTAGAATGAAAATCGGAGTATTTAAAAGACAACATTAAATCTCTCTTTTTTTACAGCTTGTATGTACAAAATGAATCAAAATATTTTTTTTTAATTCAGGACTCAATAAAATAACAAACAGCTGGAAATAAGCAGACTACTGTAAGAGTGAATTGAAAAGAAAACCCAATGTAAGTGAAAAGTTGGATGATCCTCTAATAAAGATCATTAGCAAAGTTTTAGTACAATACTATTTTTAGGATTCCCATAAATGGCTTGCATTTTTAGTGTGGCAGAAAAAGAGTTTTTACATACTGTACACAAAACAGACAGCATATATTTATAGGTACAGTATTACTGTTTCCAAACTTGCATGTATATTTACAGAAGGCTGAGTTTGTTACTCACAGAGTTTTGTGAAATTTGTGTGCTTAATCCCCAAGACCTACACACAATTAGAATCAGCATTTCATGTGGTCTTTTAAAATGTGGCTTTAATACTTAGTTGTAGAAGAAAGTTTTAACCATAAGGCTTGGCATACTTTATAAATTTTCCAAAACAACCCAGGAAAAAAGTCTGAATTGGGGCATACTTTTTGTCATTTAACAATGATCAAATGCTGACATGTTCTGGCCATTGTGCAGACACAAAGAGATACAATCTCTATCCTCAGGAAGCTTAGGATACTAAATGGTGCTTTAAAAAAAAAAAAAAAGGTTTCAATTCCTTTCTAAGCGAAGCAATAAGGAATGACGTGATTTGTATTAAAAGAGATTTCTCCCTAAACTGTAGCCAATTCACTTTAAAAGGTTAACTATTAGCATTAGCTCTCATTAACCACATGATTGCATTTATAATTAAGGTAACAGCAACTCTTCCATAAAAATGGAAAATGTCTAGAATTGTGGGTAAATATTCAGTGCATGGAAGCCAATAACCATGGCTTGAGGATTTATCACCTTCAATTACAAAAAGTGCAATAAACAGAAACATTTGCTCTATATTTATAAATTGCTCAAAAATCTTTGCTAAAGATCTTACAAATTCAGTAATATTACAGAACAATTCTAATCAATATTTAATAAGGTTAACTACATCCTTAGTTAGATATTTGATATACTTTGATTTTTTAACAATGCCGATAGGTCTTGGAAGAACAGGTGAAAGAGTTTAACTAAGCTCATTATTAAATGACTTTTAAAATGAAGGTCCTTCACTCAGTTCATGGAACTGGTTGAGGTCATGTTAACACGGAACACCCCTTGTCAAAGTTGCTTTATGGTCAATGTTCTGCCATGATATCGGACGTCTATATACTTCTCATGGCTCAGGTAGGAGGGGAAAGGTTTATTCTGCCATCAAGCCACCAAGGATACTTTATATAAGTGCCTATTATCTATAATAGGAGCTAATACATAACTCTGCCAGGTGCCAATAATAAGGTGCCTTAGTAAGAAAAAAAAAATATTACTCCATTAAACTAGAGTGTTTCTTTAGGACCTTGAAGGCCTGGCAAATTATTTTTCAGCTTAGGAGATATGGTATAAAGCCAAGTAGCAAACATAAAGTAAGTGCTAATACGTTTTTATATATCCATATTTACGAACAAATTCACCCTATAGATGTCAAATATCCATACTAAGGAAGTAATTTTATCCTAATTAAATACACTCTAGAATAATTTATATAATGATATTATGTATTTAAAGAGAAAAGCATGTCCCAAATCCAGCACTCTGATACAGCTGCCAGTTGGGCACAGGTAGAGATAGATATATATATATATATATATATATATATATATATATATATATATATACAAATATATAGTTATACTCAGTGAAATTAACAAGACCCAAAGGTGGTATTGTCTAGGAATAAAAGGGGTTTTTTTTTTGTTTGTTTGTTCACAAAAGTAACTTATCTAGCACCACACATCAGAAAAACACAAAAATAGCACACTCTAGTTCTAAACAGCTATGTCTAAAATAGATTATATAGTAAAACCAGTATCATACAGCATATTGTGGATTTGATAAACAGATAAATATTTGCACTGAGTAGGCTGTTTATAATATAACATTTTCTTATCTATACAGAATGAAAGCCAAAAAGTTAACTGTATAGAGATGTGCAGAACAACATTAAATATTATGACTCAAAAGCAGGGACGAAGGTAAATTTGAAAGAAGAGTAAGAGAGAAAATGTTTACAGGCCATTACAAGTTCTTAAGTTAATAGTAAATAAGGAATCAATTGCTCAAGTTGAAGAAAGCAGTAAACAAGAGATTGCATTTACATGCAGATGTCTAAAATTTGTATTTTTTTAAGTCTATGCACAGAAGTCATTTGTTTTATTGCTTGACATTCAGTTATGGCTAGATTATTTAACCTATTTTTTTTTTTTTTGTACTTTGGAAACAAGAATATTGTTAAAGGTGCCATAAAAATGGACAACATTGAAAACGGTTTGCAAATAAACCATCTAACACTGCAGTTCTTTATACATATTAAAAGCCTTGTCTGGGGTTTGTCGTATGTTAAATATATTTAAACTGGGAAAATATGTTGTAGCTTGAAGCCTCCCATTGGCCCAAACATCCAATACAAAAACACATCTCCACAAAAGGAGCAGGCAGACAATACAGGTACATTTAAAGAAGCAGCCAGCTAATGTCCTAATGTTTAAAAATTTACCACTGTTTTATATGAGATTTCAAAGCATTGTGGATAAGGAGAGAGTTTTGGATTCAGGAAGATGTGTACAGTACATACGGATTTTGTGTGTGTGTGTGAAATCAGATTCACTATATTGCTCAAGAATTATCTGCATTTACATATGCAATCTGTTCAATGATAACCAAGTTCCTAGAGATAGTATTCATCCACATTAAAGTAATAACGAGGGAGAACGGAATCACACACGAATACTGCAAAGAATTTAGTTGCTCTTAGAGAACAACATAATGGCACGTGCAGCATGTCAAAGCTAACAGCAAGAGATCTTTCATCAGTTCTTAGAAGGGAAAAAGAAGTGTGATATTACTAATGTGGCAAACACACTAAATGTCAACAGCAAACATGGATTTTCTAGGCATCTACTTAATATTCTCATATTCACCTTCTTAACATAAGACTCCATGTTATGTTGCATTGCTGAAAAAACATTGTTTCTATTTGGACTGAATATTCTGTCATTCATTTATAAATAAATAAATGACTGAATGTATTTATTGCTCTAAGTTCTGAAGGTCTGGTTAAACATGGAGATTCTCCCCCCATCTACGATGTCTCCTTGGTATGAAGCCAGGCTTCTGGATTATTTTAAAAGCTGTACTGGGAGCCTGACAAAAATGATCACAATTACACAAACAAGCAAACAGACCCAAAAGTGAAACCAACTGCTTTGTAAAGAAATTGCTTGCCAGCCTGCTCTTTTCTTAAGAATAAACAGTAATAGGAAGGTCTCTTTTGTCCAATCTGGTGGAACCTCTTTAACAATACTACTGTTTTGGGAATACAATTAAGATCCATATCACAGACTTTTAGTAACAGATGAAGATTTACTGTTGCAATTGCATTTATAGGCATATAATTTGATCCACAGTATAAAGTTGTTTTTATGGGGTTCTGCTGTGTCATATCTTTGTAAGTAAGAAGTGGCAACCAAATGTTATAATATGTATGTCAATAACGTCTGTGTGTGTATATATAGATAGATAGAGAGAGAGAGAGAGAGAGAGAGAGGGAGATAGAGATATCTGCCATTTCCCATAGTCTTTATCATCAAAACAAAGTGATGGTTTCTTTTTAATCTAAACACATGGAAAGTTATCCCAAATTTTGCTTTTCCATGGTGGTAAAAAAACATGTAAAGCTTCTTCTGAAAGTATATTCTAGGTGTGCAAGAACCAAAGCCAACAATTACAGTGATGTTCATTGACCTTATGGAAAGTAATATATCGAAATATTACTTCCAAAATGTTTCAAAAATGTAAAATGTAACACTAAAAGCTGGCTCACATTGCTGTTACACTGGTGGGTTTTGTTTGTCTTTAAACATTAGCTCTCGTACAGATTACAAATGCGGTAAGTAGAAGAATCGTGTTACATAAAGAGATTTTTTTGGTTTATTTCTAGAGGAGAACATGATGAAAATGGGAGTTATCTGCTGGTATTTGGGGAAAAAACCCCACAATGTTTCATCTTTTACCTCTCTCACTGCACTGATAGGTAGGGCTCTCATTACTGCTTTAAAAAATTTTTATCCATGCTATATAGGATTTGGAATAATAGTTTTTAGCATATAATGCTATAAATATATTTATCAAGAATATTTTAATTATTAGAGAAATGGTAAGTGGAGTAGGCAGGACTGTACTCTGAATGATGCTCTTTGTTGATATATGACCTATTAATTTATCTTTTGAACATACTGGCATCACTTTGTACTGCTTTGGAAGTTATTCAATGTTTTTAAGCATACAAGACTGAAGAACGCATACATTCTGAACAAAACAAAATGAACAACAGTGAAGTTTATACACACGCGCAGTTCTACACAGTTCACTTGTGCCTTGGAGGGATAGTATTATCATTATTATTAACAATACAAAACACAATTTTGTCCCAGTAGTACTGGCCACCCTGTTTTAAGAGTTTTAGAAGATCCCTGAGCACATTGTTTCTGACTCTTAACCCCAACTCCAAAGTGATAGGGCTTCTATTGTTGATATCAAGATGGATTGTCATTCACAGTAAGTCAATTGTAAGGTGCTTATTTACCCTTTTCTTTCACCAATCAGCACAAAGAACTGTCAGAAAATAACTTTTTATTATTATTATCTTCAAATAATAGCACTGGAAGGACACATGATTTAAACAATCAATGTTTGAAACAGTGGCTTTAGGATTATTATCTGGCTGCCCCTCAACAATAACAAGTGATTCAGTCGACATTCCTTAGCCAAAACCAAAAGGCAAAAAACCCACAAAAAACAAAACAAGAAACAAAACCAAAAAAAACTGTACAAATATGTATTTTTCCCTGAGGGATCAAGGTACACCCGCAAGTGCTCTATGTACATATTGCACTAGAGAGGAATGAAGAACATGTGCAAAAAAGCAACAATGAGAGAAGCTTACATCCTACTTAAACCTTTTCATTAAAGATTCTACTAGGTTGTTTTGCAGTTTGGAATGTCGGAACACAAACAGCTATTCCTTAAGTCTAAAACTAAAAACACGTATTTCTACTATGGCACATTCAATGAAATAAAAAGTTTTCCAAAGACAGATAGACAAATTCCATCAAGAAAATAATACAAAGTTTGTTTGTTTGTATTTTTTTTTTTAGAAAATTACATTACTTTCTTTCTTTGTTTCACATTACAAAATCTTTTTTTTTTTCTTTACACAAATCACATTTTATTGCAGGAATATTTCAAGTGCCATCAAATATTTATAGAAGGGTTAAAAAAATAGAAGTCTCTCTAAAGTGGTCCAGACAAGGCTTTGTAGAGAATAAATCTTTTTTTTCCATCTTCTAGTTTTGATTTAAGTATTTTGAATACATTTTCTTTTCCATTGACACTTAGTAGCCTAGAAGCGGTTCGACACACACACACATCATACACACGAAAACCATACACACAGACATAAACACACACACACACACACACACACACACACACACACACGCTCCCTCCTCATCTGACCCTCAGCCCACCCCCATACACTCACAGAGATCTGAATATCCACACTATAAAGAACAACCAAACTTAGAAGCAGTGTCTTAAGTCATGTTTTCTTTAAGTTAGAAAGGGTGAATTAGGATGCTGAAGACTTAAAAAAAAAACCCACACCTTTAAAGCAAATTGGGATGCTGAACACTTAAAAAAAAAAAAAAAATCCGTAGCTTTAACAGCAATTTGCAAACTGCCCCCAAAAGCACTTTCACCTGCACTTTTGATTTCATTGTGACCACGGCCAGTTTCTTCACAATATAATGCAATCATTTGGACACCACTGTAACCGAAGGTATTCAGGCTCTGTGCAAAAGCCTTATTTACCCTATGTTAAAATATTGTATAAAAGGCATTACAGCAGCCGGGATAACAATGATGTGATTCCAATCTTTAAAAGACTATTGGACATTTAAGATTAGGAAATTTTAATTATAAGAACGATTAATAATAATTGTTCTATATCACCAAGTATTTTGTGTCATCACACAGGTGTTTCTATAATAAGGAAGAAAATAAAAATACAAAGTTTTTCACATCCTTCTCTGTACCTCATATTTTTTTCAAGAGATTATTATTTAACTTCAGATCCCAACTTCGATCCGAATAATAGTTGTTCCCTCATTTCACCTAGCACGCCTCTATTACTCTCTACTCTGTTCCTACACTGTCGATGTACTTAGTCTTAAAGTCTCACACCCTGTATTTCTTTCACAAAGACCTAGTAGCAGCATCATGTCAATGTATCTTGGTTTACTCTAAAAGCAATGTCACCATGGTGTGACTATTACTGAGATTAGAGCATTTTTTTTTTTTATTTTTTTTTGCATTAGGTACATGCAAAATCCTTTCTGGGAAAAGGAATTTAAGTTCAACATTGTGTTCTCTCTCACCCTCAGAGAAGTTCAATTAGCTCTCATCATTTCACAAATGGACACTGGAATTAGGTTTAGTTGCTCTTTAATGCGCTAGCACCTGAGGCTGGTCATATTCAGAAAGCTTTGGTTAAAAAGAAGTTAATAGACTTTAATAAAACCATCCCCAAATTTAGTGAATCAGAATGACAAAAAAAAAGAAAAAACAAACCAAAACCAAAATAAAAACACACCATTTCCCCCCAAAGGAGAAACAACAGGAAAAAAAAATGGATAAATAAATAACCGAACTAAGCTTGGTACTCTTTTCAGAGTATAAATACTATTGATCTTTCAAGGAACTATGCTTATTTAAATAAAAAATTTGATTTAACCCTTCTTGCCCAAATATAAATACTATATGCTGATAGTTACCTCTCTATATAAAGTCCCATAAAGTTTTATATGCTTGTAAGAAATTTAAGTAAATATTACTCTCGTCTTCTGTTTATGGTGAAACCCTTACTATATTTTTGAAAAAACAATTTTTTAGATGTCATTTAGGCTTCATACACACTTCGGTGTGAATAATCCCGTCCCTGTTTCCAAGTCCCTCAGGAAACAATTCAGAAAGCCAGTGGAGTTTAAAAACAGAGTGGAGGGCTCTGGGAAACTCGTGCTTGATGACCCAGCACGACAGCAGGAGCCAAATTCCTGCAGAAGATTTGGAAGGGACCCTGGTGGTAGGGGAGATGCTTTCTTCGCTGTAACCGGGCTGCTTGGAAACTCCCACCTTTACACTATGGGAAATGTTCTCTTTTCTATACAAACATGGTCTTTGATGGCAGACCAGAAGTTTGAATCCCACTCCGAGTGTGACTAAAATCATCATCTAAATGCCTACATCCCCAAAGGTCACCTATTTTAAAATATGCACACTTGTCTAACAGACTGTTCCTTCTCCCTTCCCCCACTGGGAATTGTTAAAAAAAAAAGCCACAAAATTAAACAAAAACAACTCAATATTTCTCACCTGAACACAAAAGCCAAACAATCTTTTAAAGATTTAATAAAATAAATTACAGTCCACAGTTTTCTAGTGAAGATAAATACAAAAGTAAATGTTTGCAGCTTGCATCGACTTCACTTTAAAGGCTTAAAATATTTAATACTTAAATAAGAGAAACTGGTTCAACATCGCACGCCTCCTTTGCCCTCCTATCCATTGACTATGAAATATGGAGAACAGTGTTCTAGAATGACACCATCTAGAGGCAGTTAGTCTAGAAACCATTCACTCTGAGATAAACTCTCAGGGTTCCTAGATTATACCAAGAACATAAACATTCACAAAGTAAATGCTTCATGTTTTCACATGGGGAGTGTGCATTTGCTCCAGATATAATCTTTGGGTCCTTCTTCTAATAAAAGCTAGATTCTGATAAATATTCTGGTTACTGATCTGTTCTTAAAGCATAAGAACTCCAAGTTGAGGCTGAGTCTATATAACTACGCAGCTGTGCAAAATGAGCCTCCCTTCCCCTGCCTCAATGAGGTGGCATTTTCAAAAGCTTTTAAAAAATACTGTGCGCGAGGGTGTAAGTCCACAGCACCAATCAATCACTCACTCAACTTTGTATGAAGCATAAACACATCTATCCTTAAACTGACCCAAGAGCAAAGTACAATTTAGGGAGAGTTCTGTTTCTAATTCCAAATTCATGTGTAAAAAAAAAAAAATTAATCCAACAGCGTGATTTCTAGATATGACCAGCCAGTCTTTTAAAAGTAATTGTGTAAACAGCAGCATAAATACCTCCCGACGTACCTTCCAAGCCTTCTCAGTTAAACTTGTGTTTCTGGTGCACATGCGACACGACAGTGAACACGCTAGCATTTAATTTAAAGAAAAAAGGTGCAAAATGAAAGTGCCTTATCAATTCAACAGGAAAAGCTACACCAGTAACTACATTTTATATTAATTAAAACAATATATAAACAATATCTCTTTTAGCTATATATAGTCTTCATGCCCATTTACCCTGTAATATATTATAATGCTATTGTTGCTAGTGCTATGGACCCTTTTCGTGCCATCCTGCTGACTGGCAATAATCGGTGAAAAAATAAAAACTTCCTTCATGAGACAAAGAGCAAGTTGTGCAAAGTAATGCCGCAACCTCCGCTATGCACACCAGTCACCGATTAGTGCTGGACTCTCTGTTGTTACCGACAGATGTAGAAAGTCTGTGGGCAGTGAGCTACAAAAAAAGGACATCCTCTGACTTTAGTACCCGCCTTCTGTTGTAAACAGAGGTCAATGATCAAGAAGTCGAGACAGAAAAAGGGTCCATATCTGTAGGCATAATGGAAATCATATGCATGAGAAAAACAAGTTCAACTTTTATTTGTTTTCATTGTTTCCCCTCCTTTGCCTGACCCCGATCACCAAAGGATGTGCAGTGTGTTGGCGCTCCAGGTCTGTGCAGGGCCATATAAAGTGTCTCGGTTAATTTGTTTGTTTGTTTGTTTTTCATTGTTTGGACTTCAGACATTCTAGAAGTGCTTAGGTGATACATTTACCCATCAATCTGCATTGCTGGCTCAAATTCTGAAGTGAACAATTCC
The DNA here is from genome assembly GCF_003676395.1 of Aethalodelphis obliquidens. Taxonomy (NCBI): domain Eukaryota; kingdom Metazoa; phylum Chordata; class Mammalia; order Artiodactyla; family Delphinidae; genus Aethalodelphis; species Aethalodelphis obliquidens. The sequence continues at coordinate 7,764,177 of NW_020837970.1, forward strand.
TTGTATAATGGAGGAAAATGAAGTCGCACAATGTCTGGGTATATTGCTTTAAACGCCATTAGCTTTTCTGTATGTCGTCCACATAAGGCTCTTAATGTAGACACCTTGCATATTAACTGTAAGTGGAAGAAAGGACATAGGGTCAGGAGAGAAGAGACGTGAGAATCAAAAATCAGGGCATCTGGATCATCTTCAACATTGTTTACAACGGTGAAACACACTTGAAGCAACTTAAACGTCTAGTAATAGAGGAGGGGTAAAAATAAATGATGATATAGTCATATCACAGAATACCAGGTATACATTAAATATGATTTTTGAAGACAAATAATTTATAACCCCAAAACATGTTCATAAGCAAAAGAACCCAAGTGTCTCACCTCCTCCTCCTATTCAAACATGCTTTTTGCTCTACCATCCTGAACCCCGCCCTCTAGCACTGGGGAAAAGGAAGACATGTGGTAATAGAGAAGTGGGCAAGGGGACAGCCACCGGTAGGTGAGGTCACTGCAACTAGAGATGATGGCATCCCCTACATATTTTATGCAAAATGAGTACTAGTCGACTCCAGTGACAACAGGTTTCTTCTGGAGAAAGAGCTCTGCCTAGAACAAAGCAATTCTGGGTCTGAGCAAAAGGCCCTGACTGGAAAACAAACAAAAAAAATAGTCAGCAGGCCTGGTGGAAGTCTCAGCATTGACTATTTACCTGTTGAGTATAATAACATGACTTGCAAAAATGCTTTTTAAACTCTAAAGCACTGAACAGCACAAAATATTTATTATCTCCACCCAGAATAATCCTAAGAAACATTTTCACCAGAGCATCGATCTTGGCCAGGTGTTAGGTGCTCTCTATAATCAAAGACCCTAATGGTACCCTTGCACTGGGGCAAGAAGATGGAGAAAAGTTCTTTTTCCTTCTCTTTCCCAATCCTGCCTCAGTGTCTCATTTAACAGGGGCAAAATCAAAAACAAAACCGCATTTAACCCCCCAGCTTCCCCTTTCTGACCTAACCTAGCTATCAGGAGAAAAGAAAGAAAACGGACAGGAAGAAAAATCCAAACCTTTCAAATCATCTTCTGGAACAACAGAACACATAAAATAATCCAAGAAAGAATAGGGCTGATTTTTCTAAGACCAAATACATACTACTAGCACTATCACTGAAGGATATTATCATATTTTAAATTGACATCCTAATTATATTTTTATTAAGACAGTAATTAGCAAAAATGAAACCCTATGCTTTGAATACAGGGTAGTAATGAGAAATTGATGAAGAAAATACAAAAGTCATTTACTGTTGATTACTAATGACTTTAATGTAACTAGAACTAGTATTAGAATAGATTAATTCTATTGTTTTAGTTCTTCATAACTTCGTCTTTCTAAAATCAAAGATTTAAATTCTAAATTCTCTAGTTTATATCACGGCAGAACATTAACTCTGCCTTCTGCCCATCTTTGATGGGATAGGTGGAGGATTTTTCAGAATGAATTAATGCTTTAAAAAAACTCTATCATTGCTCTATTATTCCAGGACACTTTATAACCAGTGATAATAAATAGAATTTAACCTGAATATTGGCCCAAGATAATTTTTTGAAATGAGGATACTTCTCTCTTCTCAGTAGGCCATTGCTTACTGATACTTTTGGGGTCTGGTGGCATGACTTATAAACATGGCTGGCGTGATCTGGGCAAGGGATAATTCAGCCTTGTCAGTTGGAAACCTCTGGCTCTCACCTTTGTTAGTATTCCATCTTCTCGGTGATTCTTCTGTAGGACGTGTTGAAGAGCTAGCTGAATTTTCTGTTGCAGCTTTTCAATTTTGACCTTTTCCTGCAGCCATGAGCGATCTAAATATGAAAAACCATACTCCTGAGTATTCTTCCAACATGGTGTCAGAACACCCCAACTCCTCCTGACTCCTAGATACAGATTATTACACCACACTGCAGAGTCAGGGACTAACAGGCCACTTTCACCCCTCTTTCAAAATTTGCTCCTAAAGGAGTGAAAAACTGATCTAGGACAGTTACAAAACAGAGTGTTAAGCCTTTCCATCTTTACTGACACTTGAAAGAAGGAAGGATCCTCCCTTTCCAAAAAGACAGCCATTTAAATCTAAGGCCATGCTCAGACGAGTGCAAATGAAACCACCATGGCCCTTAAGCCTTTCTAATAGTTATGTTTCTGAATGACATACTCATATCAATCCTGCTAAGTCTTTCTGGCAAATATGAAAATTGCCTTATAGTCCAAGGCAACTGAAATTGTCAAGAGAGTGCCAAATGAATTAGGATTGTTAATTTAGGATAAAGTCTTTATGTTTAAGAATTCCAAAATGAAGATAGCAAATTTGCAAAAGTGATTATCACCAAGAGGCAGTACTGGTTGAAAACATATATTAAATTCAGATAGGCTTGTGGATGACATCCAAATGGATTTTCTTTAAAAAGCAGAATGTTTTAAAAACCATGTTATCTTGGAGATTGGTGTTGAAAAGGGCACACCTACTCTACCACAGCATTTTTCTTGGTAGCAGGAGGTTAACTGTAGATGGGATTTTATTCAATTCTCATTTCTTAAGATTTTATCAGAATGGCATGAGGTCTTCTTAGAAGCGTACATGTATATGTATGTGTGTAGCAGGGGATTGTTGTCTGAAAAACTTAAAATTAGACTGAATAAGGGTGGCAGTCCCTCTGAATAGTCTATAGCCATTGTAAGTTATGTACTTGTAGAAATTCTTTACCTGGACAATTTAAAAACCATTGTATTTGGTTATCTTACCTGCTGACATCAGGACAAATGCAGAAAACAATGCAATTTCATCTTCAGTCAGGTGCATAGAACATAAACTCTTTCCAAATTCAAATACAAAGCTAATAAAGTCTTCACAACCTGCCAAAATTAAAGACAGGTTAGGAGTTTGGTTATTACCCTAGGAGAAAAATATGGAAGAAGGTGAAGAGGGATCTAGCAGTTGAAGATCAGAGGGAATAGTAATAACATTTCTATAGTTTAATACTTTCAAATGTTAAAAGAAAAATCAGTTTAGCCACCATCACCATTACCACCAACATCGCCACCATCATCATCATCTGCAATAATGAGAGTGAACTTCTGTTGTGTGATTACTGTGATAGGTGCTGCTCTGAGAGGATTCTTTGGCGATTCTACTATTTCACAACAGCCCTATGAGGGAGGTATTATTGTTACTATCCCCATTTTAAAGGCAAGGAAATGGACTTGGAAAGAAAAGGAATGTGCTGAAGATTCCACAAGTAGGAAGTGACAGCCTGAGATTCAAAGCCAGCTACCTGACTTCAGAGCCCACACTCTTAACCAACAGAGTCTAACAGCTATAATCTAACTGAAATGTGAACATCACTCATTTTTTTGTTTTCTACTCTATTCTATGTATAACACGCTTAAAAATGAAAACAAGTGACACATTATGGTGGTAAAACCATTATAATTTTTTTTGTTTTTGGCCGTGTCACATGGCATGTGGGATCTTACTTCCCTGACCAGGGATTGAACCCATGCCCCCTGCACTGGAAGCACAGAGTCTTCACAACTGGACCGCCAGGGAAGTCCCTATTGTAACTATTACAGAACTGAAAACACAGAATGTGAAAGTCCCGTAAAATAAAAACCCACCCCCACAAAGCTGGTTAAGTTGGGGTCTGTTCTTTCAGATTTCCATATTATGTACATGTAGTTAAATGTCAACAGGCTAGGGACTTCCCTGGTGGCGCAGTGGTTAAGTGGTCCCCCCCCCAATGCAGGGGACATGGGTTTGAGCCCTAGTCTGGGAAGATCCCACATGCCATGGAGCAACTAAGCCCATGCATCACAACTACTGAACCTGTGCCCTCGAGCCTGCGTGCCGCAACTACTGAGCCCGCGTGCCGCAACTATTGAGCTGCGTGCCACAACTACTGAAGCCTGCACGCCTAGAGCCTGTGCTCTGCCACAAGAGAAGCCACTGCAATGAGAAGCCCGCGCATCGTAAGGAAGAGTAGCCCCTGCTCCTCGCAACTAGAGAAAGCCTGAGCGCAGCAACGAAGACCCAACGCAGCCAAAAATAAATAAATAAAAAAAAGTGTCAACGGGTTCTTCTCAAGTATACATACCTTCCATCATTTAATTGTTTTTAAAATCACTTAACAACATATCTTGGATACCGTCCCATTCTTCTTAATGACTTTGTCTTACTTTAAATTACAGAAATCTAAAATAATTTACTTTTAAAGTATATGTCACAGTTTCACTTAGCTATACTTTCTTTCTTTGATATCTCATTAATGGTTGCTATTTAACGGGTATGGAAGGGCAGACTTTTAGCTCCTTCCTTGATTTTATGTAGCAAATCACATCCTCTAGTTTATTGAATAATATATCCCCTGCAAACCTGGTTCTTAAAATCTGGAAGGGAACTGGAAGGATATAGAACATAAATTTCTTCGATTACCAATTAGATAAAATGAAACTCTAGACCCTTACGTGTAACATAGACAAAAAGCATTTGAGCTGTGTATATTTTCTACGGTGATTAACTATAAAGTAACATAGGTATAAAATCTTAACTCTTGTGTCCAAAAAACCAATCTCCATTTTGTTCAAGAAGAGCTTTCACCCAACTCCCATCTTTTCCCCTAGTCCTGATTTGAAGACAAAGCACCCAGAGATTTCCTTACCTAAGGATTTGAAGACGTCGGGGCTAGCATATTTCCCATCAAAGTACACGGTATTGTTCTGAGAGTCAAAGGCACGGCACATTCTGATAAATACCACCTCCAGAGAACCTGAGCAAAGGCAGAAACGGGGTGGGTTATTGTCTTGGTGAGTTGATTTTGACCACAGAGACCCCCTTCTGAGTCAATGGGGCTGGGCTTAACTAGCAGGCTCTCAGTCACCTTAGCTCTCTATTTAAAAGAGCAGCGTTCATTAGAGCAATTAAAGACTTGTGCCAAAGCTAAGGCCTGTATTACTGAAGAGAGACTGATTTATGAATTACTTCTTGGGCACTTCTCTGTCCTGCAATAATACAGAATCTCAGAGTTGCAAGAAAAACATGGACTCCTGTTATTAAAACAAACAAAAACCCAGGGATAAAAAACAAAACAAAACAAAAAAAAACCCAGGGATGTCTCTCTGAGTTCCACAAACAGCCTTCTTCCTAACAGCTTACCAAAACCTCCTGAGGACCTGAGGCACAGAAACAAAACACGGGTGATGGTTAAAACTGTGGAATGCAGGTGTCTTTCAAATTAATCTTTTCACCCAGAGGAGAAGCAAAATGGAGGGAATGTTTCCTACAAATAGCTCAAAAACCTTAAAAAAGAAAAAAAACCTCTCAGTTTCTGCTAAGAGAAACTGAGCTATTATCATTTGGAGAAAAACTGTTCTCGACACCTTCCTTACCAAGCATTTCTTTAATAAGCCGGTGAAAGCAGGTTAGTCGAGATCTCAAAATTCACTCGCAAAGCACATACCTGCTTTGAGAAGCACAATTTGATCGTTTTGACACAGTTCCATAAATCCATCAATGCGTTTGGCAAACTCCACCACATACTGTATAGCTTCTGTAATTTTGATGGCACACAACTGCCACATTACCTCCCGCTGCTGTTGAAGAGGGAAACACATTAACATCCCCATTACCCATACCCTTGACACAGTTGTTTTAACTGTTCCTATCGTGTAAAATCCTTCTTTGGAAATGGATCCAAAAAAGCTAGAGGATTTAAAAATAATCAGTTGGCCAGTTACTCCCGTTATAATGACTGCTTCCAAGTTCTTCCTGGTCTCCTCCAATTCCTCTCTTACCATTTTGGTGGCAAAGGGACGGGGGAAGATGTTATGAGCATACATGCAGCAGAAGATGAAAACGGGAGTCAAGAAAGCAACTCACGCCACTGATTTAACCCTGGGCCATGGAGAGTAGCAAAGTAGAATCTCCTTGTAAGCAATTATTCTGCCTTGGGGAATTTCACACCACTTTACTGGGGGAAGGGAAGAAAAGGGGAGTCAGTTATATTTACTGTGCACCTGCTATGAGCTGGGTGCTTTATGACATCCTTGTCTCATTTCACAAAAACATTCACAAGAATGTTTTTCCATTCCCCATAAACGGACACGAATGCTCACAGAGGTTTCCCAGCTAAGAGGTATTGGAGGTGGGATTCAAATCTCAGCATTTCTGACTCTGAATCCCATTTCACACACCTTGCTGCTGTTTACTGCTTTCTTGCTTCCCTTTGTAATTCTGGCGGCTGGTGCTACCTGCTATCTCAAAGGTAAACAAGGTGATGCGCTGCTATTCCCCCAACCTGTCCTGTTTAATTCCTTTTATATACCCACTCTCCAATTTAGTTACAGGCTAACCTGGATCCATCTTGTTGCTCACTTATTTCCCCAATCTTAGCTTAAGACTGTTTCTACCAATACAACAGGATGGAAGAAACACTGAATTAGGAACCAGGACTCATGGTCTAGTCCTGATGTTTTCACTCTCAGCCATGTGCCAAGGGATGGTCGTTTCCTCATATGTAAAATGAAGGGGAGGATTAACCTTGATAATCTCTACGGTACTTCCTAAGCCTGAATTTCTATGATTATTGGGGAAAATCACAGCATTTTCTTTTACTAAAGGCAGAATGGAAAATTAAAAGTCCTCCTTCTCCAGCCCTGCCCTCCCATTTAGGTAATTTGTTGATCAGACTGTTTTATAGAAAAAGGTAACTGGCAGTACTACTTGTCAGCCTCATGTTGCTAGATTCAGACTGGAATTAGAATCATAGCTTCCAAACTTTTTTCTACACATATTCTCTAAACTCCTCCTTTTTAACTTCGGAACCATGAGGCTGAGATTATTTTACATCAACTTCTGGACCGTGAAATCTTCCATTGTGGTATCGGGAAAAATCCCAATTCTTTGAGCCTTTTGGAAGCTCCTTAATCTAGCTCCCTGTTGACAAATGATAGGACATATGTGTATAGTTATAGGAACAATAGAATCTGTGTGCTATTTCTGAAATTTTGCACACTGACATCTCAATAAGGTGATAAAGCCCCAAGAACGTGATCAGCTCTGGAAAAAAGATTTTTAAATAGAAATCTGCTATCTGATGAAAAACATTCATTCTTTGGTCTGTTTGTATTCAAACCTCCTGCACAAACACCCTTCCCAACATTGCCTCAATCTTAGGTAAAATTCTTCAGTCTACCTTGTTTTGGTAATTCTCAATCTCCTCCTGCAGAAAGGTCTGCCACGTTATCTGCTGGAGCTCTTCTCTCAAGTATTGGCAAGTTTCCAGATGTGATTTAGATATATTCTGTGCAAGGTGTTCTAAGGAGAAAACAGGAGATCACAACATGAAAAGCCAAGTTCTTCAGGATTTTCCCTACTTAATATTTGATTTAAAAAGTAAAAAGTATAAAGCAACATGGCTGAACCAGTTTTAATGATCTCGACATATTTAAGTAAGCAATTTGGAACTATTCTATATTTGGGGACATGAGGATAAAGGACAGGCAAAGCCAACATTTAGCAATAAGGCTTGGCATCTTCAAAGACTCTCCTGACCTGACCTTCTCTGTGCCTTTACACCAGCGTCTGGGAGTGAATGTTGGAGTTGAAAATATTGACCTAGAGAAGTGTGAAAAATGACTGACACGACCTGTACTTGGTGTTTTTATGAAGACAGATCTGCCATATACATTGACTGGTGGAGGATTACTCTTGAAAAATTAGAAAATGGTATTTTTGGGGGGACAACAACTACGTGTTTCTTTTGTTTTTCCTGCAAAAATGGCAGAACAAGCATTACTGAAGCCTACTATGTCACTATATATACATACATATATATATATGGTGTGGTGGTTAAGAGATGAGATGGACTCTGGACCCAGACTGCTTGGGTTTGAATCTCAGCTCTGCTACTTAGTAGCTATGTGACCTTGCGTAAGTTACTTAACCTCTCTGCGCTTCGGTCTCTTTATTTGTAAAGTGAGGAAAATAGTACTTAATTTCCTATTTATCATAGGGCATCTGTGAAAATTAAGTGAGTTGAGCACTTAGAATAGAGAGGATAACATAGCATCTGCTACATAAACATTTGTTCTTATTATCCTGAAGTGTACCGGATTTGAAGATATTAAAAGAAATAGATGGCAAATAAGTTTCTCTAGGGACTTATAACCTGGTGAACATGTACATACATGCTGAAAGGACAATTCAAGACACTAGACAATAAAGCATGAAGTTGAATTCTACTAGGAGAGAAAGAAAAATAAAAACATAATAGGTGCTGTCAGAGAGATGAGGGGAGTTAGGGGATGCTTCCTGACAGAAGAGGAACATTTGGGTTGGCCCCTGAAGGAAGGGGAGGATTTGGTAGGCAGAGGCCAGTGTGTGAGGCAGTGGACCAGTTCCACGTTCAAGGGATGGTAGATGAAAGAATGGATATGGCATCCACAGGAGACAGGAAGATGTGATAAAGTGATGGTGTCAAAACAGAAATATGGGTAGAGAAGAGTCCACATCCTGAAGGATCCTGAATGTTGAGACTGAGAGTATGGACTTGATTAACAAAAGGAGTCAGCAGGAGTCTCAAGAGGGAGCTGACATGCTGAACACTGTATTTGGGGAAACAGAACAAGCAGTTTTGTCATTTGTGGACTGGAGGCAGGAGGATCAATTAGAAGGCTGCTGAAATCTAGATGTAAGGGACTAAGAGCTTGAAATAGGTTGCTAATAATTGTTATGGAAGGGAAGGACAACTCAAGAAGTATTTTAAAAGAAGAACTGACAAGACTCCAAGAATACAAAGCCATACCCCAAAGTGATGCCCCTCCCAGGGTCTTGAATATATAATAGGAAAGTTATTTAAAACAGTGGTGCTGAGGGCAAACTTAGCAACACTAGTAAGAGTGTCTGTTTGGAAATTTGTTACTGCTTGCATCAAACAGAATCAGATTTGTTTGTGTGAAAACAGAGCAGGTTCACCTAAACAAAGCTCGAGACTAGAACCTCCTCAGAGATTCTGAAACACTGAAGCACAATAAACCTTAACAGCTCTACTTGGCAACACACAGACATGAAAACAACATAAGTAAATATCATAAAAAATAAAACATAAACAAAAGAAAAAAATTAAAGGAGACAGAAACTGAGAGAGAGAAATTATGTCTATGTCTTAGAATCAGTGACGTGTGTGAAGAGAAGAGGGGAATAAAGACAAAATAATGGGGAATCAGAAACAAGAAAATAAGTGTGTACATAGTAAATTCAATTTTTGTAAATATGAAAGAAATGATGAAGGCAAAGTGTTCACAGGGAAGCTGGGAGAATCCTAGGAAGGGAAGAATGGGAAGAAGCTCACAGTATTCTCTTCCAGATCATGCTCTGTTTCCAGTTAATATGGTCAGCATCTTCTTGTTTCACTTCATCCTAAAAATTGTCCCCACCCATCCCTACCTATTTGAGTCCAGCTTTTAGAAGCGACAACAAATGATGCAATGTCTAATGACCAGTAGAGGGCAGTGGCTGCATTCTCACCAGCTGCCTTTGATCAAAATTCATACTTGATTTGGCAAGTGTAAGATTTTAGACTCTGTGCTGTTTTTAAGTCTCCATTTCAGCAAAGGAGAATATGGTCAGACTGAGTAAAAGCTAAGAAGTTAGTGTGGTCTCTCAGACAAACAGTCTGGAATAGTGAAACACCTTGGAACTAGGAGTTAGGAGACCTGGTTTCTGGTCTGAGCTCAGTTGGGTAACTCACTTTGTGACAGGCAAATCAGTTCACCTCCTCAACTATGATGGCTTCATCAGGACAGCCAAGGTCTAGATACTTCAGATGGAAAATCCTGTCTTCTGAGAAAGTCACAGATTTTCACAGTGGTATGGAACTTTAGGTATCATCTGGGCCAAACTCTCATCACTTTGTAGATAATAACATTAACAATGATGATAAAAGTTAACACTTGGGTAGAGGTTACTATGTAAACTCTATATAACATAGACTCATATAACAGACTAATATAATATACCTACCTACATCTATATATATACATTTTCTATATATATATATATATATATATATATACTGTGTGTATATACAAATATTTTTTCTTAATCTTCACGACAACTCTAGGGGGAAGATACTAGTATTATCTCCATTTTACAGATGAAAAAACCAAGCCACAGTGAGGTTAAGTGACTTTTCAAGGTGTCATAGCTGGCAAGTGGGCAGTGATTCAAACATACACAATTTGGCTCCAGAGTCTATGCTCTGAATCTTTATAGTCCATGGGTAGGGAGACTGCAGGTTGCAGAGGTAACATGACTTATACTAGGTTGTACAACCTACAGCAAAGCTAGCACCACAACCCAGAGAAGCTGACTTCTCGTCTCATGCTTTGCCCAACATATCTGTTATCTCTTATGTACAAGGCTTTAGTTATTAATTATAGTCATAAATGCAGTTAGCTTTTTTATTTTTTATTCCTTTTGGCTGTGCAGCTCGGCTTGTGGGATCTTAGTTCCCCGACCAGGGATGGAACCTGGGCCCATGGCAGTGAAAGCACTGAGTCCTAACGCTGGACCGCCAGGGAATTCCCCAGTTAGCTTTTTTTTAAAAAGGAACCTAGGTAGTTTATCTGGAATGTATAATTCAGGTACTAAGTGTACATCAAGGGCAAAATTTCATAGCCAGGAATGCAGATGTATTTCCACTAACAGTAATGGATTAGTAGGTACTATTGTTGAAAGATAGAACTGAGCTTAGGATATGTTAATTTACAAGTTATTTTCCAATTGCACAAATGGTTTCATTTGTTTCAAATCTGATGATAAAATTTAGCCTAAAATGAAGTCAAGTTAGTTAAAGAAAGAGTCGGACTTAAGCCCCCAAGGAAATGTCAGGGAACTTCAGAGAGCTTTGAAGAAGTAGCAGCAAGGTCTCTGGCTGCTTTTACGCTACTCTTAGCTCCTCAAACTATTTTGCACCTCTAAGTGGGACAGAAAATCAGAGCTCCATTATATCCCTTTCAACGAAATTCTTGTTTAGTTTTGGGTTTGGGGCAAATCCTAGCGATGAGTTAGTTTTATTCATCGTGGAAAAAAATGCCACAATTACGTGTGAAAAATCCGTAGTTTAGGAGAACATGGAGAATGGATGAGGGCACAGGGCTCTCAGACTCACTGGGAGGTGACAGCTGTAGAAGAGGAAAGGGATTTGCGGGTGAAGGAGGGGCTGGGGAAATCAGCTGACTTCTGGCTCCACTCAGGTATCAGTGCACATTTAGCCCAAGTGCCATGTTCAAGGGACACACTTAGGCCAAGCAGTGTGAGTTTATTTCTGGGTTGAACATTCGACAAGCAAATGGCATAGATTCACTAGTATGTATGATAAAGTAGAAGCAAACCTAAAGCAAGCTAGGTCATTCTTCACTGTATCATGTCAGTTTTCAATCAAATCCTTATTCATTTCTGAAAATTTTACTTTCATTACAGCTCTGCTTAAGGCTCAGTCAACCAAGATCTCACGACAAAAACGGAAGGTTTTTGTTCTAGTTCAAGAAAAAAAAAAAAAAATCAAGCCTAGCTCTGGCTCAGCTTGGCTTCTAGTTCAGAGGTTTCTCTGTTAATCAAAAGAGCTGTGATACACCTTTAATGCTGTTCAGTGGTTAAAGACCAGGCTTAAAATGTCCCTGCTCCTGAGGATTTAAATTTAGACCCATAAAGAGGTGCTTGTGTAAAAACCGTAAAGAACATTCAATTTGTTCTATTTGGAGAAAGATTTTACTGGAAATATAAATTTCACTTTAAAAATGTTTTATGGGGTACAGAGGTGGAGAAACCGTCTAAAGAACACAACCGTTATTTCTGTGAACTAAGGACGTCTGTGCTCAAGTCAGAACCTGCTGGTTCTTTTCCATGTGAAGTCTTCCTTCTCTCTTCGTCTTAACTTAGTCATCTTCATAGCAACTAATTGAAATATCCCAAAGGATTATAACCTTGTGTGAGGAACCATGGGGAGGAGTAGATCAAATTCTCAAACAGTAAAGGTCCTTATCAAAGTTTCTCTAATAATAGTGCTGTACTTAAAAATCGATTAAATATAACAGAGGATGTTATAACACAACTTCCTTGAAATGAAAAGTTTTCCATTGTCTGTGTTAACATTTCTAGGTCACATCTCCCAAGAAGCACCAATGTCACAGGAATAAGGAAATGACAGGTTTTTGTGGGGTTTTTTTTGGCATGGTGAGTCTTCTATGACATACATCAGTTTTGCATTAATATCCATCACCAAAACATTTTGGCAAATAAAGAAGCCAATTTCCCTTTAACGATTATAGAATGTGTCAGAGTTGCAAAACTTAGATGCATACGGGGACTGGGCAGTGATATAAATGCCGAGAGTGGGATGGGCCCATTTCAAGGCGTTAGGCCCTAAGTGGTACCAGTTGGTTGTTGCCATTCCCAAATGCTGGTCCAGTGTAACTAGATCATGTTTTTTTTCTCCTTCCACAAGAAACTGAAAATCTGAACTTTCAGGTGGAATTGTCCAGGTTTAAAATTTTAGCAACCAATTCAAAAATTGTAAAGCTCTGCACTGGTCAAAAACCCATGTCTATGTGCCAGGTTAAGTCTATGGGTTGCTATTTTTATAACTTTTGGTATAAAGCAATACTTAGAACATAACTAAATCAGTGGAGTTAATGGGGCCATTCCCTGAACTTACAGTTTTCTGTGGAATTTAAAGATTGCTTTATGTTCATATTGTCTCAGCTCTGATGCTGAGAGGTCACTGAGTTTCTTGGATATATGATGGGAAACAGTGGACAGTCAAAACCAAGGGGGCAGGTTGGAATTATGAAGTGGTCCAAATGGTAAAGGTGACTCGCCCTTCTAGATGCATCATTTTAATAACATAACTCATTAAAGGAAAGTCAGACAAATCCCATTTCCTTCAAATGGCACAAGTAGTCCATCCCAATGGAAACACGGAAGCCATTACCTAGTTCTGCCATGGACACAGTTGGGGACGTCTCTCCATTGGTGAAAGAGCAGTAGGGAAAGAAGCCTGATGCTGGTGTGTAGTCACATATTGGTTCTGGTTTGATTCCGTTGATATCAAGACCTGACTGGTCCGGGGAAGGCTGTATGTCCAGGTAGAAGCTGCTGACGGCAGAGTCTGCCTTGCTGCCCTCGGGGGTGTGCCCGTCAATGTAGCTGCTGAGGTCGTCGTGAAGCTCCGTAAGCCCGTTGGCCGAGATGCTGTAGGTGGGAGTCAGCGGCTCGGCCTCTCCAGGCTGCTGTTGGTGGTCTCGCTGCTGCTGCTGCATCCGGTGTTTCTGTACTTCTGCATACAAGCTGTCTCGTTGCTTTTTCGACATGCGGCCAAATTTTACAGCTGGAAGAAAAAAGCCAAGGCACACCATATACAACACGCTTTTCTCCATGATCCTCTCCAGCATGCTTTAGGAGTTCCTTTGAAGTTGCAGACAATTCCATCAAAAACTACACAACCACAAAATAAGGATGTGATCCTGAGGTGAAAATAAATGGTCCCACCTCACACAGGCTTGTTCCACATCCCAAACAGCAAAGACACATCCCAGAGGAGCTGCGTTTCAGAAACAGACCCAGGGCTGGTACAAGAGACCCAGAGCAATGACCACCTACGTTTTTGTGCTGTCACACAACTCCAGGCTCAGTAGGAGCTACTGAAATGCGACTTAATGGGCTTGTTCCCTCTCTACCCAGGTAGATGGTCTAGATGTTTCTTTTCCCAGTGTTCAGACCAGAGCACAGGGACAGACAGACTCACGGAGGTGTTATTGGGGCACAAGCGCTCAAACCTCAACTTGCACTCATTTCACTAATCCGTATGCTCACATGAGTTTCTTCCTGATCAAACAGCCAAATCTGGGGCTTCCTTGAGAAAGCTCAAAAGACTGGACGAAGCATTTGCAATTCCATGAATTACATCTCTTGAGTCTATGTCCTCTGTTGCTCCTGGGTCTTGAGGTCCCTGTGAGACTCTTGGACCTGTCTTTTTAAAATTATTATTATTCTTTTAACATCTTTATTGGAGTATAATTGCTTTACAATGGTGTGTTAGTTTCTGCTGTATCACAAAGTAAATCAGCTATATGTATACATATATCCCCATGTCTCCTCCCTCTTGCATCTCCCTCCCACCCTCCCTACCCCACCCCTCTAGGTGGTCACAAAGCACTGAGCTGATCTCCCTGTGCTATGCAGCTGCTTCCCACTAGCTATCTATTTTACATTTGGTAGTGTATATATGTCCATGCCACTCTCTCACTTCGTCCCAGCTTACCCTTCCCCCTCCCCGTGTCCTCAAGTCCATTCTCTATGTCTGTGTCTTTATTCCTGTCCTGCCCCTAGGTTCTTCAGAACCTTTTTTTTTTTTTTTTTAGATTCCATATATATGTGTTAGCATATGGTATTTGTTTTTCTCTTTCTGACTTACTTCACTCTGTATGAGAGACTCTAGGTCCATCCACCTCACTACAAATAACAATTTCGTTTCTTTTAATGGCTGAGTAATATTCCATTGCATATATGTGCCACATCCATTCATCTGTCGATGGACACTTAGGTTGCTTCCATGCCTTGGACCCATCTTTAAAGGACACTTTCTGCTGTACTCATTCAGCCTCAAGTAAAAAGAATATCAGAATTTTGGAAAGGGCAGACTCTGTGGAAGATCCCCATCGGGAGAATTTGTGTGTGCAGCCCTTCTCCGTGAGATGTGTCCCTATATTTAAAGTGGAACAGTGACTGGAGTAATTTTCCAGTTCATTTAGAATCCCAAATGATTTCTCCTAAAACACCCAGATAATTGAGAAAAAAAATCCTATGATTTCCTGGTCTGAACCCCCCACTAACCCATTTATTTCTCAGCCTGACTCTGTATGTGTAGATAAAGCCGCTGCTGGAGGGATTAAAACCTCCTAATTGATTATGGTTAAATTGATATCTGACCAGGTGGATGAATTCACCCATCTGACCATCAACATAATTCTATGAGTCTTGGGGCAGGAGGCAGGAAAGATGGAAGTGAAGTTGGGAATCAGGGCCCACTGTCCAGGCCAGCTGGTGGATCTTTTTCCTGCCAAGGAGGATGTGCTTTCATTTTGCACAGAGGAAACAAGTGAGCTGGATTCTGGTCAATTTCCAGTTTCCACAACTCAGGTGACAAACTTGGGTGGGGCTGGTTAGATAGCAGTCAGGCTGATGTAGGCTCTGAATTTCAGGCCTATAATTGTATAAGTCCCCAGATTCACTCCAAGTCCACAACAAAGTATGCTGTCACTTATACGAGAAATCTCCACAAGGCATACTGAAGGTACTTAATTTTTTTTGAGAAGAATACTCTGGAACCCCCAAGGGGATTAATACCCATAGGGGAAACTTGTTCTGCTATGACTCTGAATTGCGTTTTAACTCTTTTCTTAATATTAACAACAGTGATCATACTATCCCATAAGGGAAATGAATGGATCAGGTTTTTTTTGTTTTTGGCTGTGCTGTGCGTCTTGTGGGATCTTTGTTCCCTGACCAGGGATCGAACCCACGCCCCCGGCAGTGGAAGCCCAGAGCCCTAACCACAGGACTGCCAGGGAAGTCCCTGGATTGGGTCTTGAGAAACTACACACACAACTTGTGATTTTTAACTTACAGATTCATGAGATATACCTAATTTTGTGAGTTTAGTGCCATTGGAAGATTAAATCTGCAGAGCTGCATATCACAGGATTTCTGAGAATACAGTGTAAGTTCTGTGAATTGCATCTTCCGATCCCCAAAACTTCACTTTGGTCCTACAAATTCTAAGAGGTCACCCTGTGTACAACTTGTGCCTGGGTGGGTCCACAGGCCCCAAGAACGTCTGATTATGGGGAAAGGAGACCTTCAGAATGCCTGCCCAGCAGTCTGAAGTTATTTTTCCACAGGCTGAAACTCCACTGGAAGAGATGTTTCCTTCAAAGAGATCTCTCAAGAGAACCAGCCAGCCAGTATATTTGCAAAAGTCCTTAAAATGTATCCACTACACTAACTGCCCAATTTCCTTATATAAGAATAGTCTTGAAATCTGGTGTTGATTATTCTGTGCACTTAAGACAGTCTTCCAGGAAGATCCTGAACTGTTTTGCAAATGAATGGTAGATGGTCTCTAGTTCTTAGAATAGCTTCTCTTAATGAAAAAGAACATTTGTCACTTGGGCATGCTTTGCACTATTTTCACACATACTGTATGTACAAATGTTTGACTTTGGATCCAGTTAGCATAAAAGCTAATTCATCCCAACTGCCAATAACCTTACTAGTGTAAGACATGTAACAATTAGCTCTGGCTTGTGTTTTCTGTGGGGAAAAATGCTTCTAGAAGGTATCCTTTTTAAGACCCTCAGGTTACACTTACCTTCCATCAATTCATCCACATGTAATGTTTTAAACCAGTAGTGTTCCCTAACCTTTCTGGCACCAGGGACTGGTTTCATAGAAGAAAATTTTTCCACGGATGGGGGAGGGGGGAGATCAGGCGGGAATACGAGCGATGAGGGAGCGGCAGATAAAGCTTCACTAGCTTGCTGGCCTGCCGCTCACCTCCTGCTGTGCGGCCCAGTTCCTAACTGGTAATGGTCCATGGCCTGGGGGTTGGGGACCCGTTTTTTTTTTTTTTTTTTGCGGTACACGGGCCTCTCACTGTTGCGGCCTCTCCTGTTGCGGAGCACAGGCTCCAGACGCGCAGGCTCAGCGGCCATGGCTCACGGGCCCAGCCGCTCCGCGGCATGTGGGATCCTTCCGGACCGGGGCACGAACCCGTGTCCCCTGCATCGGCAGGCGGACTCTCAACCACTGCGCCACCAGGGAAGCCCAAGGGACCCCTGTTTTAAACGTCAAAAATCTGAAGGTGTTCTGACCACACAGACAACTCTCCTCCATGCCACCCCCGCCCCCCAGCCCCCCATCAGCCAGTGAACTGACTGGAATGGTTTATGGAGGAGAAGTAACTGCTGTGACACCCACAAAGCCGCCAGAGGAGGGAGGGGTGGAGGGGACATATTCTGGCAGATCTGGGTCCAGGCTTCCGAGGGCACTTTCACAACCCCGTGCTACTGTACAACGCAGGCTGCGGGTGCTCACCATCTCGAGACATCCCCACGGCAAGGCATTTCTGTAATCGACAGTGTTGGCAGCGGTTTCTACTGGTTCGATCAATCAGACAGTTCTTCTGACGAGGACACGAGTAGGTGGCATTGCTTTGCTGACTTCTCCTGAAAAAGCCCTGTGATTCAGTTATGAAATAGAAAACAGGTTAGTGTCAGCTGGAGCTGAATGATACTAAAGGCAAGAAACGGAGCGCCACGCAGCGTGCACATTTAATGGAGAATTAAACTGGTAGCACAATCATCCTGGAGACCATTAATGAAATTAAAGTCACTTCTTTTTCCTCGAGTCAAATTGATCCCCAGAGCCCAATCCTGTGTCCCTTACACATGCAAAGCTCTCTTTAACTGCAGCAGACAGCTGCCTGTGTAGAAGGCACAGGGTTGGGCCCTCTTCTTGGTCTCTGATGATCAAAAGCTGTGTGCTTAATGAAACGGTACCAAGGCACTTACCTTTAACCTTTATCTCCAAAACATTTTTAGTAGAATACACACAAAACACCCTTCTGGGGTGTCCAGATATAAGAAGATGCAGCCTCACCATAACCCAGGTGGCTGCAATCCTGGTACACTGTGCTCATCTCAACCAGACCACGTAAATCCACCATCTTTTAGGCGTCTTCCATTCCTCAAGTCAGAATCTACTGCCCCAAGAAGTTAAGTGACACTTGGAAGGATTATCTTGGCAGATCAATCAGACTGGGAATACTCTACCCTTGACAGTTTGGAAATACCATGTGTTTAGAATCATGGCCTTGAAGATTGAACAAATCCAATCTGATGTTCATCAAGTTCCACTTATTAAGCACTGTTTTGGAAATAAGGACCTGTACTAAGATGCGTAAGGAGTACTGACCTCAAGGATTTCACGAATTCATTCACTCATTGATTCATTCATTTTTGCTAATTTCTTGAGCTGAATTCTTAGTAGCTCATTAATTTTCACTGCTGTTTCTTTTCTTAAAGCTGCAAGGGTTCCTTTTAGTTACGTTTTGGTAGCAACCCACAAGTTCTGCTATGTAGTATTTTCATGATTATTCAACCTGAAATATGCTCTAGTTTTCAACAGCTTTCTTCTTTAATCCATATGTTCTTGAGAAGCACATTTTTAAAAGCTGAAGTATAGTTGATTTACAATGTTGTATTAGTTTCTGGTGTACACCAAAGTGATTCAGTTACATATATACGTATATGTGTGTGTGTGTGTTTATATATATACATATATATAGTTCCCTCTTCTATACAGTAGGATATTGTTGTTTATCTATACAAGCACAGTTCTTAATTTCCAAACATATGGGGGGTTTGTTTCTGGTTATCTTTTGATTGTTTACTTATCTCTCAGTGGTTTTCCAAACTAGGGATGTACTCTGAAAAAAAAAAAAGAAGGTAACCAGAGTCATTTCTATGAAGCAGAGCCATGGAAGGTACACAAGAGTAGAGTCACCTTCAAATCTTTAATGGCAAAGACAGATGATCCCAACCAAGGGGACACTAGTGGAGAAGGTAAGGTAAAATCCTGAAGAACTAACAGAGTGACAGAGTGCTGGGCAAACTGATAAGAGCACTCTCTCACCAGAAGATTTTTCTGCAGGCCAACTTGGCAGTTCTATCAAACTCCTTAAAAACATGCCTATCCATTGAACCAGTAATTACCCTTTAAGGAATATATTTTAAAGGAATGTTAAGAATGGTACAGAGATTTACCTACATGGATGTTCATCACAGCACCATCGGTAAGGGAAAAAAAAAATTAGAAAGACGCTAAATGTCCAACAGTAGTGAACTGGAAGAGTCACACTGCGTATCTATACATTCAGCAACCTTTAAAAACGGCGTTTTAGAAATACGATTATTGACATAAAAAGGTTATTAAAAATATACTTCTGAATTAAAAAAACAGCTAAAGAACTAAACAACATAATCCAATTCTGTAGGGAAAATCCATATATTGAACATGGAAGAAACTTTGGAAAATTATGCCCTCGAGTGAAAAGAACAGCTGGCACTGGTTGGTGGGGGCATGAGTGATCTTAATTTTCTTTCTGTTCATCTGTGCTTTCTGATTTTTCTACAGTATGTGGGTAGAAAGGTATGTGAGCTACTCAGGAAGAACTATTCAGTACATCTGCTTTCTTCTGTGATGGCTGGGGACTTGGTGGATTAAGTCACGGTTACGATGGATATGACCTCAGTTCCCAGTTCTTTCCTTTTGGAAACCAACTTAGGATGGGAGGGACAGGCACTGACCTCTTACCACCTCTCTGCCAGGCTGCTCACTGACCAACATGGGCAAGGCTGGGGGCCCAGGGTCTCAGACTGTCTCTCTATTGTACTTCAAACCTCCCTGATATCAAGTCTGGCCTCTTCTGTGAGGCAATCTCTCTCTTCCCAAAATATCTAAAAAGCTGTGGGTTTTTTTTTTTTTTTTTTCTCTGTTGACAAGAAAGTGAGAAGTAAAGCTTTCTTTGGGGCTTAGTGGAGAGAATTCAAGAAAATATAAATGGTAACAGAGGCAGATAATCCTTAGAAAGAGATACCAAGAGGTCACCTGTCTAGGTATTCAGTTGAGTCGGAGACACATAATCTCTGTCAAGGCTGAAAGGTGTTTATTACCTTCTTGAGACTCCACCACCTTCAGACCCTCCATGTTTGCTGTCACTGCAGGTGCCTAGGATCAGGAATTATTTGCTTTTCCTTTAGCTGACGCTGAATTTTTCTTTTCCTTTAACTGAGGCTGAATGAGCCTGCTCCATTTCGTTCTATAATTGTCGAATATGGAGAATGTCTACACAATCTCTCTTTTTTCTTTAAATGGAACCAGTACTTGCAGGCTGCCAAGTTATCTCCCAGTACCTTGTCTGTAGACCGAATCACAGCATCTGTCACCTTTCTTTCTAGGTTCTTTTGTACCTTTAGTATTTCTTCTTAGGATCCTTTCCAGTTTCTCCACTTTCTTAAAAAATCTGAAATCCAGGACTAGACACAGCTCTTTTTTTTTTTTTTTTTTTTTTTTTGCGATACGCGGGCCTCTCACTGTTGTGGCCTCTCCTGTTGCAGAGCACAGGCTCCGGACGCGCAGGCTCAGCGGCCATGGCTCACGGGCCCAGCTGCTCCGTGGCATGTGGGATCTTCCTGGACCGGGGCACGAACCCGTGTCCCCTGCATCAGCAGGCGGACTCTCAACCACTGCGCCACCAGGGAAGCCCCTAGACACAGCTCTTGAATAATGCTTGGATCATTATCAAAGGAAAAAAAAAAAGGCTACTCTTTAGTTTTCACATACTAAACTCAAGTTAACATCAAACCACCACTAATGAAATTCCAGGATGTTAGCACAGACGCTATATACAACCACTAGTTTGCTCGGCTACAAGAGAATTCTGGGAGGGCATAACGATAATGATAATGATGATGATGATAAGAGAGATCTTAACGAGTGTCTGTATTAATCATATCTTTTTATTCTGTATTTTTAATGCTTTGACATCTTGAGGACTTGATAACCCAGGAGCAAATGACCCAGGAGAGATTATGTTTCCCAGGACTACCTAATTCCTAGAAATAGCAAACAACTTGCCTGGGAGCACACCTTTTACATGCAGACCAACCGATCCAGAGCCCTAACATCCAGCCACCTCCTCCGATGTTTCCCCCTCATTCCATCTGCCTCCTGACTGACCCTGGTGCTTTCCACTGTGGTCCTCTGTGTGGCATGCTGTGCCTCCTGTTTCAAGGGACCTATGTTACAACCAACTTCTCTTTTTAAAAATTTTTATTTTATAGTGGAGTATAGTTGATTAACAATGTTGTATTAGTTTCAGGTGTACAGCAAAGTGATTCAGTTATACATATGCATGTATCTATTCTTTTTCCAATTCTTTTCCCATTTAAGTTGTTACATAATATTGAGCAGAGTTCCTTGTGCTTTACAGTAGGTCCTTGTTGGTTATCCATTTTAAATATAGCAGTGTGTACATGTCAATCCCAAACTCCCAATCTATCCCCCCCAACCCTTCTCCCTTGGTAACCACAAATTCACTCTCTAAGTCTGTGAATCTGACAAACTTCCCTCTTCACAGCAGTCATTCTTTGTCTATATGTCTCACCTACTGGATTAAAACCAATCCCAGGAATCGTTAAAACAGAGCTTATTATTTGCTAGGCACCTTGTGCTTTACACGGATTTCATCACGTAACCTTGACAAGAGCAACACGAGGCAGTTGCTATCATTTTCCTGGTTTTTAGGTCAAAGAACCTGAGGCTTAGAGAGAGAGGCACTAGCTCAGAACCCCCCCACCCCCTTCCCCCCCACCCCCCTGCATGGGGGTAAAGCCAGGATCTGAATTTAGGTGGTTTAATTCCAGAACTCACACGTTTATCCCTTTTGTTATTTTTCTGCTTCCTTTGGGTGTCAGAAGGAGTCCCACTTGGGGGTTCTCATAGAAGGCAATCCTGAAAGGAGGCAGTGTCAAGACACAAGGTATGCATGACAAAAGAGCGAGACTGATCTGCTCTGAAATTAGCGTTTTCCTTCAGGTTAGCCCCTTTGGCTGGCCACGGCGCCAATGCCCAGGCATTTTACAGATTCCTCTTCTACTGCCACCTCCTGATGTGGGTTATTCACATGAGGAAACCAGTCTCACGATTTCGTGATTTTTCCCTCATTTCTGACTGGGAGGATTATGTCCCCATTTATTCAAGTTACTTTTACTCTGGCTTGTTTAGAAAACAAACAAAACAATAACAACAACAAACTCACTTCAAGGACACACAATCACTATCGTTAAAGACGTCTGAAAAATGCCATCAGTTGCAAGGCAAATCAATGAGGTTTTCCACATGCTCTTGGAGCGACAGCACTGAGGCTGGGACCAACGTTTGGAAAAGGACTACACTTCTTCGGATGCCTCAGCTTTGTTTTTTGTTTGTTTTTTATTGATGTACAGTGGATTCACGATGTTGTGTTAATTTCTGCTGTACAGCAAAGTGACTCAGTTTTACATATATATATATATATATTCTTTATTTAAATATTCTTTTCCATTATGGTTTATCACAGGATATTGAATATAGTTTCCTGTTCATGGATGCTTCACCTTACTCTTTAAAACACCATTTATTTCTCACTGAGTCATTTGAGCAAATGACTGTGGAAAGTTCAGAGAATGGCAGTGCTAAGAACCAGAGAAGAGACTTTTCTTTTGGATTAAGTCGACAGAGTCATGCCCACAAGGCTAGCTATCAAATACCAAGTGGGAGGGGTCAGGTGGGGTTATAAGGTGAGAGCTGTGAAGGGAGAAAGAGGGTAAGCCTGGGTGACTCAGATACACTAAACTTTGCATTTCAGACAGAATGAGGCTGGTCTTCCTTTCCTGCCCCCTTTCTTCCCTTAAAAACAAACAAACAAAAAAACTTTTCATTTCAGTATTCCTTGGGGTTTCTCAGAGGATTTGGGCAGTTAAACTGATAAAGTATTTAAAGCTGATGAATACCTAAGAGGAGAAGGATTAGAAGAGCAAGAAAGAAGAGGAAGAAAGGGAGAAAGTATGGTAGGTACCTTCCTTCCTCAAGGGAGAAGTATGCTCATAAATGTAGAAGCAGGATCTTGATTGACTGGGGAGCAATCCTGGAGAGGGTCACACTGAGAAATGAGTAAGCTGAGACACCAGTTCTAGGGGTGGGAAGCTTGAGGCCACACAGAGAGCAGTGACAACACAAGGCAGCACTTGGAGTTTTGGGGTGGAACTGAGGAGGTATACATAAAGAAGAAAGTGCTGAAGCTGTGAGTCAGCTGGGAAAGATATTAAGTACACAATTTTGGAGTTTTATTTCTCAAAGCTGAGCTAATGAATGACTTCTTTGGCTTTCTTAAAAGTTCACTTTTTATGGATGTCAAGATACATGGAGATGTGCCATTATAAACATGGTGGGCTTGAGCAGAGAGGGCCACCATGATGAATTGCAGGGTAAGATACAGTACTTGGTGTGACTGTGGCACACTACCACCACCTAGTGGCAGCATACTCACATGCAGTTGTTGCAATACATTAGAATAATACAAACAGGCCTTTAGAGATGAAATGAAGTAGAGAGATTATCAGATTCAGTAGTTCTCAAACTGACGGGGTATGAGAATCACCCATGGAGCTTTTATAAAATACACATGAGATCTATTGAACTACAACCTTTGGGAGTATAGTCGCAGGCATACAAACTAGTTTGAACAACGTGAAAGCACCATTTTTATAGGTCAAAAAAGAAGAAATGTCATTTTGTATGGCAAACATTTTAACAAAGCTTTCCGAAGACTCTGCTGCCTTCCCTTGTTAAGGTCTATTTTTCTGATTTTGCAGATAACAAAAATGAAGCTCAGAATGGTAAGTGACTTGTCCAAGACTCTCCCATGGCTACGTGTTAGTGCTGGGACTCAAACTCCAGTGCCCTAATTTTAAGTGCAGCGTCCTCCCACGTAAGCATCTCTCCTGCAGTGCTAGGCTAACAAAACCGATGTCACACAGTCTTGATTTCCTCACACGTCAGCCTTCTGCCCCCATTCCTGCTGCCTCAAAGAGAACTCTCAAGTTTATCTCCCCTTATTTCACCAAGTCTTTCAAAGTGCCTTTCCTTGAGTTTTATTTCTGATTTCTGCCTCTATTCTCTGGAAAAAAAAAATTTTTTAAATAAATAAATAAATTTATTTATTTATTTCTGGCTGCATTGGGTCTTTGCTGCTGCGCATGGGCTTTCTCTAGTTGCAGCGAGTGGGGGCTACTCTTCCTTGCGGTGCGCGGGCTTCTCATTGCGGTGGCTTCTCCTGTTGCAGAGCATAGGCTCTAGGCGCGCAGGCTTCGGTAGTTGTGGCACGCAGGCTTCAGTAGTTGTGGCTTGCGGGCTTTAGAGTGCAGGCTCAGTAGTTGTGGTGCACAGGCTTAGTTGCTCTGCAGCATGTGGGATCTTCCCGGACCAGGGCTCGAACCCGAGTCCCCTGCATTGGCAGGCGGATTCCTTAACCACTGTGCCACCAGGGAAGCCCTGGAAAATTTTATTTCCTAATTAAAAAAAAAAAAACAATTTGGACGTATGCTATGAAATTTTTCATCGATTCCACTAGATTGGAGCTCCCCAGGACAGGGACTGAGGCCATGGGTGTGGGAGAAGGCTGATACCAGGTTGCAAGAGCTGAATGTTAACATTTCAGGAATTTCGTGAACCAACTGTTAAACATCACCATTATTAAACGCTAACTTATTATTTTATTACTATTTTGCTACTGTCCCTGTTTTTGAGGTTATTTACATCAATTATATCTGAATGGTAGCTCACTGTATAACGGTGTGCTACTGTGCGCCTTTTCCTTATCCTGCTTGCAGTGAGATGTCATGTGGGGAGGTTTGAAATTGACCAGGTGCTGAGAGTATTCACGCCACAGAAATTGACAAGTGCTGTGGATCAGGGCTTGATTTATGGCTCTCCTTACCGTCTAGATTTAAAAAGTGATGAAGATAAATTAGGAGTTTGGGATTCACATATACACACTACTATATAAAAATAGATAACCAACAATGACCTACTGTATAGCACAGGGAACTCTACTCGATACACTGTAATAACCTATATGAGAAAATAATCTGAAAAAGAATAGATATATGTACATGTATATATAACTGAATCACTTTGTTGTACACCTGAAACTAACACAACATTGTGAATCAACTATAATTCAATAAAAATTTTTAAAAAGTGATGAAGAAAATGATAATGATGTGGGTTCAATTTAAAAATATGTCATGTCTGTAGCCATCACATTGTGAAGAGCACAAGAAAGAATGTAAAGAAATATTCTTCCAGTTTTTAAAAACCATTATCTGATTCAGCAAAGAAGTTGTTCAAGTCATCACTGACGAATGAGTGAAGTTCCAAAACATGTTTTTCCTTGTTTCACTTTCCTCTTATTCATTAATGTAAACGAAAAATCACGTTGCTGCTACAGTCTTTCGTCAGCTGCAACCACAGGTATGGATGCGAGAGTTCAGCAAAAATCAATGTGCACATTCCGTGAGAATTGGCCGTCTATATATATACTATATAGTGTGTGTGTGTGTATATATATATATATATATATATACACACACACACTATATAGTATATATATTCTCTGTTTATAATATTGTCGATTTTACTATTTATAAAATGTACGAAATTACATCAGTGACATATACACTAAAGTTATGGACATACATATAGACACTGTTGGCTGCTAAAAACTGACCAGCACGTGACTGGACTGAGCCCAGTCCTTGCTGGACCCCTCGTTTCTCACCAGGCTGTCTGAGTGGCTCCCCTGTATTCTGGACAGGCACAAACCCAAAGTTGTGGTCTGGCCTTCTATAGCCTTGTCACCCCCATCACCAACACACACATACACATACACACACACTCTCCAGAAACTTCAGCTGAATGGCTTTATTATTCTTTTTAATTGAAGTAGAGTTGATTTACAATGTTGTGTTAATTTCTGCTGTACAGCAAAGTGATTCAGCTATATATATTTTATATATATATATATTATATATATATATATATATATGCCTTCTTTTTAAATATTCTTTTCCATTATGGTTCATCATAGAATACTGTAGAGTTTTTCTCTGTGCTATACAGTAAGACCTTGTTGTTTACCCATTCAATACATACTGAATGGCTTGATCTTCATTCTGAACAGAACATTTCCCGACCCACTGACCATTTTCCCAGCCTCTTCTCCTCCAGTGTTTTCTTGTTCAGTCAAGGGCACCACCATCACCCAGATACTCAAGGCACAAAGGTGGGCTACCCGGCCTCCTCGCCACCCACATCCATGCACTCACTAAGTTAGGCTGTTTCTGGTCACCTTCATGTTTCCCCAATCCATCTACCTTTCTCCATCTTTACTGCAATTTTCTCAGGTTCCCACATCTACCATCTCCTGAATGGGTTATTATTACACAGCCTCCCCACTGCTCCCTGCTTCCATCCTCCCTCCCTCCAATCCATCCTCACACAATCACCGAAGATGTTCTGTTTCTAAAAACAGAACCCTGATCAAGTCCCTTCCCTGCTTAGGAGCCCTCAATGGCTCCTCACTGATGACCTGGCTATGACCACCTGTCCAGGCAGCTCTCTCCTCTTCTCGAAGTCACACTCTGGCCAAGCCTAAACCACTGTGTCCACAGTTCCTCAAAGGATTCCACACACACCCCCACCCCGGCCCCGCAACCATCCTGGAAGTTCTCTTGAGTATTCACTTTCTCTGACCTTGCCCTTCCCAAGGCTGGTTGAGGGGTCCCTCCCATGTACACCCCTAGAGCCCTGCAGCTATCCCCCTCATAGCCCTTAACTTGCTGTATTACTAATTTGTCTCCCTCACTGACAGCTTTGTTTCTTTGTTTCCAGTAGCTAACTTAGTACTTGGAGCAGTCAACAAACACTTGTGAAATGAATGACCAGAGGAAAAATGATGCCAGTGATAAAAACAGTGGTGACAATCACATGCTTAGCTCCTATTCTATACCAGGCACCGTGGAGGACACTTCGCAAACACGATTTATTTGCAGTTCACAACAACATTGCAAAGTTGCAAACAACAACATTGCAAAGTTTTTATATCTGTTTACAGATAAGAAAACGACACTTCAGAGAGGTTAAACCATGTATCCAAAGTCACACAGCAGGTAAGGAGAGGAGCCAGGATTTGAATCCCTGAACCCTGGGTGCATCTTAACCCAAAGGCCAGAGACTTCTTAATACACTATCCAAAAGTCATCCAGACAAACATGTGGGGCAGACCAAACAGAAACAGATAAACAACAAAACAGACAAGTAAAAATGCCCCACTTTTCAGCTGTACAAAGTTCCATGTAATGGTTCAAACACAAGGTGAGGGAGATGGCATTTTATAGGGTATCGAATACCAGGCTTACACAAGTAGGAAAACACTCTCCTTTGCTAGGTCTCCTTGATAAAAAGCTTTGAAACAGACATGGTATTCCCTATTGGGGTTATTAACCGTTTTGCCCCGGCTGCACAGAGACCTGTGGGTGTGGCTGGAAAGGTGCTGGGGTGGAATGGGGTGTAGCTCTGAGGGGCTCCCCTCCGGCTCAGGGCTCCTTCCCAGTGAGGCACAGGCTGAAATGCTGATCTGATGTTTGGTCTTTTGACAATTTTCACTTAATGAATTGATTCCTACAGTTCATTAACATACCCACTTCCACTTCTGTATACACATATGTCTTAATTAGCTGCTCATTGGCTGTTTAATTACAAGAAAACAGCTGACAGCTGCCTTGCTGAATTCTAATGGCAGACGCGTTGGAACGGCTACACATTTGCTTTTGACAACCAAGATTTATTCATAACTCTATGATTTATGGTGAATGCTCATATGCCTGAGCGGATTATTGTATTTTCCAATCCAACGGAAATGTTGGTATTTGGGGGACTATGGACGTGGGAATCCCTCTCATTCCATTTCTGTGGCTGAGATGAGCTGAGAATCCTAGTTGGAGAGGCATGAACTCTGTTTCAATTTTTTTTATTTTGGGAAGTTTCTGTTGGAATGTTCGGAAGTATGGGGGTGAGGAACAAGAAATATCTTTGGATAAACGTGGGCAGAAAGTTAAGGATTTAAAGTTAAGAGAGAAGATAACTGGCAACTTAATTTTATTGAGGGGGAAAGAGAGGGCATGCACGGATTAAAATCAGAGAGAGGAAGAGGCAGAAGAAATGATAAAATTAAAATGGGGGGAGGAGACAGGAATAACAGTCCCCAAGGAAGCAAATAAGAAGGAAATTTGTTCTTTAGAAAAAAAAAACAAACAGGAAACCTCATTCTCCAAAGTGAGCTGGTATGGTCCCACACTCAGGCATCGGGCAGCAATAAGTCATGGAAGTGTGGATCTCCTCAACTACTTTCCTGTTCAGTAGTGACTGGCCTCCCCGTAGAACTGTATATGCAAATGATCTCTGATTAAAGCTGACCTCGTGTGTTCTATCTGGTAAGTGGAGATGTCTGCTTTGCCATATGGTGATGTGCCACCCTCAGATCCAATCCAGTGGGCACATTCAGCAACAGTGATTCCCAAGCAAGCATGAGGCCCTACTCTGAGCCAGACACCATGTTAGACCCTATCTATGACAAGGCCAGAAGCCCAGCATCTTCTGTGAGCTGAGGCACAATTAAGACCAAACCAAAGAAACCAGGAAAATACCAAAAAAAAAAAAAAAAAACCCTCAAATCATCTTGATGCAAACTGGGGTTTAACACATCCTACCACTTGTGTGTTTATTTCATCACAGGCCTGGAAGATTTTGCTAAATAAAAAATTTGTTCTTATCACCTGTATATAACAGAAGTGAAACTCTGATGTCACAGGATGTAATAAAAGCCAAGTCTAATTTTCATTTTAAGTGGCTAGCTCTAATACTGGGGCCAAGTGTTATAAAATATTAAAGTAAAAATGTGGAGCATGAATGTACCGATGCTGAAAAGTGGACAAGTTGATCCAGGGCTAGTGATATTTTACAACTGAAATAAAAATATTAGAATCCTTTAAAAAACCATTTGGGCCTAAAAGGAACATTTATGGATATGGTTTTTAACCTAATACATAAAAAGCTCCAGAAAATGCTTTAACTCTTTCAGGAAAAAAAAAGTACCAATTATACATTCTGGATATCTTTAAAAAGACTTTTTATTGTTAATTTCAGAGAGCATATTTGTTAATGTGACGAAACTATTCCAAGTTCTCCCTTTCCTGGGTGGAAGAGGAAGCTTTGCATAAGACAACATCTTAAGTGTATTAATTGATGAATAAATATTTGACACATGAATGGACTCTATTCTTAGACTTATCACGAGGCAAAGGGTCTTAGATGTAATCAGAAATCGATTCACTAACTTCAATACTCAACTGTACATTATTATTTAAGAAGCTATAGTTGAATGATAATCATAGCTAACACTGCTTTATGATATAAAGGAAAGCTACTACAAGAGTAGATCCTAATTTGACTCCCGCCAAACTTAACTACTAATAGTCTACAGTTGACCGGAAATCTTACTGATAACATAAACAGTTGATTAACAAAAATTTTGTATGTTGTATGTGCTATATACCAAAATACTACAATAAAGTAAGCTAGAGAAAAGAAAATGTTATTAAAAAAATCATAAGGAAGAGAAAATACACTGACAGTACTGTAGTGTATTTATCAATACCATAAGTTTATGTCCTTTGTTTTCAAGGTGAATTGTCTGTCAGTGTCTACATCCATATTGTCATAAACGATAAAGGAGATGTTATATGTATTACCAACATTAGACATCAAAAATGAAAAGATAACGTTAAAAAGAAATTCATATTTATTTATGATTTTTTTCCAATAAAAAATCCATGTGAGTATAAGTAAGTGGACCTATGCAGTTCAAACCCATGTTGTTCAAGGGTCAACTGTGCATGAGAAGATGGATGCCAGCTGAAACTATTGTGGTAATCATTTCACAAGATATGTAAATCAAACCGTCATGCTGAATGCCTTCAACATATACAGTAACGTATGTCAATTATTTCTCAACAAAACTGGGGAAAAAAGTTATGGTAGAGGCCCAAAGTCTAAATAGATATGGATTAAAAATTCTGTGTGTGTTTTTTTTTTAATCTTGAGATAAATTTTTCATCCTCCTCCTCTAAGCAGCCACTGTATCTAATACTGAAGCTAGGAAATGAAGTTGAATGATAAACAGAACCATTTCTCGAAAGAAAGCCTCCACCAGTCGCCGTTTTCCTATAAGCACTTCAGCATTTGTATTCACTTTGAAGATCGAACCTTAACCCTAACATCTGCCGCCTTTCATTTTATTTCTGGCCTTTTCTGCTGTCTCCGTGCTCCATGACCGGGCCCCTCCTCCCTGGCAGGCCTACCCAGCTTACCTTACACCCCCTGCTAATGCTCACCCAGGGCTGGGACTAAATTCTGTTCCAAGGGCTCAGGAACGTCTTTACTGGCAGCACTAAGCCCTTGCAGGCCTGGATTCAATGGTCTTCTGAAATGCAATATTCAGGGCTGGCCCAGTGCTCGTACACTGTTCCTTCATGATCTCCAAAGACCAAGGAAAATAATTTTACAATGAAAACCTTGGCATAACAGAGCTCTTAAAAATTTGGGAGTGGCACACCTGTCTATCCTTATCTTCCACTATCTGCAGAAAGTGACTCTCTGCTCCAGTCAGACCGGGTTATACAACCAAGACTTCCCCATTTTTAGGCTCTGGCTGCCTAGTGGATGCGTGCTTCTTGGGTCACATCATGGACCGCGGCCTTACCCTAGTATTTAGTTCTTTATTTGCTATGAAGACCTCATCTCTACAACTACACTGTAAGCTGCTCGAGGGAAGGATTCGGTCTTCTATGTCTTTGGACTCCTAATAGTGCTTAGAGAACACCCAAGGGGGTGCTCACATTTTCGTTGTTTTTAGTGGCAGAGTCTACATTACAGATCACAAACGGTCACAAAATCAAGACTGGACCCACAGATATCCTGGAAATAGTGTCTGACTCTACACAGCACATCACTCAGACATGAGGAGTTTGCCCAGGAATGATAATAACAAGAGCCAACACTCAATGTGTGCTTGTTACATGCCTGGCACTCGTGTAAGTGCTTTACCTATATGCACGTGATAACCATATGAAGTAACTACAATTACTATCCTCATTTTACAGATGAGGAAACAGAGGCACAGAGAGGCTGGGTATTTGCTCAAATTGGTAAATAGCAGAACTGGAGTTTGAACCCAGGCAGTCTGGCTCCAGAGTCAGGGCATAAGCCTGACACTATACCGTCTCTCTACACGTGGCCAAAGGGACTTGGAGGGGGTGAGCTGGGAATACTCAGGAGCCAGAAAAAGAGCTACCAAAACGTCCACCACTTTTGCTGTTCATGTGCAATGCTTATTTGAGCAAGTATGTGGTGAAAGAGAAGCATTTCAGCAATTAAATAGGTTCTCCGGTTTCTTGTGGTTTCAGGTTGTTGATTTTAAAATGCAATTTAAAATAGATTCACAAAGCGATTAGCTCAGAAAATGACCGAGTCACTTTTTCTCTCTCATTAGATTTCTATTTATATATCTAATCAGAAATTTTCCTTAAGTCTAATGATACTATTACAGAGACAAATTATTTATAATTTGTCATGATACAATCACCTTCACCTGGTTAGAACATGATAAATCATTAACATCAGTGGCAAAAGAAGTCTCTTGACTTCACCGCACCTAGAGATAAAAATGTTAGTTGTAATGTACACACTACTATATATAAAATAGATAAGCAACAAGGACCTACTGTATAGCACAGGGAACTCTACCCATTATTTTGTAATAACCTGTAAGGGAAAAGAATCTGAAAAAGATTCTGAATCACTGTGCTGTACACCTGAAACTACCATGACGTTGTAAATCAACTATACTTCAATAAAAAAAAAAATGTTAGTTGTAGCAGAAACTATGACGCAGGGCAAATACTGTATGCATCGAATATAAACACATGCTACCGTACAGGTCCAAGGCTGGGTACAGGCCCAATCTGTTAATAAAATGAAGTTTTAATTGATTGTTTTTGTGATTTCCATTGTATAAAGTCAATAGGAAAGAGAAGCAGAACTGCAGATGACCGAAAAACACACTGGCACCGAGGCTGTACAAGATCTGGAAGGGAATCTAGAAAACTGACAACAGTGAAATAATAGCTGCCCTTTGTTTTCTTATTGCTTTTATTTCTGTCATAAATAAACATTGTGTTAAAAAGAAAACACACATTGTTTATGCCTCAGTAAACACAGTGGTACTCAGAGAATTCAGATTTTATTGAATAGCGTGTTGTTAATTAATCTTCTGAATTGTTGAGGCGCTTCCTATGAAGTAGCCCCCATCTTCTCCCTGGTCCTGCCCTGCGCACCATTCCTAGGTATCGTATTCAATTTGCCACATAATACTACGTGTGGCATTACTGAGAGACACAGAGAGAGCGATCAGTTTCGTGAACAGCATGATGGTACACACGTGGTTAATTCCTGGGACCCAGACCACTTAAGAAAATACCTAGGTGATAGGCAATGCACAAAAATCAAGTCTGCTTGGAACTCCTGGTAGGGGAGCACTGCTGTCTATACACCCTTCAGCAAGAAGGACCATGCCATCCTCTACCAGTGATAAGAAGGTGCGTACACAGAGTGGGTGAGGGTGAAGTGTGACGGGCCCAGCCACATCAGCCGAATTAACCCCCCCCCAAATCAATGGAGGGACAGTTGTCACAGGCAGGTACCTCTCTTGCTTACATCTTGGGATAACATAGGCCAGGCCGTTGATTTTATTTTGTTTAATTTTAATTCATTAATTAATTTGGAGGGAGGACGAATTGAGGAAATAATTTTTTCCCTTGGTAATACAGAACCTTGAGGTCTTGAGGGTACCATAGAGATGAATAATTCAAAATCCCCTTTGAGTAGAAAGCTCTCTATTCCTAAAGGTGGGTGAATTTTTTTTTTTAATTTTGTTAAACTGTTTAATTTGAAATAATTTTAAATTTAGTAATAAGTTGCAAAGATTGCACAGACATTTCCATTATACCCTTCATCCAGCATCCCTTGATGTTAACACCTTATGTAATTATGCTATATTTATTAAAACTAAGAAATTAACATCGGTGCAGTGCTACTAACTAAACCACCGACTTTATTTGGATTTCATCAGTTTTTCTGATAACGTCCTTTTTCTGTTCCGAGATGGATTTCTGAATAATGGAGTATGGTAGGTGGTGTGCAAAAATCTCAAGCTTCCCCGAGATAGGATCAATATGAAGCATTTGTATATGTACAAAGCGGCAAGTGCTATGATGATTAACAGTAAAACAAAGACATGAGGAAACTACAAGGCAAATTTCCCTGAAGTCTCCCAGGAGTTATTTGTGTCTGAAGGCGGTTTTGTATTTTCTGACACTGTATTTTTCTAATTTCACTAAAGGAAAGCTAACCAAATTTGTGGATTTTACTTTTTGCTTTAGCCTTCAAATGCTTTAGGGCTAATTCAGGCCTGGTTCAGTGGCAAACAACTGTCTCAGAGGCCTCATGCATGTCTAAATAGCTTCTCTCCTGTTTATTTTGCACTGTTTTATCCTATAAGCTGTCTCAAGGCCCTTCCAAGATAAGCAGGAGGATTTAAATCTTAATAAATTGAAATTTGAATAACGGAGGCAATCTAGGTTCGGGGGTCTTGAATGATTAGGATAAACATCTCTATTTTCCACTCCCACATTATGCATGTGCTGCCCATGTTGCCCTGAGATCAGCATCAGCAATAATTAAAATAGTAACAACAGCAATAAGACTATTAGATTTAAATAGCACTTTTCAGTTTATAAGGACTTTTATTCACAGTTATTATTTCTATTCTTGGAATAGTTCTAAAAGGTAGGAAGAATGCCACTTTACAGATGAAGAAACAGAGTCACTAAAAGATGAAGGCATGCCCAAAACAATAGGGACAAAGGGCGGCCCCAGGACCAGAACTCAGTGCTTTCTAAAAACCTTGCCATGATTTGGCCAGACGTGTCAACATCTGTGAGCCAGCAATAAGACTTTCAATCACATTCCCATTAAACTTCTTGGAAACGCCTTCTTATAAAGCTTATAACAGGGACCTTACAGAAGTCTAGAGTCATCTCTTTTTTGAAAAAAGATAACCCAAGAGATTTTTTCATCAGTTCAATCAATTCTGGGATTGGAAGTGACAAACAAGCCATGCTCGAATACTATTCTCCAGCCTCTCATTATTGTGATGGGAGGCATAAAAATATATATAACTTCCTTGATTGTAATGAACATCCAAATATTTATTCTGTCCTGTCGTTTCTCGTCACTCAAAATGCCAAGGAGCTGAATTTTTAGGCATAGTAGAAGTAAAGAATAGAAGTCACAAAGATACATCCTAACGTTAATAGAAACAACAACAACAATTAAAAAGGCTTACCTTGCAGCCTTCACATGTAATGACACCATAATGGATTCCTGACGATTTGTCTCCACAGATCTTGCATGGAATAATTTCAATTTGAGCTGCAACAGAAGCACGCAACCAGTTAATTACATTTTATTTTAAACACCTTATAAAAGCGTTCCCTGATCAGCATTTGTATAGTGAAAACTAATAACCTGCTAAACATTATACTGCATTAACTATTCATTGCTGAACTGTGAGGGTCCCCCTAGAGCCCTGGACTAAATTATGGCTGCTCGTTATATAATAGCTTTCGGGTTATTAAAATGGGTCATTTGAGGAGGTGTTTAAGAACCCACAAGAAGACTGGAATCAGCATTTCAAAGCCTTCAAGAACTGGAGAGTTCACAGTTTAGGCCTCAGAGCAAAGCAGATACTAAAATGTTTCCTCCGATCTCATTTTCCATCATTATTTTTAAAAGGTCATAAACCTGTCTGGGCTGAGCATTGTAGCTCGGCTGGTGGAGAAAAACAGACTCCAAAAAGCCAAAACTGCTTAGGAAAATGATTCAACTCTAAATATTAATAAGTTACATATGATGGGAAGAATTCCTTACTCATCTCTTTTTAATTAATGTACCTCCCATGTGTTAAAAATTAGTCGACTTGTGTACAATCAAAACCTTTCAACCATAAAGTTCATATCCTATTTGAATTTAAAAATGATGAATCCGGACAAATAGAATATGTAGCTTCAGAGTTCTTTACATTGGAAATTGATTTCCTGGTACAGCGTGCGTGTGTTTCTATCTAACTGATTATTTACAGTTGCCTCATACTGGAAGAATAACCAAATAATTCATACATATTACATCGAAGTTCTCAAATATGTTAAAGCACATTTCTAAGATAACACATTATATCTTGAGCAGAGTTGGAAAGAGTATAATTAAGGATTAAAAAACCCCCTAAGAAATAGAATAATTAGGCAAAACAAAGTACTTGGACCACCTATTAAATACAATTTATATGTGAAATAAAGAACCAACACTGAGCTGCATATACAGGATGACAAGTTTCACCCGTTTACCTGGCATGCTCCATTACACTAAATTTATTTTCCATGGTTATCACTACTGGATATCATGTCAGATTACCTACTAAGTCACACACACAAAGGCAGTTGCAAGTGCCCAAGTATATTTCATTTTCATAAAGCCCCTACCTAGTGCCATGCCTCACACAAAGCAATGACTAGTCTAACGAACGTATCGCACGATGTAAGTAACACACATACACAGAGCCCACCCTTTCTTCCAATGTGATCTCATATCCTGGGGTAATTTCCACAGCCACCTACTCTGGATTTGATACAATATTGTATTCAATACTTCAAAAGAGGACACATTAAATTACTGGACTTAATCTCATTATAAACCATGTGTCCCTGCTAACATCCTTTCAAGGGGACCAGAAGTACTGCAGTGCCTTTAGTGAGTCCTTTGCCTACCAGTCACTTTTAGTGTTGACATCCTGAGTTTCACTATCCAGAGTTAGAAACTGTTCAAAATCTCACCTCCAATAAATGTGCCATAATCCTCAAGCCTTCTAATACCCCAACAGTGGCATCTTTGTACACTATCTAAATGTCTATTCTGAGTTATGCAACTTAATATAAGATCACGCTTAACAAAAACCGTCATCTTCAAGTCGGCCTCCTCGTCTTAGAGACTAGCTTGGTTTCTTCAAGGAAAATTCTTTATGAAATCTAAACTCTAATAATGTTTCACACTTAGGCTCCTCCAATATATATATATTTTTTTGCGGTACGCGGGCCTCTCACTGTTGTGGCCTCTCCCATTGCGGAGCACAGGCTCCGGACGCGCAGGCTCAGCGGCCATGGCTCATGGGCCCAGGCGCTCTGCGGCATGTGGGATCTTCCCGAACCAGGGCACGAACCCATGTTTCCTGCATCCACAGGCAGACTCTCAACCACTGTGCCACCAGGGAAGCCCTCCTCCAATATTTTTAATACATAGTTAAGGCAAAGTTTTGTGCCACAGATTGTCTGCAGCTCTCCAGAGAGATGGTTGTGCCCCACATTTTTCAGAGACTCATAAAAGCCAAGTGGTAGTAAAGAAATTCTGAAAGGTGATATCAGCTGAAACCTCTAACCCTAACCCTAACCCTAACCCTAACCCCAACCCCAACCCCTAAGGAAGAGAAGAATTAGACAACACAAAGTACTTGGACCACCTATTAAATAAAACTCATACAAGAAATAAAGAAGACAGACACTGAGCTGCTTCTGCTTATGTCTCACCTCAAGTTGTAGTCACAGAAATTAGACAAACCTCATTAGGCCCTATAGTTTAAGTCAGCATCAAAACTAAAAGTAACACTAAACTCGGGCCTCTCAAGAGTTATTTTCATTCCATCTTAGTAATGGAGAGATTAAGCAAATCTGTTTAGTCCTTTATAAGATAAGAAAGCTCTGGGCAGGCCAGACAGGGAACACTGAGTAAAACTGTATGTATCTGGATCAAATGGAAAATGGTGTATTGCTGTTCACTCTGCCTGGGCTCCTAGTGGATGACCCATGAGCAGTGACATCATGATCTTTAAGGCAGTGACCAAAATGCCTACTAAAAGCTCCTGTAACATTGCAAGTGATCTGGAGGTCTGGCAGGGAGGGGTCTGATCATGATGGGGGTGCCCCTGGGATTGACATCCTGGCCCAGCACTTCCACCCTTGGAATGGCTCTCAGCTGGCTGGGGAGAGGGTGGGAGTGAGGGTTGGGAAAGTCACTGTAGTATAAATCCAGAGTTTGGTGCC
This sequence comes from Aethalodelphis obliquidens, assembly GCF_003676395.1. Lineage (NCBI taxonomy): Eukaryota > Metazoa > Chordata > Mammalia > Artiodactyla > Delphinidae > Aethalodelphis > Aethalodelphis obliquidens. The sequence goes on from NW_020837970.1 coordinate 7,801,275, forward strand.
ACTACTGCATAGGAACACTGGCCTGAGTCAGGCTCCTAAACTCTTGGTCTTCAATTCAGCCTTCCTTCAGCTCTCAGGGTCTTTCAGATCTGCAGGGCACTCAAGCTGAGGCATATTTTAAGAGACTTCATGGAGGCCAAGATGCTTAGTATGAATGGACTCACTGTAGACTGACCTGTATTTTCAAGCAAGGGGCCATTTGCCTAGAACTTTGCCCCCTGCCGCACTGTGTTTGTGCTTGGCTCCAGTGGGCAATGCTGGTCAAAGATTCCAAATTAGTTAGAACAAGCTTCCCTAGGGATCTCATGGTGAGGTGATGGGAGGGTTCTCCAAAGCCAGGTTCCAATATTATGATTGGCTGGATTAAACTATTCTACTAGCCTACCCCCTTGGGTGGCTCTCTTAACTCAGAAGACAATTTCAGGTGCAAGTGCTCTTTAGGAAATGACTAAAATCCACTTGCTCTAAAAAGCAAATTCTCTGAAAGTGATCTATCACATGTGTTGATCTTTCCAGAAAGTAAACATTTGCTGATCGGAGCAGGGCACTTACTCAATCTTCCATTTCATCCAACAATGCACAAAATCCACCTCCCTTCACCTTTTAGTTAATTTACAGAATTCAAATGTATCAAGGAGAAGAAAAATAGTCAATGCCTTACAAATTTTTCAAAAGGAAAGCAGTTTAGTTTCACAAATTTGAGTTTTCAGACCAGTAAGAGGGAACAGGACAAAAATCCCCTTGCCCTTTGCTTTCTATCCCTCAGGCTTTTCCATTTTCTGACAGGCAGTATTGTGTCTTTTCAAAATAATCTTCTTGTAACAAAAATTATGAGTCTTGGCCCATATATATACTGCACACATTGACTCAGTATTTCAAAGGATGAAATCTGTCAGACACCACAACTGTCACAAGTATATTGATTAAATTAGTCCACATCCATATTCATTGCAGCAAAGAGGTTTATTCTGTAGCGGAATATCTGAAGCAAGATGCACGCACACATATAATCACGAATTGGCTTAACAATGAACAATCTCGCTATGAAAAATTCTAATTTGCCTACATTTTCAGCTCTATTGCCTAAATAATTTGCTCTTTCATGCACCCTAAGTAATTCAAGCAGGCTCTCCACACCTGCACAGGCAAATTTCTGCAGTTTCAAGGAGCTGACAACAAGTGGCGGCGGGGCAGCAGGAAATCCTGGAAAGCAGGTGTGCTCATTAGCCAAGTGGTCCTTAGGCTGGGTGGGCATTTACCGTTGTACCTCTGTAAAAAAGTTTGCTTTTTACTTTTCATTATAAAAGGTAACAAGACACTGGCGTTCTTAACACCTCACTTGCTCCTCAGGACCTATTTCTGGATTTATCGTGGTTCAGAGAAAAATGCCCATTCTGCCCAAGTATTAAAAAATATAATTGCACAAGAGTTGTACCCATCACTTCATTCTGTGGGTGAAGAGTGATGTCTCGATGATAATCTAAATAGATTGATAATAATCAATACTATTGAACATGTATTTGGGCTTATAAAGTCTCAGGCATTATCTAATTTGCTGCTCCAACAACTCTATGAGGTAGGTGGTATTATCATTATCATCATTATCTGCATTTGTTTTAGATGAGAAAACTGAAGCTCAGAAAGGCTAAATAACTTGCCCAAAGTCAGAGAGCTTGGAAGAAGTAAGGTTGGAATTTGGACACATTTTGGTCTTTTTCTCTTAACTCAAAAGCTTATTCCCTCTCCACCCTACCCCCCTTCTCATCATACTGAATAGCCGAGCTAAATCACTCCGATACAAACATCGGGAATATACTGCTCTTGGTAGGAAACCATTACCCAAGGATCAAAAGACATCTCACAAGTAATCTGGTTAAACTTAATACTACTCAGAACTGATGTCAAGATGTCTTTCTGGGAGTTACTTGACTAGTTCATAACTGGAAATAATCATCAACCTTCTAAGACCATTCTTCTCAATTTTATAAAATTCCGAGTTTTTGACCTTAGGCTGACCAATACCAATGTTTAACGATTCTTAAGGCTGGGAAAATTACTTCACCTACCTCTCTGAGTCTCAGTTTTCTATTTCAAGATTCAATGATATAATGTATAAATGACACAGCACATATGATTATTTTATACATGTATTCTATATATATGCACATCACACACAATCCTTAGAAAGAGTTGGCACTCAAAACACAGTTATTATTATTGTTATTGTTGATAAGAAATCCTGCCTTATAGCGAAATGAAATTCTTTTCTGCAGACTTTAAGCTCTTTCCAAAGCGGGGATAGAGAAAAGCGGCTTAGCCTCTAGCTAATATGACAGGCAGTTCATACCAGCTACCACAGCGATCCTTTACAACGTTGGCACTTAACTGCTACAACATAGCAGCATGTTGTAATCAGTGTGGGATGTGTCACAAGGCATTTGTTGCTAATAATAGTAAAAAAAAAATAAAGTTTTTTACTGGTTCATATAAAAAAATAAACTAACATGGACCTAAGATCATCCCCATAAGATCTTTCACTCTAGCTCACTTGCACAACCATATGCTTTCTCAAATTGGACGGAACAGGGTGGGGTTACTGCTGGCTTGCCAGGAAACGGCCAAACTTTGGGTACACCCATGACACTATGTCACACATATGAATGCCAAGCAATTTTGTGTGTCTTGCAAAAACTGTCAAGAACTGCTGCTATAGACAAACAAACAAAACCCAAAAAAACCCCTATCTTTATACCAATCTGCTGACCGTGTTTTTCCTGGAAGGTTGAGAATATGGAGGACTTTTCACCTGCTATGTTACATATTTCTCTAACGTTTGAATTTTTTACAACCAGCATGTATTACTTTTGTAAGCAGAAAAACCAATAAAGATTAAAAAGAAAAACCCTAAGGCATTTGATTTTATTTTCGGCAACATGGCTTGAGTCCTTTATGGATTAGTAATTTTATTTTATCCCCTGTTTAAAACTGCTGGGGTATTAAAGGCTTCTGCAGCTGCCTGGATGGCAGTCTGGCCTGTATGTCAAGGCCAGCTGGGGGCGGGGTGGGTAGGGAGTCTTCACCTGGTTTCCTGGAGGGACTTCGGCAACTCCTGACTTCTAGAGTTTTGTAGCCCCTCTGGGTCTGGCCACCTCTAGTTCCAGGGTCTCCAAGGACTCTGCCCCATGGGGCTCAGCCAAGGGGGCAAAAATAGGGGCTGAAATTCGCCTGCCTGTGAGCCCTGCTGCAGAGTGGCTGGAACAGCTTGGAGGGAGGGAGCCTTTTTCTCTCTCTACTCTCTCAGCGCTGCTGCTGGAGGCCCCAGGCCACCATCAGGGTTTGCAGAGAGCTTGCAATACATCTTCATGGTGGAAGAACAGACTGTGGGCTTCAAACAGTTTGGCACACTCTGTCCCTGGACCTAAGGCCTGGAGTATAACATGGATTTGTTTCACAGTGCAGGCATGTTCAATAGACATGCTGGGTGGGGAGGGCTGAGTTCCAGCTACACACTCTGCAAACTAAAAATCAACTTGTTCAGCCATTTTTTCTACTAAATATATACTAAATATAATACTGGTATGTGTCCCCGGTACAGTCTTTTCTTCTACTGATTTTGCAATTTTTTCATGATAGTACTTGATCCTAGTGGAACATCACCAAAGCAGTTAGCCCCCTAATTAGAAAAGTCCTACCCCTTTGGTAGAGCAGTCTTGTGGTCATTTCTGGCAACAACAGTAATGCTTGATATTTACAGAGCTCTGTAACGGTTTTCCAAGTTTTTGTCCTCACTAGCTTGTTTTGATTTTGGTGTTCACAACAACTCTGAAGTAGGCAGGTGGGTCTTATTAGCCCCATTCTATTGATGTGGAAAGTGAACCTCAGGAGGGTTAAATGGCTTCTTCTCTAGGTCTAGGTTTCCCGGGGTTTAACTGTAGAGGCAGCCACCAAAGAAAAAAAAAAAAGACAGACTTGGTGTCTCTTTTTGCTCAGGATTATTTGATGACTTTAGATTTATGTTATCATCAATCTGGGGCTCTCAAGGGGAAATGCCATGAGACAGAAAGAGCTGGAGGTTGATCCAGCTAAAAAGTGGAGTTGGCACTCCTGCGTTTCCCTCTGACCCTCAACTCCTTGAGTGGCCTCAAGCAAGTCACTTACACCTCCACTCCCTCCATCTATAAAATGGGAATAACTCCTATCTCCCAGGCAGGTGGTGGTAAACGAATGCTCAGAAAGCTCTTTGAAGACGAAAAGACCTATATAGATGGGAAGCTTTAGGAAGCTTGGCATATCATTCTTGGCAAGGACCAGGACGCTGTGCCCTCACCACCCACTACAGGCTCTGCCACCAAGACAATAAAGAAAAATCCACAGAACTGTAATCTCCATCTGCTAACTAGACTCAAACTTATTTTTTAATTGTTGGTTTCCAAAATGCCTTCCTGAGGGACTCATGGGTCCAGAGGTAACTATCTTTGTCTCAGCTTCAGAGAAAAAGCACATAGATGGAGAAGTCACCTCTCTGTAACAGCCGTCACAAGCAAAGTCACTGAACTTAAGCCCTTCACCAGGGCTTCAGTTGTCTTGCAGAGGTATCCTGGAAATGGTATGATTCCCTCTTGTTATACACAATAAACACACAGGTTGCCCTCCGACATTCTGACCCTCGGTATTAAGTTCATGTCTGACTCAAAGGACCCTGTCAAATTATAGCCATCCAAAAACAGGTCCTGTACCTTACTCTGCCTCCCCCCGACCAAAGTCCTACACCTTACATACTGTTTAAAGCCACTTCTTAAAAGCTTTAACTGGATTGTGGCTTCTGCTGAAAATGTAACAGCTTTTTAAAAATCATTTTTTAAAATAAAAAGTGTTACATATACTTGCCGAATACATACACATAAACACACCTCAAACTCTTCAAGAGATCAAGCATTTGCACACTAAAGCTAAAATATGACAAAACTAGATTTTTGAAACTTTATTTCCTTCAGGCTTTACGCATGTAAGACTTAGGAGCCTAGGAGTTAAAGCCCATATGAATTCAGAGAAAGCTGAGCTGTGTACGCAGGAAATATCTGAAGAATGAGGAAGACAAGTGTGTGTTGTCATGTGGCTTTCTGTGAATATGCAGGTAGTTCTGACAATGGGAACTGAATATTAATCCTTTGTAATATGTTTCAATCTCTACTGGATTAAGCTTTCCAGAGAAACTGACTCGCACTCCCTGATGCACATGTATCTCTGCTAAAAGCCAAATCCAAATGAGTACTTTTGTCCCTAGATGGGGAAATTCTGTCAAATCAGAGAAGAAACAGATTTTTCATATAGAGGAACAGTGGATGGCTTTGATTTTTAGATCCAGTTCTCTCTAGTATTCTCCTATGACACAGTCATGCACAGAAGACCTCAATTTAAGGCAACATACTCTTTATCTCTTTTGATAATTACCTGGCGACCAATTAGACCTTGAATAAAATAATTGAACAGCAAGAGAAGCCGCTTCCTCATACTCCACTTTACTTACCCAGTAGGTCAAATACTGAAGAAATTCTCACCCAACAAAAGATGATGCCATTAAGATCAGCAATACAAATACTTTTCTTTTTTTTTTTTTTTGGTCTTTCCTAATCTAATCTCTATCACTTTTGTGAACAACGGAGCATCCTTGTTGTTGAGGATTTCTGGGGTTATGTGAAATCAGGGACTAAGACAAAGGTAACTGGCCATTCAGCCAATTATTCTCAAGGTCCTTCTAAGATTCTAGAATTAACTACATTTTTCCAATATGAAGTTCTTGCAGATTTTCTTGGACCTTGAAATCAGAAATGTCTAATCAAAATCCTTCTCTTGAATCTCTCAGGGTGGGTTAAGCCATTTCATATCAGCAGGAAAAAGAATCCATCTTATCTTACTAAGTTGTTAGATTATGATCAAGAGAGTTTCTTAAAAACTTCTTTTCCAACAATAGGTATGTGTCCCTTATATAATTCTGGATAATACTAGACCCAAAAAAATGTCATCTGACTCACAGAACTGCAGCTAATCTTTTCTAGCGATCAACCTCACTCTAGATACCAATTCCTTTTTTTCCCTTAACAAGAGCAATTGTGCCACATTTAGGTTACGTCTTCCTTTGCTCACAGTTGAGAGCAATGGGGTCAGCTCTTTGCTTTCATCATTCAAAGTCTGTTTTTCACAACAACAGAAAAGAACATCTTTAAAACCAAACCAAATCTGGAGATCTTATCTAGTTTCTGCTTTACCAAAAACATCAAAATTACTCTTACTGCGTTTTATGAAATAACCTTACTTTACACCATTACCCCCAAATTCTCACACCTAAGCCCAAGAGATAAGCACTCCATTTTACAGCCCTCTTAACTTTGCACCTGCCTATGCACACCTCAACTTATAGGTATTGTATGATCTTGGTACTTCAATTTACAAGATTGTATTTTTTCAATAGATACACAGAATGTTACAAAAAGAAACAAACCTGGTGATTCAATTACAAAGTCCAAAGACAGAAAAATCCATTGACACAGAAATGGGTCTTAAAACAAGTAGTATATCTGTTTAAATCTATTTGTTCTATGGCTTCCTATGAGTCTGGTCCATTGTATGCTTAGCACATAGCATCATACTTCACTGAATAAATCAATCCAAATATTCTGTTTGTCTCAGAATTCTCTTTAAAGGGCCAAAGTCTCCTGCCTAAAAAGTCAGCTACTGATTGCTAATTCTAACTGCACAATTTCTATACTCCTTAACGGTGCCATCACCTGCTGAAGATGTGCAGAAGTGGGTCAAAATAACAAGAATCCAGGTTAAGTCATCATAGCTCACCAGGCAAAGGAACCTATTGTTTCTTTCCATTAGCTTAGGTAGTTTTTGTGAAGATCAATTACTGTTCATTGAATATTAGACCGTGTCATTTAAGAAATATTCCCTAACCAAACTGTTTGGATTCATGGCAAAAAAAACCTGGAAATAACTTGTAACTTTAAACCTTGAAAATACATTTGCTTTCCTCTATGTTAAGCCATTGAGAACTAAGATGACAACACATCCATAGCCACAGGAACACAGACTGGTGATACCAAAAATTTCTTGCTCCACAGATCATTTTAGTGGGTGAGGATTATCTCACAGCCCAGATCCCCATTCTACCTTTGTGCTGTTTCCCACTTCACAAAGTCTCCCTAGAATTAATAGGGAGAATGGAACTCTGGGCAAGAGACCAGGGAAAGGTCTGTTTTTTATTAAAAATCACAAGCAAATTATTTAGACTTGCCAGAAGCAGAAGTGTACACGTTGTCACACTAATTGTTTTAAGATTCTAAGATCTTGAAGGATGAGTGACCAATTCCTAGAAGACAAATTCTACTAGGTTCTCCACCTCCAATTTCCAGGACATAGCCAATGATATCTGAACAACAGATATGGCAAGTTCTCAGCCTTCGAAAACATCAGTCATGTATTTCTGGACTGCAGGTCAATGGTAATTAAAAATCTCTTTTATAATGCTTTTCTAAGACAACCAGTTCAGCTGGACACAGGAATGACCAGACAAGTGCCCGAAGGAGTTTTTTCTGACTATCTAAACACGTGTTCTTTAAACTTGCTTATTAAAGAAATGTTTCCATATTTAGTTATAATATATAACATCAACTAGACAATGGATAACAATATGGGCTGATAGCTGAAGTAGAGTTGTTTTCTATGTCTATTCCCAAGGGGGGAAAGCAGGAGCTTCTAGCTATTTCTTCACTGGAAAGGCAAATACAGAAAAAGGCAGCAGAGCCTTGAGGATATTAAGTAGTTGTGAGACAGGAGGAGAGGGGATGCTCTGGACCGAGCTTAGAGATTGTCAGATTTATTTTAAGAAGGTCTGACATCTAAGCATCAATTCCCAGACGGTAACACCTAATGAATGTCATTCTCCCCTACAACAGAAAATGTATATCTTGGGGGTTTACCTTGAAACTATCTATCTTTATGTAAGTCATGCACTAGGGGTGGGGTTAAGAACGCCACAGCCATGGAAAGATAGCAAAATAAGGTTCACAACCCTGTCCTTCCTCTTCCATTTTCAGTTTCTGCTCCTCCAATCCGAGAAGCTCCTTTTGCCTGCAGACAAACATTTCAGATGACATTTTATGACTGTCCTGCACATACGCCTATCAGCTAGCCAGCACTTGGCAATGTACGTCTTTGTCACTTAAAGAGAGCTTGAGTGAGTGTGACACTATCACTGGCATAAGTGAATCTTTCTAATTTGCAGTAAAAGTGCACCATTCACACACTTTGGTACTTCAGGACGGCGACGTTTTGAAATCCACTTCACAAGTGATGGCAGCACATTTCACATCAGATGGAAACACACTCTGATTGCTAACAGCTGCTACAGGCACATCTTACTGTCACAGCCAGAGCTCAGAATAGCAGGTCCTTTTTAATGCCAATGGCTGCTACCATCTTAAATCACCACACACACACACACACACACGTTCCATACACACAGGTCTCTCCAGCTGTAAGTCCTACCACCACTTGCTGGTAACCTGCACGACTAGGCACCAGGGATGACAAGAGGGTACACAGAACCCACTGGCCCACGTCATCTTGTTACATTAGCTTCACTGTATGTGAATTAAGGATGATAGTGGACACTTTTTTTAAAGAAGAAAGAAAAGTACAACCTTGAAGTAAAGTGGAGAGGCTCACTTTGCAAGCGCTGGAGGCTGCGGTTGAATCCCTGCCCTGTCACTTACTAGCTATGTGAACTTGGACAGCTTTCTTAATCTCTGTGCCTTATTTTCCTAGCCTTTAAAATAACCCCTATGTCCTTATTATAGGGTAACCAAGTGCTTATAGAATCAGTGCATAGCACATAGTAAGGGGTCAATAAATATTAGGTATCATCATCATCACCAACACCACCTATCTTTCAAGGACAGTAGTATTTGGCAAGAGCTGCTACTGGAGTTGTGGGAATGAGCAAGAAGGTTGATGAGGGATAGGTCATTATATTCCTTTCAGATAAAGACATGGAGTTCAGTGGCTTTCTTTTTTAAATTTTTTAAAAGTAGTTTATTTTTTAAAATTTATTTTATTTTTGGCTGTGTTGGGGCTTCATTGCTGTGCGCGGGTTTTCTCTAGCAGCGGGGGCTACTTTTAGTTGCGGTGCGCAGGCTTCTCACTGTGGAGGCTTCTCTTGTTGCGGAGCACAGGCTCAAGGCACAAAGGCTCAGTAGTTGTGGCTCGCGGGCTCTAGAGCGCAGGCTCAGTAGTTTTGGCGCACGGGCTTAGCTGCTCCGCGGCATGGAGGATCTTCCCGGACCAGGGCTTGAACCTGTGTCCCCTGCATTGGCAGGTGGATTCTTAACCAGTGCACCACCAGGGAAGTCCCAGCGGCTTTGTTTCTAATGCAGAGGCCTAATATGAGAAGTAACACTAAGCAGGTACAAAGCATGACGGAAAGAAACCACTGGGTATTAAGCAGCTCCCCACTTTCTAAGTAAAGCCCACAGCAAGGCTGGCATCTTGAAGAGGTGGTAAGCCTAGGAAGTGGGAGCCAGGCTTCTAAAAGCTGTGTGGTGAAGTAGGGAAGGGACTCAGCTGCAGGGTTCTGAAGCTTCTAAAACTACCTGCTAGCAAGTGAAATTTACCAGACATGTGTGAAACTTTGTGACCTTCTTTCTCCAGGGCTCAGCTTCCCTCTTAGGGAATACTGTAGCTACTCCCTGCCCCTCGGTGTAGTGTTTCACCAGATAAACTGTCAGATCCGGTCCTGCTATGTTACACGGTGATATGATGATTGTGAGTGAGTTGAACAGTCATTTCCCCAACAGTTGGGATCTCTTCAATGGCGAAACCCACCAGGGGTCACTAGTCAGGAAAAGTAGTCATAGACTGTGATAGAGAAGCCCATCTGGCAACCACTCTGTCCATTTTAATTGCATTTTGGTTTAGACAAGGGAACACACTGAAATGTTCTCGTCAAGGTCCAGAGTGAAAGCTCCAGCATAATACCCATTGGAGCTAGAACACTCTGTTTCTACACACCTGTCCCCTCCTTTTTTTGGCCTTACTAAAAAAAAAAAATAGTGTTTATTACTGTCAAAGAGAATTCCTTTCAATACCACACCCTGCCATATATTGACAGAAGAGACAGGGCAGCACAATGCTAACATGGTGTGAATGTAAAATAAAGTATTTGGTTTTCCTTTCAAGGTAAACAATTTCAATTGACAGTTCTGGGACCGAATCAGGTGGGGCTTTTTTACATATTTATTTATTTATTTGGTTGTGCAGGGGCTTGGTGCTTTTTATTTGTCAAAGCCCACAATAAGTACGTTTTGCTTTAAATCCACAGAGGCAAAGCCCTTGGCAGGTAGCGTCAGTAATGCAAATCTATTTCCCATTGATATGTGTTTTTCAAAACAAAACCATCGCCACCAATGAAGCATTTTGGGCCCTCAAGCTACATGGTTCCCAGCTATAACTGTCTAAGGCATTAAATGTCAAGGATCAAGTCCAAGGCCATGTCAGGGACCATTAGGACATAGAGAAGTAAATTCTGAAGCAAGGTCTGGTGGTAACACCAAAATGTACTCATCAGACAAGAGCCTTCCCTGTGAGATGTTGAGGAACCAATGCCCAGAGGGGTGAGTGGAGTCATTCCAGTGCTCCAGGAAAATCAACCTAACTACTCACCATGACCTGCCCTGATCTTGCGTTTCCTGTTATTTAAAGGGAAACCAAACCAGTCAATGAAAGCAATTCCAAAAAATGGAGCTCAAAAAAAAATTAAGGCTTAGAAAAAAATAAGTTGAATAAGTGTACAGACTTTCAAATTGAAATTCTGAATGGAACAGGATTTTTTTAGGTGCATAACCTTGGTAGGTTTGTTTAAAAAATCAGTCACACCTCAAACACACCCACCAATAATCAGAAGGATGACTTATGAGGAATTATTATTCATTTAAAACATCCTTTAAAATAAGTCAGGAGAGTAAGCTTGACCGGGTCCTTACCCATCCCCATCCTCTAAAATAAACAAATAGTATTTCTATTGAAGCCAATCTCCTGTTCTTGGAATCAGCTTTTTGAGTTGTCAGTTAGACAAGATGAACTGATTACTTTACCATAAAATTTACCAAAGCAGGTAACTCTACCAGAGAAATATCAGTCCATTTCAAAATGTTTCTTGAGAGTGAATTACTTCATCTATGAAAGAGAAATCCCTTCCCCTCTTCTGGTCTGTCGAGCTAAATGGTGCTCAAGAGATACACTTCATTGCCCAATTAGACAGTACAGTTCATTTTAAAGTGAATTTATTATTTCCCTTTCTTCACTTCCTTCCTTTCTTTCTTGACTTTTGGACATTACTAATTCATTTCAAAGAATGTTTTCTTCGGGCATAATTTTACAAATATTCTTTGAGAACCTATACCAAAGTTCAGGGCACTTTGCAAAGACATAATTGCATCAGTAAGGTAGGGAGTTCTCAGGATAGAGAGTACAATGATTTAAAAAGGTCTGTGTCTATACTACAAAGCTACAGTAATTAAGACAGTACGGTACTGGCACAAAAACAGAAATATAGATCAATGGAACAGGACAGAAAGCCCAGAGATAAACCCATGCACATATGGTCATCTTATGTTTGATACAGGAGGCAAGAATATACAGTGGAGAAAAGACAGGCTCCTCAATAAGTGGTGCTACATGTAAGACAGCTACATGTAAAAGAATGAAATTAGAACACTCCCTAACACCATACACAAAAATAAACTCAAAATGGATTAAAGACCTAAATGTAAGGCCAGACACTATCAAACTCTTAGAGGAAAACATAGGCAAAAACGGTCTATGACATAAATCACAGCAAGATCCTTTTTGACCCACCTAGAGAAATGGAGATAAAAACAAAAACAAATGGGACCTAATGAAATTTAAAAGCTTTTGCACAGCAAAGGAAACCATAACAAGATGAAAAGACAACCCTCAGAATGGGAGAAAATATTTGCAAATGAAGCAACTGACAAAGGATTAATCTCCAAAATTTATAAGCAGCTCATGCAGCTCAATATCAAAAAAACAAACAACCCAATCCAAAAATAGGCAGAAGACCTAAATAGACATTTCTCCAAAGAAGATATACAGATTGCCAACAAACACATGAAAGAATGCTCAACATCGTTAATCTTTACAGAAATGCAAATCAAAACTACAATGAGATATCCTCTCACACTTGCCAGAATGGCCATCATCAAAAAATCTACAAACAATAAATGCTGGAGAGGGTGTGGTGAAAAGGGAACCCTCTTGCACTGTTGGTGGGAATGTAAATTGATACAGCCACTATGGAGAACAGTATGGAGGCTCCTTAAAAAACTAAAAATAGAACTACCATACGACCCAGCAATCCCACTACTGGGCATATACCCTGAGAAAACCATAATTCAAAAAGAGTCATGTACCAAAATGTTCATTGCAGCTCTATTTACAATAGTCAGGAGGACATGGAAGCAACCTAAGTGTCCATCAACAGATGAATGGATAAAGAAGATGTGGCACATATATACAGTGGAATATTACTCAGCCATAAAAAGAAACAAAATTGAGTTATTTGTAGTGAGGTGGATGGACCTAGGGTCTGTCATACAGAGTGAAGTAAGTCAGAAAGAGAAAAACAAATACCATATGCTAACACATATATATGGAACCTGAAAAAAAAAAAAAAAAAAAAGGTCATGAAGAACCTAAGGGCAAGATGGGAATAAAGACACAGACTTACTAGAGAATGGACTTGAGGATACGGGGAGGGGGAAGGGTAAGCTGGGACAAAGTGAGAGAGTGGCATGGACTCTATATATATATATACTCTTTGGTATATACACTACCAAACGTAAAATAGATAGCTAGTGGGAAGCAGCCACATAGCACAGGGAGATCAGCTCGGTGCTTTGTGACCACGTAGAGGGGTGGGATAGGGAGGGTGGGAGGGAGGGAGACGCAAGAGGGAAGAGATATGGGAACATATGTATATGTATAACTGATTCACTTTGTTATAAAGCAGAAACTAACACACCATTGTAAAGCAATTATACTCCAATAAAGATGTTTAAAAAAAAAAAAAAAAGGTCTGTGTGACTTTTATATTGCGTCATTCCAGGGGCTTTCCTTAAAGGGGCTTTCAGGAAGAGATTAAAACGGAGAAAACCAAAATTTGAAAGTGGTGATCAGGCTGCCTTTAGTCTAACGTACGTCAAGGGGTCAAAGGGCTGGGGAGCCTTCACCCCACCGGATACCACGTTTCTTCACTCCTCGTCTAACCTCATAAACAGCTGTGTGGTTTCTCCATCCCTGCTGACTTTATCAGGCCCACGTTCTATTCAACTACAATCGCGAGACGGGGAGGAAGAAAGGATGATATAGGAGAAAGCTAAAAACCCCGACGGTTTTAGTTCCTAAACGAATGACGTATTTTAATAATCTAGGAATTTAAATTCGTATTATTTGTTATTTGAATTAATGTTTGGTCAGCCTATGGAGAGAGTAATTGCTAAACTGGGGGAGATTAGCCACAAAGACTTTAGCAGTGGGCCTAGTGAGCCAAGGGGTTTGAGATCATGAGGGGCAGATGTAAGAATGCTTCCTCCAGGACTCTGCTGCCGTTCCCTTCACTCCCGTGTGGTTGTTTTCCTCCATCTGCAACAAGTCAAAACAACCCCTGCGAGAAAGGCATAGGGACAAGAAGATAGGTAGCAGTTCTGCATATCATCCAGCAGCATTTCACAGACATTAAAAGAAAGGAAACTTTAAGAAAGCCCATTTTTATACACCCAAACACATCAAACTGCAAAACAGGATAAAACATGGGTAGTTCCAAAGGACTTCTCATGGAGAAAACTTCAATGCCACAACTCACGTTTCCATCGAATTCCCCAGGGTGCCCTTGTCTTGAACCCTGCCGAGTAGGTGAGGTTCACCCAGCCCGGAACCATGGAACTCTGTGTTGACTGCAGTAAAAGCATCAAGCTGCCCCACAACCAAACCCTGCTTCATCTTAGTGATTTCTCAACTGGTGGCTGCAGTCAGAATTCTCCTGTGACCACCATCAGATTATGACCATGAAAGTCACCATTCCATGGTCCTCCTGGGCAGGAGTTTCCCTTTTGTTTTTCCTCCATTCGACTCCCCACCCTTGACACTTGCTGTACAATTTTGTTAGTCAGGGGAATAGTAATTCTGACACAACCGAAAACATGTACGATCAGGGTAAGGTCGTCTGGATCCTGGACACATACTGGATGTGTGGAGGTGCTCCTGTGCTGTGGCAGAGGATGGCCTTTGACCATCCTTTGTTTCTGCTGTGGCCATTATCTACCATATTAATATTCTGGAGGAAGAAAATTAGTGGCCAGTATTTTCTTCCAGCAAAATCACTGGCACCAGCCTCTACCCCAGAATAAGCACTGATCTTCAAAGTAGTGATGTTGTCATTGCCACAGGACTACTCTGAGTCCCTTCTTTGGCAACTGCTCTCAGTGCCAATGAGATGAGAGGAGAAAGACACCTTTGTCACTTTAGAGTCATTTTTTTTTTTTTAAAGGAAAACAGCCTGGCTTGGTTTCTTCTCCTTATTCATCGCAGTAACTGTTGGTTGTTTTCAAAAATCAAATTCACTTTTTCAGAGGAACAGTGGTCACTATGGAGAACACTAAAACTTTGCTAAAGGAGTTGAAAGCAGTTCCAGAAGAGAAATCACGTATTAGTTTTGGGGCCGTGACAGTGTTTTAGGTACAGAGGTTTAGCCTCTCCGGTTGACTGCTTTGACAGGGCAATGTTCCCGTGGAAGCATACCTTCTAGTACATTTGTTAAACTAAAATCAGCCTCCTTACCTAATAATGTAAATGACTTTGAGAGGAACCTCTGAGTCTCCCGTTTCCTCCTCCTTATGTTACTGTTCAATTCGAGCAGATTCTGTGGAAATTCTGACTTCATGACCCATCACTGCTGCATTAAAATGTGCTTTCTGATGTCATGCTCTGAAATAAACTAAGTTGTTTGCTACAACTACCTACACACAAATTAGAAAATTATACGACACGCAGTTCAATACAGCCTGCAGCTGGGACCCAGGTTATTACTGGAAGTCGCCGTCGGCATGGTTTCTGGTTTCGCAGTAAAAGAAGATGACTTGAAAGGACTCGGTGGTTTTGATGCTCTTCTGAAATGAAAACATTCGGTGAGCGCACAGCCCTGGGTTGTCATTAATGTCAGCCACGCGCAAACACTGTTTTCATGAGTGCAGCAGTCACTCCCCGTCCAGACCACGACTTTCCCACTCTCTGGTATTTCGGGCACCGTGCTGGCACTTTTCCAAAAGAGAACCTCTGGGCAATCCATTCTAGGTACTCCAATAAATACAACACTCTTCAATGAACAGGTGGCCTGAATTTGCTAATGTTAGCCAATAATTTCCACAAGAGAACGTGTTCCTTTCTGAGGAATACCGCAAGTGAATGACGAAATCCTCAAACTTTGAAAGGCAAGAAGTATGAATACTACATTTAAAGGTACAGAGAGTTGGTTCAAAAATAATGTAGTGGGGCTTCCCTGGTGGCGCAGTGGTTGAGAGTCCCCCTGCCGATGCAGGGGACACGGGTTCGTGCCCCGGTCCAGGGGGATCCCACATGCCGCGGAGCGGCTGGGCCCATGAGCCGCGGCCGCTAAGCCTGCGCGTCCAGAGCCTGTGCTCCGCAACGGGAGAGGCCACAGCAGTGAGAGGCCCGCGTACCGCCAAAAAAAAAAAAAAAGTAGTGGATAAAAATATTACAACAGCAGAGTAGCTTTACACTGCTCCCCTTGAACTTCTTGATATGAACAGTGGAAAAGCCTTATTGATGAAAGCAGAACTCTCTGGCATTCCTGATATGTTTAATGATATGTAGCACCTTTTATGTACGGTGTCTGTTGCCTGACTATACTGTAAACAAGCAACAAAACATTATACTTCATCCCAAAGGTATGAAGAATGAGGAATTAAGCATATTGGGTTGGGAGGGAATTAACAGCACATTAAAAAACAGCTGCCATCTATTCTTTTGCTCTATGCAATCAAGCTGGGCACCAGAGAGAAGCAAATAAAGCTACTGTCTTAGGTTGCTAGTGTTAGGAAGTGGTATTTGCTACCATATCATCAGTGTATTTTGCTTTCTTTATTTTCCTCCCGCCATGCATTGCCCATGAATTAATTTAAGAAACAAGCAAAGCATCAGGGAATAGGTGAAATGTAAAACAGTATTTGCTATATTCCTTGGTTGCAAAACTCTAAGAGCGAGGTACCAAACTTTGGATAAGAAGATGTTTTGCAATTTCCCGGGATATCACATATGTGTTATACTGGCTAAAGTGGTAGTATACTATTTTTTATATCACTTTTTAATTGCAATGAGTTTTAAACAGCCAAGGTGAATTCTCACAGATCGCCTGGGTGTTGGAGGCAGGGTGGGTGGCAAAATGGTGATACTTTTATGGTAATCTTTTTATATCACTTATTTTCTATGCTTTCTTTCAAATTATAAATTCAAACTACAGTGTCACTCTCCATCCTCTCCCATGTCCTAATGTTCTAATCTACAAACCAAACAAATCTACAAATGTTCTAATCTCCCATGTTCTAATCTACAAACCAAACAAAAATTTATATTTTATCACTTGTATTATGAAACAGCCAGAAATAGGACTCCAGGGTTTTGCAAGTTTTGCTTTATACAAAGTGTCTGATTTTCTTCCAGCCATGAATGAACTCACAAGGACAACGTAGATCACTTTATAAAACAAAATATAGCTGATATTTGAAACCTAAATGACCAAAGGACATAACTGTTTATATGTGAGCTGCTTTTGACCTAGTAAAAAGTATAGGCAAGGAACATCTAAGGCTTGAAATCTGGATGGGCATTTTAAAGTTTCAAAATTCACAACATATTCATTTCAAAAAGTGTTTAAAGGCTAAGAATTTATAATTATGTATCAATGGTTTCTTCCTTTAGTGCTCACCAAAAAGGCATTAATTTTTTTTTTTTTTTTTGCTATAGAATCATTTCTGGAAAACATCAATGGAAGTGTTATCAGTTACCAATCCTCTTCATTTGGACATTAAGGAGATTAAAGTTATTGTCAGTGTATAATAAGCTTTCATTGGAAAAGAATTCATCTTTTTCTTGACATTGTTTTTCTCAAGGACAGTCAGCAAAAGATGTAAATGGAGGTATATATTATCAGGTAAATGGTGACTCTCAAAAGAGATGAAGAAGGAATCTAAATAATGCTGCTTTAATTCTAAAACAGTAACAGTTCAAGCAATGAATGACTGGATTAACACCTCAATATTACACCAAACACAGGCTTACAGAAATAAGTTTTCAGTTGTGTGAAATCATTACCACACTTACAGAAAACAAGAGGAGCACTCTGCAGAACCACACTGGTTTTGCTGTTCTTCCTGCTAATTTAGTTTGAGCAGAAGATGCTCTGTGTGGACCACTTGTTCTTTAACACACTAAACCAACACTTTTAGAAGAAGACAAGACAGCTATGAATTACGTTGCATCTTTTCATCTTTCAGATTTCTCCAAGGAGATGTCTCAGGATTCCATAAGTGCTATCAATTGAGTGATAATTATAGCTATACAAGGCATACGCAACACATTGATATACCCATGTAGACTAGATCCACGATGCATTTATCTTCAGCATTTGGAAATTACTGGTAAGAGGGATTCAGTGTCCTTGCCTGTTGTCTTGATAATCTCATATCTTTTAGGCAAAAGGAAACGTATACTGCCTAAGGGCTTTACCACTCTGATCTCAATGTGGAGTACAATGACAGACACCAAGGAAGGAGAAGCTGGTCACTTACACAAGTAAGTGATTTTGATGCTTTGGCTCATTCTGGCCTCTGCTCAGTTCCCACATCTTGGTCAGCAGATGTGGCAGACTTAATTAAAACCTGCTATTTCCAAGGTTTAATATATTAAACATAGTTTGGGTATATGAAGAGTCATCTCGGTTCTCATTTCATTAACAATCTCAATAAGATTCCACCACACTGACTGTTCTCAGGAAGGGAAGTTAGAAAACCTCAAATAATTTCTCCTACTGCCCTTGCAATGATACTTGCTGGCCCCCTTCCTTGTCTGAAACTCCTTCTCTGGGTTAGACAATAAAGGTATGATTCGCCTCTTGTGAATCATAGCTTTTGTTTTGTTTAGTGTGTTCTAAAGAGCTAAACCTAACGTTTCAGATTACAGAATTCCAGGCGGTAAAGACCTCTGAGATCACCCAATCACACGCCTGACTTTTTAGCCAAGACAACTGGGGCTCGGAGAGGTACCGAGATTACCAAGTTGGTGGGAAACCCAAGAGAGATTTCCACCCACATGTGCTCACTCTCCTGCCATCTTTCCAACTAGGTTTACCCCAACCTCCCCATTTCACAGATGAAAGAACAGAACCAGTGTCAACAGAAATCACTCACTTGGGAGGAGTGAGCAGAGGTTAATTTATCAGGGTGGCTAGTCAAGGGCTTGGCAGCCGCAGGGGGCCTGACCTTGATGACACAAAACACAGGACAGTTCATGGTTCACCGTGGTGGCGGGTAGGGAGACACAAAGAGCTTTGGCATCACAGACACAATGCCGGGTAGCTGAGGGTGGAGAGAGCTATCAGGGAGATAAGGTCCCGGCAGATTGAAAAAATGATGGTGGTACCAAAGAGGAAGATTATATCGAAATAAAACTGTGTCCACTGGACATTTTCCCCCAGTCTCAGCCCTGGCCACTGTGCACTGCAGACACATCTAGAGATACAGAAGCTTAACTTGCCTTTTAAAGTCTCCCTTAATATTTGTGCTAGGGTCCACAGGAAATAAAAAAACAGAGGCATTCCTAGCCTTCTACCCCCAAGTCATCTACCATTACAATACTTGGATTCATTCTTCATAGCATTTATCACTCCCTGGAATGCTACATAATTATTAGCTGTCTCCACACGTTGAGAATGGAAGGGGTACAGAGCAGGGATGAGTCTTTTTTCCTTATCCAATATCCCCAGTGCCTAGTTCAGTGCCTGACACACAGCAGGGGCTCCAAAAAATGAATAAATTAGAGATTCTATCACCTGCTTCTAGCATGTACTCTCTGGTACCCTAGAGGGGATGAAAGGGTTGTTAAAGCTATCCTAGACAGTCCTAGGCATTTCCTTCTAGCAATGGAAACCATGGCGAGAACCAAAATAAATGAAAGGATCCCTAATTTATCATAAAAGATGAAACAAACTTAATCACTTGGGGCAAGCATTCTTTTCGGAACTACATTTACTAGAACCTCACAGGATTGAAAGAAAAAAGGCTGGGGCTGGGGGTGGAGGCAAGGGGGAGTCTCAGGATGAGAAATGTAGGAATATTCTTCTGACATCGAGGGCTGGTCCACAAGTGGTCAGCACATGGATACCCTGTGTGGGCTGTCAGATGGCAAGGAGTAGCTTTAGAGATAGAGAGACCTGGGTCCGAAAGCTGAGCTGGCCACTTCTTAGCTCAGTGATCACGGGCAAGTTATTTAACTTTATGGTAATTTGTACCATGGAGGTAATAGTAACGATTTCACAGGGTTGTTAGGAGGCTCAATGCAAGAAGACATCTAAACAACTAGCTCAGTGCCTGGCACACAATGGTAGCCCCATTAACTATTATTGTATGAGCTATTGGTATTTTTATCTGATCTCAGATAATACTCAATAATCAAAGTTAATCTCCATCTGCTTTTCTGAACCAGGCATTACTGCTTTATCCTGGGATTACTATAAGGTCAAGGTGGCAAGTGGGTTTCAGCTCATTTTCCAAGTCAGATGGATTTCTAGTGGATCCCTGAGATGTTGTTGGTTGTGATGCACTGTGCTGTGGTTGACTGTGATGTCTGCCAAGGGTATGGGGCCACGCTCACTGGTGCTAATATTAGAATTGGTAAGCCTCTCCTAGTGTCACAGAGACCAACAGCTATGTTAGTATTATATAACAAAGCACAAAGAAACGGAAAGAAGGGGCTAAGGGTCAGGTGGTCTGGGTTCTAACTCTAGCTCTGTAACTAACTGGCTAAAGTGATTTTGATCCAGCCACTTCTTCTCCATAAAATCACTTTCTATTCAAATCCTGTGATTTACCAATCTTGATTTTAAAAACATAAGGGAAAAATACATAAGGCAGGGCCTGGCCTACAGGAAGTCCTTGATGGTTATCTGCTGAGATCATCTGAAAGAAAAATAAAAGCCCAAGGCTGTCATGCAGAAGTGTAACAGCTCAATATTTTCTGTCCTCCTTCAAAAAGTTTGACTCTTCCTACCCATGAAGAATATATTTGAAAGGAGAAAAAAAAAATTACCATATTTTTGGCACTAAAAAAAGGGAAAGATCAGCTAATGCTTAGGGATGCTTCAAGAAAGACAAGGCTGTTGAGAATATGGCAGCTCTTTTAATAACCAAGGCACCATTTAAAAATAGCTGGAATTAATTACAGGGCTAATGACCCATTGAAAGCCTTATTTAAATACCAAAGCCAGCACTGAACAATCATGGAAAATATGGTTTAAAAGGGTTTTAGAGAGCAGAAACCAGGAACAGCAACTGAAACAAAAACCACATTATCTGAGGACACTAGCTAGCTTGGTGAGAAACATTCAGGATGTGAACATCTCAGGGGAGTTCTCAGCCTGGGTAAGAGAAGCCACTAGGATCAAGAGAAAGACAAGAAGATGCCACGTACAGTCACCTACTTGGAAAAAGAAAGGCCTCTATTCAGCATTCACCCCAAGAGCAGAGCCCTTTAAAAACAGAGTAAAGTAAGTCAGAAAGAGAAAGACAAATACCGTGTGCTAACACATATATATGGAATTTAAGAAAAAAAAAATGTCATGAAGAACCTAGGGGTAAGAATAAAGGAATAAAGACACAGACCTACTGGAGAATGGACTTGAGGATATGGAGAGGGGGAAGGGTAAGCTGTGACAAAGCGAGAAAGTGGCATGGACATATATACGCTACCAAACGTTAAGGTAGATAGCTAGTGGGAAGCAGCCGCATAGCACAGGGAGATCAGCTCGGTGCTTTGTGACCACCTAGAGGGGTGGGATACGGAGGGTGGGAGGGAGGGAGACGCAAGAGGGAAGAGATATGGGGACACATGTATATGTATAACTGACTCACTTTGTTATAAAGCAGAAACTAACACACCATTGTAGAGCAATTATACTCCAATAAAGATGTAAAAAAAAAAAAAAAGCAAAAAAAAACCCAGCTCCCTCCATCACCCTGGCTTTCTCCCACCCCCATCCCAGCCCCACCCCCTACTTTCCTGACATCCCTACCCATCTTTCCTGTGGCATAGGATAAAATGAGAATTTCCACAGAGAGGAAAACAGATATTTTAATAAGCCTCTGTGGCTATTTTAGAGCTGTTATTATCTCCACGAGTTTCCGCAGTGGACATGCCTCAGTCCTCTGTGCCTTGCAGTCACACCATCATCAGCCAAAGAGGAGGCGATAATCTTCTTCGGTGTGCCCTACTTGCCAGGCAAAAGTGATACCACTGCACTTCTTAGCTTCTCTCTGTACCAAAATGGTCTTTCTGCATGCCAGTACCCTGGGAGCATGCCGGGTGGCCAGAGCTGGAAGAGTTTCATTACTTCATTCATGCCCGTTTATTAAATGCATCACTCTTACCCTTGTTCACTACAGCCCAGATGTGCCCTGTAGTTGCCTTGCTGAGTTAAAAGTGCAATGGAATCAAAAGCTTCCAAAGCCCTTGAGATCTCAAGGTGGAGACGTGGGGGTGGGAGCAAGGCACTCTTGACGTATATTGGTTTCAAGGGGCAAATATGAATTTTAGTAAAAATTGCTGCTCACAATACTGCTTTTAAACCCACAATTATTTATACTGTACTACTCAAGGAACCCTATAATTATTCCAAAAGCGCTTGCCAACGTCTGCCCTGTTTCATAATTGCCAACACAGCCTTGTTCAAAAGGATTAGTGGCTGTGTTTAAATTGTTTGGTATTAGGTTACTGTTTCAAACAAGATGTGATTGCACGACTTTGCGATATCTAAGCAGAAAGGGGCCAATAAAGGACAAAGGAATTGTTTTGTGTTCACAGGTGGGAAGAGAGGGAAGGTTGGGAGAACACTCACATTGCTTGACATTTTCTTCTGCTTCTTTTCTGAGAAATACTGTCGTCTGATGAGCAAAATGACTTGAAGGAAACTTTAAAAAAATGTTTCAAGTAGTAGTTGCTTGAAAGAAGAATGATAACCCACTTCTCCATATTCCCCTCTCCCACCTGCCCAGAGAATATTTTTCCACTTCCGGCCTTTACTTTAAGTGAATCTGGGTAGTGACTCTGGAACCACAGCTTACACATCTCAAAGCACCCATCTGTGTGGGTCACTTGACTCTGTTGACCTATTTTCTGCTATTTCTTTCTGTTACACAAATCTCCCCCACTTGAAAGAGGGGTCCACCTATGTGCCCAAGAAGCACAGACAACAGAGGGGTTTCGCATTATCTGTAATGAACGCTTTTAGAGCATCTGGCACCTCAGGTGAGTGTTTAGGGGAAAAAAAATGGGATACCTCTTGGGTGTCTCTCATCTTTATTTCATGCTCTCTCTCCTTTAGATGCATCCAATTGTGCGTGGGAGGCTCTCTGTTCCCTCACCATCTCCAAATGAAATCTATCCTCAAAACTGAAGGTGCTATGGATAGTTTCATGAATAGGAACAGGGAGGAAAAAAATCTGGCCTAAGTAACAACTTCTGAATTTATACCATTGATCCTCACCTCTTCCCATGCCCCTCTTATTTCACGAGCACATCATGTAAAAATAGAGAACTAGGGGCTTCCCTGTTGGCACAGTGGTTAAGAAGCCACCCGCCAATGCAGGAGACACAGGTTCGAGCCCGGGTCCGGGAAGGTCCCACATGCCACGGAGCAAGTAAGCCCGTGCGCCGCAACTACTGAGCCTGCGTTCTAGAGCCCGCGAGCCACAACTACTGAGCCCTTGTCCCACAACTACTGAAGCCTGCGTGCCTAGAGCCCATGCTCCGCAATAAGAGAAGCCACCGCAATGAGAAGCCCACGCACCGCAACGAAGAGTAGCCCCCGCTCGCCACAACTAGAGAAAGCCTGTGCACAGCAACAAAGATCCAACGCAGCCAAAAATAAATTTAAAAAAAAAAATAGAGAATTAAGGCAGTTATCTGAAAACAAGTTCTGTATTACTCCTCTAAATATTTTAGGGAAGTGTTTTTCCTACTCTGAGGATCCAGGCTATCTTCTTGGTTCCATTTACTCTGTAGGTGAAGACAGTGCCATTGACTACTCCCCACACTCTGAGTAGGTGGGGTAGGAGAAAGTGCTGTGGGCCAAGTCAGCATCCACAAATCCACTGGCCACTAATGAGGTCCTCTACGCCTAGAAGTTCATGGGTTCCCCTCTCTACCCATCATTTCGGGTTCTACCATAGGCTATGTTTGATTCAAACCTTACTTCCTCCTGAAAGTCTTGTAAAATGAAGAAACCTTGCAAATTACAACAGATGTTTCCCACCACCATTCATGAAGCCAGTGTGAACTTCCTTATCCTACTTTTGCGAACGTGTTGCCTTCCCACCTTACCCCCAGGAACATTTGTATGTCCACCCTAATTCAACGATAAACGACAAGGAGCAGATTTATCGGAGCATATATTTCTGTATCATCTCCAAATGAACATCCCCAAATGCTTGAACAGCAATAAGTACCCCATAAATACCCTTTAAATAGCCAATTCCGACGACTCTCTGATTTACTTCCACTGTCACTGGATGTCTTTTTCTCCTTTTATCTAAAGAAATTCCTCCTCCTCCTTCTCCTTGCTGGCAGGAATAATTTTTTTGCTACCAAAAAAAGTATTCTTTCTGGTCAGTACTCTTTGATTCTGGGAAGGCTGAAGTTCAAGTTGCCATGGAAGAATTTGCATTGTTCCTCTATAGTCATATCTAAAATTAACCCACTTTCTTAATTAAGTAAGATCTAAATTGCACACAACCGTTATGGTAACCACCTGGGAACTAGAGAGTGGGGCTTTTTGGCCCTAGAAGAGAATGTGTAAGATGTGGTTTGGCCTTCACTTGGAAGCAGCGAAAATCACAGAGGTCGTGGTTACATGACAGGAAGGGCCAGGGTAGTGAAGACTGTGTTTGGCTAAGTAACTAACTTTGTACTATTATGTAATGAAGTACAAGCTCAGCCTTGCTTGAGTTTAAATAACCAGAGTCAACTGTTAAAACTCTGGGATGGGAGGATAAACACACGAAATTCTGTCCTCCATCCTCCAGTCTGTCAAGCCCACCATTCATCGGGAGCATATTTCCTTGGGCTACAAGAGAAACATCTTGCAAATTGGAAACAAGTAGTCATTTTCTACATAGTTCTCTCAAAGAATTCAACGAAGTAAATTCTCCTACCTGCAGAAAACTTTTGTGAACATTATGTGTTTTAGAGCATCACCAGAGCAAACGGCAATGAATCTCAGCTGATTAGAGCTTTACTAAGTAAAGCTAAATTTTCTCATAGCTGGAGTTTTATCCAAGCAAGCACATCAAAACAAAGGGGGTAGTTATCGTAAATCTTTTTTATGGAATATTTCTAAAATCATGATATATTTTTCTTCTTCTTAGAGTATTTGGAACATAATTTACTCTTTCTTGATGATGAAGTAGTATTTCAAAACTTATTTTTAAAACTTATTAGAAACTTATCAAAACAGTACGAAATAGAAACTTATCAAAACAGCACAGAATTATTTTATATGCTGTAATACTCTGAGGGCCTTCTAAGGTTTATATGACATTTTGCCCCAAAGCTCAATGCCCTAGTCTCTTGTCCCTTTTACAGTTTTTTCCCCTTTACCAGTTGTTTTCCTTCCATCTGTAGCCATATGCTACATGTCATGAGGCCCTCTTACTTATAACTAACATTGCATCTTAGAATCTGCTATGTGCTTGGAACCCAGCCAGACACCCAAACTTTATATAGAGGACCTGTATAAAGACCAATTATAAATAGGATGTATCGGGTCTACAGGGATTTCCTCTGAGTCAAGTACATGAGCTGTTGTGCCTGAAATTTGGGACTCTGTTTTGGCAACCCAAAGGCCTGTTTGCTTACTGCTTAAGTCCTCAGATGGTTCCTGATAAAAGAGGTCGCAAGAGGACAGATTTATCATAGGTGAAGTATTGCTACCGTAGGAAGGCAAACAGAGTGACTGTAAGACCATGTTCTTCAAGATACCCAGAGAAAGTGTGTGCAGAGAGTACGACACTCACCTTTCTGTTATTGGCTTTAGGGCTTGATAATTATCGAAAGCACATTAATTTTGAGAAAGTTTCTCAGATCCTTCTCAATGCCTTCAAGTAGATATGTTTTAAGGAACAGCAAATTGATTCGCTATTACTTTAGCAAGACAAATTTTATGATTCCCCCCCAAATATTCCAAGCCAAATATATAGACTTGATAAATTCTGGCTACTGTCTTTTTTATTTTGTTACAGATAGTCAAAAGTTACTATAGTTGATTTTTCTTAAGGGGTTAAGTTATAACAAGATGTCTGTGAATGACCTGAATGTGTGGTCTGAGTTCATTTCGGACCCCGCCAACCAATCATGTGTCATTCATATCTGGCAAAGCAATAAGTTTATCAGAGCAAGTCTTTATTATGTTTCCTGTGAGACTGTATTAATTTTAAATCTCTCTAGAGAATTTGACTCACTTCTTAAGGAGATTTAGGTTGAAAATGATTATACAGCCACGAAATGCACTCTGGCTATATGTTACGATGTATGTCACTTAAAAAACACCAAGTAACAAGAGTGCTTAAATTTTTTTTTTTCTTTTCTCTTCTTTTGCTTTTCTTTTTGTTTCCAAGAGTGCTTTCTGAAACAATAAAAAATCATGTGACCCAACCAGGGTCAACTTGCCCCAGCCACACCCTTTATATTTTGTTAACACAGGAACTGAGCTGCCATTCCTTTTTTTAATATTTGTGCTTAATAACTAGATTCAAGTAGTTATCCTCCCTCTAATGTGGCTGCCTGGACAATTTGTTGATTTGCCCTTAGCAGCAGCTGCTAATATTTAACTGTAATTTTAGGCTAAATATTCTTTCTGTTTAAAAGTTACACAGGCTTATTGGACAGAATTTAGAAAATAAACAAAAGTATAAAAAATATGTTTTCACAGTCTTCACTCCTAGAGATAATCGAAGTTTTAAATATGTACATGCCTTTATACATACATCTTCACACATGTTTTAAAACATTTAATGTTTTAAAATACAAGTGCTTCCATACACAGGATTTTAATTTGTACTTTTTTAATATTAGAAAATGCAAATATTTATAAATAATTGAGACATAATTGCAATTGTGATAAAAAAGTAATACAGAAAAATTTAAACTCTTTAACTTTGAAATGAACACAAGAATTTCACCCAGTGCTGTAGATGCAGGAAAACTTAAGGAAGATGCTTTAACCACAAGATGGCTCCCAAGGTTTTGGACCCCCTTCCATAGATTCCAAATCGTAAAATACCAATGCATTTTTAAAAAGGGTCAAGAAAAACAGAAGGAAAGTAAATGTCAATCCAAAACTATGTCCATAGAAGTTGAAATTCTCCCAAAGTGAGCACAGAGTCAGCCTACCGAAGCAAATCCGAAATGAGGCGAGTATTCAAATATTCAGACAAAAATCCCTGTTCCTGAAACAAACCACAAATACTTGCTGAATACCTACTACGTGCAAGATCCTGATTATGCAAATACCAGGTGTGCCAGACAACTGCCCAGCCTTTTGTGCTCCTCTGCCTAACTGGATATGCCTGCGGTTTTCCATGTGGGATTCCACTTCTTGTATTGTGGCTGAAGTGTACATTTATTCTAATGGATAAAAGATATTAAACAGGCTTTCATTTAGAAGGTGTCTCACTTCACTTCAAAATGAAGTCTACCTTGTGAGTTTGATTAGGGAAGCTTCATGAGATTTTAGCTCCTGTGTATATTTTCATCCACTGTAGTGCTAAAGAGCACTTAGGATTTCTCTTCTGCCACTTACCTAAATAGATCTTAGGAAAATTTCCTTCAGCTTCGGTTTCTTCACTTGTAGTATGGGGATCTTTTTTTTTTTTTTTTTAAACACCTTAATTCATGTTTTTCAAAGAATGATGCAGATGCAAATTATACCAATATTCAAGATTTTTCTTTACAAAAATTCTTTGTAAATATAAATAGCACATCATAAGAAGAGTTTTTTAAGTTGATATTTTCATATATATTTTTCTTCTTTACCATATCCCATAGCCTAGGGAAAATTGTACAAACAGTGGAAAAGCAAAAAGAAAATTTAACAAATTAAGAGGCTTCACTTTTTTCTAATTTTTAAAAATTTTATTTACGGGGGATCTGACCACTCACCTCATCTCATGGTGTCCTAAAAACGAAATGATAGTACAGTGCTTGGGGGATACAGGACTCTCAGTAAATGTAGGAAACTGGCTTCCCAGAGGTTCAAACCGTGGCTTTTCCTGTGTGGCGACATCACAGACATTGCTTATCAGAGGACATAGGTTTTAATTCACTGTGGTTCACTCTTGAGTTGTCATCGGGAAATTCTTCAATACGGCGAGTACACACATTGATAACAGTGGCCTATATATTTATTGAACTGTGATCACGGCCCTCAGGATTGGGTAAAATGCTCTCACAGTACTCCGTGGGCTTGAAGTATATCCAGCCTTCACTTTGTCCTCTCAGGTACAGCCTTCCGCAGGCCTTCTAACTTAAGCCTGCTTGTCACCACACACTTCATTCCTTTAGCCTGTGAACTATATGTCCAGACAATGACTCTGACATCTGAGAAATGTGCACACTTACAATCGGTACACAGCATGGCTGTGGAGACACGGTTGAGAGGCCCTGGGGTTAGACACCTAAACGCAAATCCCAGCTGACAGCACCATGTGGCTTCGTGCAAGTCACTTTGACCTCCCTCATCCTCAGCTTCCCTCATCTGCAGAAGGAGAGTAACCATGGTTCCTACTTAGGGAGCTGTTACAAGTGAAGTGTGACCATGCATGTTGACTGCTGAGCCCAGGGCCTGGCAGATAGAAAAGATTCAATAAATGACAGCTTGTGTTGTTACTGTTGCTGACTTTATCCTAACATGGTAACACATCTGGCCCTCCAACTAGGAGCTGGTTTTTAACATGCAGGGACGATAACTTGCAGAGAATTACCCACACTCTCTCATCTGGTTACTTTTACTTCCACTTAGGAGGGAGCTGGCTAGGGTTAAGAGTACAATGGAGGGCTGCAAAAAATTGTTTTCCTGTGTTTGAAGTCTCCTAGGCTGTCGTAAATCTGATCTTTCGGTCTCATTAGGACAATCCTCTAACCATGAAAGATGGGGGCCCACGAGAGCAAGTCATCTTCGACTTGTTGAACTTTCAACAGATGTATTGTTCAAACATATTTGGGGGAATGGGAATCAGAGAGAATTCTAGAGTAAACACTATTTTCTCTAAGTAAAATAATGCTGGGACTTCCCTGGTGGCGCAGTGGTTAAGAATCAGCCTGCCAATGCATGGGACACAGGTTTGAACCCTGGTCCAGGAAGATCCTGCATGCCCCGGAGTAACTAAGCCCATGCGCTACAACTACTGAGCCTGCGCTCTAGAGCCAGCGAGCCACAACTACTGAAGCCCGTGCGCCTAGAGCCCGTGTTCCGCAACAAGAGAAGCCACCGCAATGAGAAGCCTGTGCACTGCAACGAAGAGTAGCCCCTGCTTGCTGCAACTAGAGAAAGCCCATGTGCAGCAATCAAGACCCAACACAGCCAGATAAATAAATAAGTAAATAAGTAAACTAATTAAAAAAACAAAATAATGCTTATTCTCAGAAAATTATAGGAGAGCATAGAGTGATATTTAAATCACTCAGTACCCGAATAACACCCGAGTTAGAACCCTGTAACCAGGGCAAATAATAGCATCATTACACATTTTTGCTTCACTCTCTGGGGCTTTTAAATTCAATGCCACAACCAACTGCTTACAAACTGCTATGGGCAAGCAGTGTCCTCGCCGTGAGCTCAGTGAGTATTATCTATTGTGTTCTAACAATATCTCAGCAAAGAGACTGAGTGTTCCAGAAACCTCAGTCTCTGCATTCGTCCACCAGAGCTTTGAAGAACACTGTCTTCTTTTCATGTGGGCCGATTTCAAGGGACAATAGAGGTTTAACAGAGGACAACACAATCGGACTTAGATAAAACTGATGGATTCCCAAGAATTCTTCCATAAAGGTAAATTCCACAGATAAGACACTGAGTTTTCTTTTTTCTCTTTAAAGGAGCTGCTTCTTGTAATCTTGAGAAGCTCAAGAACTGTTGCTATTCAAACAGGATTGGTTTCAGACAGTGATAGAGGTGGCAAAAATAATTCTGCAAATGAGGCTCACAGTGTGCATGTTATATGCAATCTGTTTTTATGCATTCATTAGGCATCTGGAATACCTCGCTGCTGAATAATGAGATAAATCGCATTTGTCCAATATCTTCCCATTTGTACCACGTTTATGTTTAGCCTTGAGCCTGAACCTATGTTACTGAACAAACAACTCTGTCTCCTTCATAATGGATTTTCTCCAAATGGATCTGTTTCATGTTAAAATTAATAAGTATAGTAGTTTTTTAAATGACACAGGCAGCAGGTGACAGCAACTTCTGAAAGCATAACTGAATGGGGATAACTTAATTATTAGCTATATCCTCTACACAGA
Source organism: Aethalodelphis obliquidens (assembly GCF_003676395.1). Classification (NCBI taxonomy): domain Eukaryota; kingdom Metazoa; phylum Chordata; class Mammalia; order Artiodactyla; family Delphinidae; genus Aethalodelphis; species Aethalodelphis obliquidens. Next base: position 7,831,218 of record NW_020837970.1, read on the forward strand.
ACCAGGATCATAATAAAACTCAATTTGGCTCAGACACATTTATCTATCATTCCTGTTTTTTTCAACAAAAATTAGCTAATTATGATGTGACCTGAATTGCGAAAGTCAACACATCCCCTTGAACACACACTCAAACACTTAAAGAAAATAAATTGTCCTTGAACTCAGGCCAAGTACTTGATGGATTTATAGATGTCACTTGCCTCCTGGCTTGAAACAGAAGTTAAGTCGGATACAAGCTTCTTGTCCACCTACCCCTCGATGTTGGTAAATTATTAAGTAAGCACTTGGGTAATATAATGCAAAGTTAAAAACAGAGGCCTATAATTAACACACACTCCTATGCGTACTCTGAAAAGTGGGTACCCAAGGAGAGTCTCCTTATTAGGCAATTTGATCAAGAATTAATTGGTTAATGTCTATATAGCTCAACAAATAAACTGTATGATTATTATAATTGTGGCAAGTACAGTTCAAAATCCACTTCAAGTTCAAAGAATAGTAATTTATATATCTAAGTATAGACGCAAATATTTAACTATGTAAAAGTAGTTATTTTAATGCTATTCCAAGTGTCTAATAAGTATTACTCATCTCTGAAGTTTTACTTTTTTTCTTTTGATAAAAGGTCCTAGATGATGCAAAAAATTTCACAATTCCCTTATTGCCGTTAATAACTTTATTTCAATGTTACTGTAATTTGGGGGGGAGAATTTGGCCATAGAAATGAAAGAGAGAGAGTTTCGTGTTACATACAGAAACTGCCATATTAATAACAGTGCATACTGGTGGATGGTTAAGGAGAAGGTGATTGAAATATACTGAAACCTAAGTTTACATGTGGGAGAGAACAGTAAATAAAGTAGGTTCCCAGCCTCCAAGTCTTATATTTTCCTTGAGGTGGGGAGATGACTAGATGAATGCAGGGTAAGTTGTAAAGATCATGATAACAAAAAACACCAAACCAGATTTTTTTGAGGGAATTCAGGAAGATCCTTTGTCATTTGATCTGGGCCATGAAGAATGAATATCACAGTTCAACAGGCAGAGAAAGTTGCGATGGCAGTGAGGGAAAAAGCCAGGCTGAGGTCTCCGCATATGCATGCGTGGTGTGTTCAAAGGAGGGTGGAGAGGAGCTAACGGATGGGAAGTAGGTAGCCAGCTTGGTGAGACCGAATCTTAAAGGGTCTCGAATACTTTGCAAAGGAATTTGGACTTACTTTTTAAATCACTGAGAGATTTCGAACGGAGGAGGTGGGCAGCCTATTCAGATCCATGTATTAGAAGAGACTTTGATCCACGTTCAACGACACAAAGCTTATGAGTTTTAAAATTTGCTTCTAACAGTTAATAACCAGGGAATTTCAATAAAAGCTCAGATCTCCAGATTTTCTTGAGAAAAATCAATAGGCCTGGCAATGGTGGACCCGTTATTCTAAATGGGGACAGTTGGTCAGAGCCAAGGGAGGTGGCTTGCCCCAGATGGTACACGTGCTGTCCAGTGGCCCAGGTGCCTCTTCTTTCTGCCACACTCATACCACCTGCCCAGGGGCACTAAATATTTGGGTTTGTGCCTTCTCTTTTAAAGAGATGTCCTCTTTCAACAGCACGTGTCTTTCTACCACTGCAAGCAGCATAAATTAACTTCAGTGAGTTAATTCATACTGATGATCTCTGGCTTCTTTGGCCAGTACATCCCTTTACCCGTTTTTTGGACCCCTCCTGCCAATGAGGTTTTCCACTGATACCTTTATTTAAAAGTGAAGATACGTACTTTTAAATAGAATGTATGTGGGTTGAAAAGGCAGATGTCACGTGTGAGGGGCCCACAGTGAACATGGGGTAAAGAACATGCTCCACAGCAGGATTTCTCAACCTCAGCACTACTGACATTTAAGGCTGGATAATTCTTTATCTTGGGAAGCTTCCCTGGACATTGTAGAATGTTTAGCAGCATCCCTGGCCTCCACCCACTGGATGCTTATAGCTCTCTCCAGTTGTGATAATCAATCGGGTCTCCAGACACTGACAAATGTCCCCTAGGAGTTAGAATCACTCCCTGTTGAGAACTGCTGCTCTATGGGGAGGAGGGTTTCCAGGACAATAAGGTCATTACAGAGTACTGAGCAGAGTTCCCTGTGCTATACAGTAGGTCCTTATTAGTTGTCTATTTTATATATAGTAGTGTGTATATGTCAATCCCAATCTCCCAATTTATCCCTCTCCCCCTTTTCCCCCTGGTAACCATAAGATTGTTTTCTACATCTGTGACTCTATTTCTGTTTTGTAAGTAAGTTCATTTGTACCAAGAGCCCCTCTTTCTATGCTCTTAATTACTGATGTAGTTGAGGGAAAGAAGACAGGAACTTACACAATTTACTCAAGACCCAAACCTCCCCATTCACATACCCTGGCCAAGTGTGGCGTCAGAATGTCTCTGAGGACAGATAAAGCCTCTGCACCCCAACAAGGCAGTGGCGAGGTCCGCTCTGGGTGTCACTGGGGAGAGCAGGGCTTGCTGCGCTAACACCTGGGAGAGGCCAGGTACAGACCTCAGAACACATCAGACCACGTCCAGGGCCTCCCGGTCCTCCAACTCTAAGGCCTGCAACACAGAGCTCACTCATCTGAGAGCTTCCTTCGTTTTTCCGGGAATACAAGTTTCTCTCGAATCTACGCATTATTGCTCTATCAGCAACCTGTCAGTGTGATTTTGTATGCTTTCCTAGTATAAGTAAAAAAAGATGAGCTTCTTCTGCAGGTGAAGAGTGGGCAACTGTTGAGTGACAAAGGCAAGAAGTAGGTGAAAGTTGATGGAAGAGTTTTGATATTTTTCATATGGATTTCAGGTTGGACTGGTTTTGAACTAAGAAAGAAATATCAAGATTACGGCATTTCCTGGAGTGTAAAATAGATAGGCTGATGACATGACTTACAAAATCCTATTTTTTGTGGTTAGTGCTTTTCACAATTCCTTCTTTCGGCACATAGAATCTAATCATTTCCCTCTGGGGAGAGGTACTATTTAGACAAAATTGGTTGAATTAAATTAATCGGTGGAAGTGGCTTGTTCGTTGTGCACCCCTTCTCAAAAGAAACCAAAGGCTCCATTTTGTTTTAACAAAATTCAAGTCTTCAGATGTTTAGCAAATAGGGAGTAGATGCTCAATATGGCTTAGCTCATGACAATAAGGACTGTGGTCCTCACGATAATTTGGGGGAGGGGTGATGGGTAAAAGTAAAAACAGGACAACAGCAAAGAAAAATGACAACTGGTCTTCTCATTCAGTAAATAATGAGTAAATGAAATAGCAGGCACCTCCACAAACAAGAGATAGTGTTGATAGTAACGACAGTCCAAAAGGATGAGCCGGCTTGAACAGGGGGAGGATGAACAATACAGGGGTAACAGAGGGACAAGGACAAGGAGGGTTTTGAGTAAGTTAACCCTACTGGTAACAAAGAAGGGACAGAGAGCAAGGCTGGGCAGCTGAAGCATCCTTTTGTTCACAAATCAATGGAAGCTATTCAATCCAATATGGTTTGATTTAGCAGATATTAACTGCAGCTAAAGTGATGCAAATACGTCAGCGAATGGAGAGTAAGAGAAACAGGAGAAACCCACACTGGCTAGAAAAGGACACGAGAACAGAGACTGACATTTAAAGACTAGATTAAAGGATAGGAAAAAGTAGAGAACGATGTGAGCGTGACATCCTTAGACAGAAGGGAGGTGAAGCGGACAGATCCAGTGATCCCCCTGCGTATGAGGCTCCAAGAAAAGAGAGAGGATAATTGAGCATGGACCACGGGTCACACAACTACAGCACAGGCACTCAGTAAATATTTGTTGCATAACTAAATATACTTGAGGGGTCCCTTCTTTTCTGTATCTGATGACAGCTTACAATTTTATACAACATTGAATTAACAAGTTTTTGCCCTTTGGGGATTGCTTTAAAACATCTATCTATTTAGAGAGGTTTCTATGAGCCTCATCTTGTACCCCTGATGCCGCTCCTGTCATAGATTCAGTTAGGGGGTCATGCTACAGCAGTTGGGACACTGGACTGACAGGCAGGAGACCACGGTTCCAAAACTGGCTTTGCTGTGAAGTGTGTGACACTGGGCCAGCCACTTAACCTTTTTGAGTTTCTGTTTCCTCTGGAGTAACAGGAGTGGCCCAGACCAGATAACTCTCAGGGCCCTCTGTGATCCTACACAGGCAAAGATGTACATTACCATGTTAATCACGTCTTTTGCTCTCTTTCCTGCCTCACAAGCCCAGCGCTGAATGGCAGATAAAAGTCCTCTTTTCCACTGTCTTCTCATTTTGCCTGCTCATGGCTTGTCAACAGTACTTTATATAATCAATGCTGGAAATGTTTACCCATCTGTATTATCTGAGGGTTGTTATTTACTGTTCCTGCTTTTTTTTTTTTCCCTTGGAGAGGAATTTCGATGTGTCCCTCGCAGGGAGACCACAGCAAACAACGAGGATAGATTTTCACAACACTCAGCAGGAAGGGACACCGTTCTGCTGGCTTCTCTGACACAGTCTGAACCCATTGTGATGGTATATTTGAAGTGGTTTCCTGTGCTTTTCCATGTTTTAAAGACTACACTAAAGCCCAGGTCTTCTCTGCACTGTTACGCTTAGCTGGAATTAATTTTTGTCCATTTTCTATGAAAACACAAATAATGATGCAATCAGACGTTTTGATAAAAATGAATGGCTTTGTTACTAAAGAGTTAAACAGACCTAACACATCACTTACAGCCCTCTCTGATATAAGAATATTCCACTGTAAACCCTTTGCAGCTCTCAGATGAAATATGATCAGTGAAAACAATTCCAGAAGAGGAGTAAGGAGACTCTGATTCCAGTCCTTACCCTGCCACTAGCGTAGCCCGGGCAGGGCATTTCATCTCCCAGGTACTTGCTGTGTAAAGCACACAGATTGGATTAGATGACTTCTGAAGTTGCTATAGGTCAAATATCCTATAAAATGCCTGACTAACTAAGGGACTGTTGTTTTTAGCTATGTCATCTTCCACAGTCAAAATCCTGCTCCCTGGGCTTCCCTGGTGGCGCAGTGGTTGAGAGTCCGCCTGCTGATGCAGGGGACACGGGTTCGTGCCCCAGTCCGGGAAGATTCCACATGCCGCGGAGCGGCTGGGCCCGTGAGCCATGGCCGCTGAGCCTGCGCGTCCGGGGCCTGGGCCCCGCAAAGGGGGAAGCCAAAAAAGGGAGAGGCCCGCGTACCCCAAAAAAAAAAAAAAAAAAAAAAAAAAAAAATCCAGCTGGTGAGTTATCAAAATTCACTCATCAGAACACTGTGCCAACTCCTAAACTGACCTCACTACTTTTCTCATTAAAATGTAATAATCGGAACTTCCCTGGTGGCACAGTGGTTGGGAGTCCGCCTGCCAGTGCAGGGGACACGGGTTCGAGCCCTGGTCCGGGAAGATCCCACATGCCGCGGAGCAACTAAGCCCGTGTGCCACAACTACTGAACCTGAGCTCTAGAGCCCGCGAGCCACAACTACTGAGCCTGCGTGCCACAACTACTGAAGCCCGAGTGCCTGGAGCCCGGGCTCCACAGTGGGACGGGCCACTGAGGTGGGAGGCCCGCTCACTGCAAGGAGGAATGGCCCCCACTCGCTGCAACCAGGGAAAGCCGGCGCGCAGCAATGAAGACCCAACACAGACAAAAAATAAATTAAATAAATAAATAAATTTTAAAAAATGTAATAATCCACACAAAAGTGCAGAGTGTGAGTTATATAAATAGAATAATGCCCTAACTTAAAGATACCAGAGCATGCTGCAGAGGTCATAAATCCCAGCACTCTGAGATGGGGAGACGGAGGCCTGACCTCTAAGTTCCATGCATGAGATTCCACAGATTCTGCAGAAAAGATACTAGGCACACCCTCCTCTGTTCCTCAGTATCTGTAATCTGAATTCTGGGATCTTAAAATGACACAGCAAGGTTGAATACCTTAAATGTAGAAAGCAGCTCAGTATAAAGTGGGTATAAAGGGGATTCACTGGTTGGAGAACATGCTACCCTGCATTTCACATGGTCCATACAGGGAAAGGAGGGAGAATGACTTCGAAATATCTATGGCAAGGGGAAGAACCCATGAGAAACCAATCACAAAATGAGCATGATACCTCATGCTCTCAAAATGAGCATGATACCGTGGCTTTCCCAAACACTTGGATAATTTGAGCATATTATCTAACCACCAGAAATGCAGGGACTCTAACTCAACGGGCCTAATAAGGCCATGGCTATTACTAATAGCTGCATTGTTCTGCCTTTATCTTTGGTAGCCAGACAAAAAGAGGGGCATTTAAGTCATACTCCTGCCCACTGTTTAAAAAAAAAAATCTGTAAGTAATACTGACAATAAAACTACATTATAGATAAACAACAAGGTCCTACTGTACAGCACAGGGAACTATATTCAATATTCTCAGATTAAACCATAATGGAAAAGAATATTAAAAAAAAGAATGTGTGTGTGTGTGTGTGTGTGTATGTGTGTGTGTGTGTATATATGACTGAATCACTTTGCTGTACAACAGAAATTAACACAACATTGTAAATCAACTATATGTCAGTACATAGAGTCACAACCTTAAAAAACCAGCAAAAAAACTACACCATGAAGCACTCAGTGATGGTTGCCAAGCACCTTAAATGTATTATCTCATTTAGTCCTCAAAACAATCCACTGAGGTGATGCCATGATTATCCCCATGGGTGGATGAGAGCTGAGAGACGTAAGTAACCCGTCCTAAGGTAAGGGAGTCAAACCACCTCTCTTCTGGATGAATCTGCCCACTGCCAAGTGTTGATCTTGAATACATGAAGGAGAAACAACCTGAGAAGCAGTTGGCAATGATACTTACTTCTTCGCAGTTTGGGCCTACGTCCTGACTAACACGTATTCAATTACCAAGTGTAGCTTTAAATAAACGTGTGCTCCAGCCTCTCAAATTTAAACAGTAGTCTTCCATGTCATAATTACGCTGGCTGTGACACGAGCCTAGCCGAGAGTGGATTTTTATTTTAACCGGCTTGAGTAGGTGCATGAGTGTGGGCTGAGCTTTTTGCTTGCTAGTCAGTACTTGAAAGCGGGCTCCAACCTTTAATTTAAGCATTCACTTGTAGCACCAACAGGGCTACAGGGCTTCCAGTATCAAAGACACACTCCTCCATCCTTTCATGGCCCTACTTCTGTAAGCAGCGTGATTGAACTGCGGCACCACAGAACCTTGTTTTCCCTCCTCCTGGCAGCGCAAGCCAAAACACTACTGCCCCATTCATCTTCGCGACATCAAAATGAAGTCCCGGAATCAATTTCTAACAAGCAAAGTGCAAAAATCCATTGAAGGAGTCTCGTGGCTGATGCCTTTCATATATCTCTCAACAGCATACGAGAGGCAAAGTGTCTGCACAGAAACCCAAATCATACCATAGAAAGGTCTTTTGCAACATCCAAAAAGCGTTTTTTGTTTTTTGTTTTCCTTCCCTGAAATTATTAAGGGAAAGGACGATACTGAGAACATCTGATTGTTCCTAATGAATTCCATGTGCCTTGAAAATGTTTGGCGACCTCCCCCAGGGGCTTACCGTCAACCTTTCTAAAGAACAACACCCTTAGAGCGACAGCTGGCGCCTTTCATGCTCTGAACTCCACTGGCCTCCTCTAGCTGCCTCATCTCCTGCAGTCCCTACAGGCCACACTCAAGTACTTGCCAGCCCCAAACTCGCCTCCTTCCCTGTCTAGCCTTTGAGAATTTTCCCAAGCTCTACTCCTTGTTGGGAAGACCTTCCTTCGCTTCAAAGCTCAGCTAAGCTTTTGCCTCCCTCAGAAAGCTGTTCCTAAGCCCTCAGTCTGATTCGGGCTTCTCCGTGCTCCCAACAAACTCCCCATTTCTCCAATCTGGCACTGAGACCGTGTCATGGTTTTATTTCCGCCTCGAGTCCTCACTGGCCTGTGAGCTCCTTGAAGGCAGGGACTACATCTTCCCTTCTCTCTGCTTCTAGCACTTTGTACAGTTCCTGCCACACAGCAGATGCTCAATAAATATCTGTGCGTATTTTGCCTACCTCTCACTCCACGAAAGTGCTCCGAAGGAGCCTGCCACCCCAGTTTGCACCCAAGCTCAGAGTCTGGAACAATGTATCTTTGTGAGACTCCCACTGTGGTGCTGCGCTGTTGGGTCAGAGCAGCAAGGAGGTTCGAAACATGGGCTTGGGGGTCAGACAGGCTTGGCCTCCAAGGGCAGCTCCGTGCTAGCTCTGTGGCCATTGGACACGTCCCTGCCTCCGAGGGGTGGCGGTAAAAGGTTCACAGGAGTAAGAAATGTGGGAATCCACTTCACAGTGCTTGGCACACAGGGGAAGCACATTAAAAATGACAGGCTTAGGACTTGTATTACTGTTCACAGTGGTAGGGCTTGGATCGTGCAGAATTAGAAGCCTCTTAGGTTGTATGCTGAGAAATATCATCCAGGTGCCCGTTCCACCAGCCCCTTTGCGACCAAATCACATAACTCACGTCTTTGGGCACCGGCAAAGGCCCCGGTTAAAATGCCAGTGTGCATCAGCTGAGGTGAGATTGGATGAAGTCATTACCCCAACTTCAAATCTGTGTACATGGCGTGTGTCGCATTCCCCACGTGAACATGATGAGGACCGTATTCATCATAATGCTTGTTCACTGCCTACTATGGGCTAAGCACCTCTTACTGGTGAGACACTGTAGAAAGCACCTTGGATGTGTTACTTCCTACTTTCCAAAACCCATATGAGGTCCATGTTATTATTATTTTTTAATTTTACAGCTGATAAAACTGAGGTGTAGAGAGGTTACACGATTTGCCTAAGATCCTTCAGCTGGCATATGCAGTATTTATGGGATTTAAACCTACTGGGAAAAATTTTCAGATCCATCCATGCTGTTATACTTGTGCCAAATTTCTTACATTCCTTCCTTATTCATTTCCCTCATGTCACCTGGAAGAGCTGGGAGAGAATGGGACACAAGATGGAAACACTGAGTTTGGGCAGAGGGAAGAGGGGGCGGTCTGGAAAAGAGGCACCGCTGATCTCTATGTAGCCGGGCGGGGGACGAGGGGTGGTGCAACTCAGCCCTGGGCTGCTAAGCCAGGAGACCACTGGGAGAGCTGAGATAGGAGATGATGCACTTTGAAAACACAGCCAGTGTGCTGAGCCATCCTTACCTAGAACCAGAACCCTTAGCAAAGAGCTCAAAGGTAGACAGAAAGCATTAAGTCTTAGAAGAACTTCCTGTACCCATAACAATATCACCGTGTCTTCTGATTCACTTTCTCCTCCTACCTTCCTCCTGGATCATTCAAAAGCCAACATTAAAAAAAAAAAAAAAGAAAAGAAAAATGTAAAGGTGGCTATTGTGATATAGTTTATGGCTTTGTACACATATTTGAAGTATACAAATGCCTTCAGTTCCCTTTCGTCGGGTCACAGATTCAGTCTTCTGTTTGTGAAGCGGTAGTACGAAGAAATTGAGGATAAACGCAATGTGTGTTAAATGGCAGTGAAAAATTCCAAAGCCTGGAGTCCAGAGAATATTTTCAGTACTGTGAGTGTCTTATTTACACAAAGGGTACTAGAATGCCCCCACCCTTTAGTAAGGTTTTTTTTTTGCGGTATGTGGGCCTCTCACTGTTGTGGCCTCTCCCGTTGCGGAGCACAGGCTCCCGGCGTGCAGGCTCAGCGGCCATGGCTCACGGGCCCAGCCGCTCCGCGGCACGTGGGATCCTCCCGGACCGGGGCACGGACCCGTGTCCCCTGCGTCGGCAGGCAGACTCTCAACCACTGCGCCACCAGGGAAGCCCTTTAGTAAGCTTTTTGTCGAAGTGCAACATACACAGAAATAGGCCCAACTCACAAATGTAAGCTTGATGAATTTTCACAGTAAACACTTTGAGATCAAGAAAAAAAAATGCCTTTTGGTTTTTAGTCTTTCTGTGCCTGGGTCAAAACCACTGACTAATGCAAAACTGAAGGTATAAAACTTATTATTTTAAGTTCAGTTATCAGGAAAATATTAGAAATTTAATAAAATACAATGCCTAAAAAGAGCCATCTTCCTTCAAAGAGAATTAATTATCTCGGAAATTTGGAGGAAGTTTTGTTTTCTTTGTAACCGTAAGTAGGCATGCAGTTCGCTCTCTAACCCTTTTGACAAAGGTGAGGGCTTCGCCTTCCCCACAGCCTTTCTAAGGAGAGAGGACGCTATCTTTTGTTCCCTTCCTCTCCGCTCCCGTCCTTCCCTCACGTCATCATTGCGTGTTGTTCTGACGTGAGACCATTTCACTCTCTCACTCTCCTTTAGCCCTCCTGCTTTTGGGCAGATCCAAGAGGAAATGAGGCACTCTTTCTCCTGGCCAGCCTCACTCTGGGCCATTGCACAACCACTGTTTACACAGTGAGTGTGTTTCAGCCTAACCTTTAATTGGCTAATAAGACCATGTCGGGAGCGAGGTAACCCAGTACTCTGACGCTGATCTGGCTCTAGGGGCACCAACTCTTCTCTTGGCAAGAGGAGTCAGGAGCAAGACCCTAGCAATGCACAATGTGCCAAAATACATTTGCTTCCAGTCAACTGATGGTCTGCTGGTAGGTAACTACATGGAACCAAGACCTGCGTGCCTCTTAGTTGGTAAAGATAAATCATAAAGCCTCCATGAACCACAATTTTATGCCAAACCTCTGTTTTATTAAAAAAGGAAACAACAAAAAGGTAACCCTCAGCAATGGTCTTACATGGCCAATAAAGAGGAAATAACGTTATAAAGAAAACAGGGATTAGAAAATTTGTTCTCGAATTCATGTTTGAAAGTGCTTTGTTTAATATATAATTGGGGGTTTATCTGTTAAATCTGTATAAATTTAAAGCCCCTTGGGCTTCCCTGGTGGCGCAGTGGTTGAGAGTCCGCCTGCCGATGCAGGGGACACGGGTTCGTGCCCCGGTCCGGGAAGATCCCACATGCCGCGGAGTGGCTGGGCCCGTGAGCCGTGGCCGCTGGGCCTGAGAGTCCGGAGCCTGTGCTCTGCAACAGGAGAGGCCACAACAGTGAGAGGCCCGCGTACAGCAAAAAAAAAAAAAAAAAAAAAAACCTTCTGTGTCTCCTAGAGTAAATTGTAGAGAGCAGTTCTCAAACTTTTGGTGTCTGGATCATTTCATGATCTTAAGAGAGCTTCTGTTTATGTGGGCTAGATATCAGTAATTACTGCACAAGGAATTAAAACAGAACATTTAACAATATTTATCTATAATTAATTTGAAAATAACAGGAATAAATTCATTACATATTGACATAAAGTATTTAAATATATATTTACAAAACAAAAAAGTTAGTAAAAATGCCATTATTTTTGCATCTTTAATCTCTGGCTTAAGAGAAGACAGGTAGATTCTCATGTCTGCTTCTGCATTCAATCTGTTGTGTTCTTATGGTTGAAGTATGTGAAGAAATTCTGGCCTCACACAGATATGCAGCTAGAAAAGGGAGGAGCATTTTACTGGGCTTTTCAAATAATTCTGGATTTTCTTCCTTGACACTACACCAAAACTCAACAAGTGGTAGTTTCTTAAAGGTTAGTTGGAATATGGAACCTGAAACCATACCAGTAATTTTCTGTATTCTGTTAAATTCAAATACACTGGTATATTTTGTACTTTGAATGAATCTTTTACACCCGTCCATATTTTTATAATGGCATGCATTTGGTCACTTGGAAGCTATTAGTTCAATGAGTTATGTAGCTCTTCCAGATGTTGACATGTTGCATTACCAAATGGGATTCTATCAAGTAATCACATTTACTGATATCACCACCTACATCATCAGAAAATTTTTTATGTATTAGGATGCTGTCAGGTTCACGGTGTTGGGTACAAGTGTTACAAAATTCTAATATTTGCCTGAAAGCTTGAATCTATTAGTAATAAATATTGTCAACTATTTTTCTTGAAATGATGAGCTTACTTGGTTCATTTTTGAGAAAATGTAGGACATACACGTAAGTCTGAACAACTGCCGTCAGTGGTTCTAGTAAGAAAATGGCATTCCATTCAAAAAGCAGTGAGTTCAGCTCTTAACTCGAACAATGGCACAAGTACTTTTCCCTGGAGATCAACATCCTTCTTCGGTACGGAGCAGAAGCGCTCTGTACTTTATGTGTACTTCCCATTTTGTCAAAAAGACTTGTACTCAAGGGTCAAAATTTAATAAGCTTAATAATTTTTACTGCTTCATCAGGACAGTCTCAAATGAACTTGGTAATGTTTTGTTACCAGCAAGTCCACAGTAATAGCAAAAATGACTATTGCCTTGATTCCTGCAAAGGTATTAGGAGTTTTACCCGCCAGGGCTTTGGCACTATCAATGCAAATGACCAGTACAGTCAAAAGGGCTAATAATGTCTTAGTGTTATTATGCAAAGAGTTTTAATCTCTTGGAACCCCTGAAAGGGCCTTGGGGACCCCCAGGGGTGCCTGGATCACACGTTGAGGACCACTGCTGTGGTGGATAGTACCAGTATAAATCCACTCTCTAATCTGCTCAATGCTTATGTCCTTGTGGGGTTCACAGAAAGAAGATTTAAAAGGTTTATTTCTGTCTCCACATTCCTGCCCTCCCTGCTCAAAAAAAATTCCATTGTGGCGAGCCAACATAAATAGTGTGTATAGAACAAAGAAATTGCAGTACTCTTGAGTTCATCAGCATTTTTCTCCCTAACAAAGAAAGCTACTCTAACAAGCTATTGGGAAAACTACTGTGAGTTATAGGAAATATGACATGCTCAGTCCCCCTTCTATCCCGTCTAACTCCCAACCCTCCCAAACCTTTTCACTTCGGGGGTATTTTGGATGAGCTCCTCATAGTGTCCTCAGAAATAATTGGGTGTCCTAATTCAGCCACATGCAAATTAATGCTCCCCTAAAGAGGCCTTATTATAATTTCCAACCCTTGATGTCTACATAATCCCCTATAGTTCTTTAACTTCTTGCTTTCTAACTTCTGTTTACCGATGCACTACTTTTGTCAGCTCAGTATAGCATCAATTAGTAACACAGTTGTTTATTAGGTCTCCCTAGAGCCTTGAGAAAGCTGCTTTGTATTTATTAATGACTACGCAGAACACTACTATTTTTCGATAGCATTTAAAAATGAGTAAATTACTGAAGATGAACTATAAAAGAACTTCAAATGTCAAAGGCAAGCAAAAAAAAAAAAGCACATTATTTCAAACCACCCATAATGCTTGCATGGTTAATTTTATTTTCAATTTAATAACAAGAAGTGGGGGGGGGGGAAGTCAAATCCAGACTTCTTCCTGTTCTACCGTTAGCATTCTGGAGTACACACCATTTGCTTGACAGAACTGAGGCACCGATCTGGCGACTAATTAAGAGCCGGTGTAACAGGTCTAAATTTCATTATCACACACACCTGTTAGGTAACGCACACCTGATTCAGCAAAAAATCCACCCACAAGGCGAATGTTAAAAAATTTAAAAGCAAGGGTGTGGGGGAGTGCCGGTGGGGACAACTCCAGAAACTTAGGTCCAGTTTTATGTCAAGCATAATTCAAAACAACCAACTTGAAATGTATCCAATTTGTACTCTCTTATTTTGTGAATAATTCCTTGGACCCTATTAGGTGAAGTTAGAGCTGCCCATGCCGGTACACAATTCGCTTCTTAAGGAAACCAGAGACCAATCTCTCCTGCGATGAGTCTCTCCTAACCAAACTTAGAGCGACGGGGAGCAATTATAGAGCTCATTTGCCCTCCTTTTATATTCCTGGTCATTTATGAAATGAAGACGCTGATCTGCAAAAAAATCACTTTGCATTCAAGAAAGGAGCTCTGGGAGCTACCCCAGAGCATCTGGCTACGAGGCAGAAAAACACACCTCGGTGCACTTCCTTTGTCTTGCGCTCTCTCTTTGATGTGTAAGTCACTGGTGGAGTAAGCTGTGATCGCTTTGATGTTGAACTTCTAGACTTTATTGTTACTAGCATGCCTACAAGGAGAGCTGTCAGTCATGTCGTACATCTGAACAACCGTTTTTCTTTACGGCACATCTCTTACAAGCATCAATCCTTAAGTACATGTTTTCGCATTTCTGCTGACTACCACACACTTCATTGGAGGAGGGCTGTGCTCAAATATAACTATAGCACCCACATCTTCTGTAAACACCCTGAGGCGTCATCAGACGGCTGGTAACCAACCTTCTGCAACAAGAGAAGCCTGAGCGCAAAACATATTTCTAGCAAATGAAAACATTCTGAAAACACTCAAGCCATCTTAACAGTCAAAATGAGGAGTTTAGCCAATATTTCCCCTAAGCAGCCATTGAAATCATACAGAAACTTCCAAGCCACTTTAAAAGGGATTCTGAATGCAACAGCAACAGGGGGCTTAGAAAGTCTGCCAAAACTTTGAGAAGTCTTGACTCACATTAAATGACTTTGTTTCTCTGCAGTGGGGGAAACAAAACACTTCTGTTCTACATGATTATGCTTGTGATAGAAACATTGCTTTTGAAATAGATTTCTGCCAATTATTTTGTCAAACGGTATCATTTTCAGAAGGTGCTTGCTATTATGGATGTAGCTTAAATTACAGGAAGATGGCTTTCTATAATTTTCTGTCTAAGGAGAACATATGGATGTATATCAACATGTGTCAATTTCTTAAATATATACATGCCAAACAGGCAATGTGCTCATCCTCAAAAAATCTCTGTTGAAAAATACACGGCTCTGATTTCATTTACCGGCTCCCATCAGATTTACTTTCCAAACTCCTTTCTCATTTGTGCAACTGCCGAATATTATCAAACCCCGCTGGGAGATTCCACACAAAAAGGAAATAAAGTTAAGGTGCTTACATCACACCATGCTGGTTTATAATGAACTGGTATCTTTCTGAATAAATGTTTCAACGAAACCCAAGTTCTTAGAGATACAGGGTCACAGATGAGGAAGCAGAATATTTTTCATGATAGAACTTAGTTTTGTAGTTTTCTTTTATTAAGCTGGCAACACAGGAGAGATACACTGTTTCTGCTTGTTAAAAAACTGCAAACAATATATTGGGAGAGACTCAATGTCTTTGGGTTTCTGGCCTGGAATATTTGGTAAGGAATAAAATTACTGTGGTGTGTGATGCTTAAGACTATTCCAGGGCTTCCATTTTTAAGCAACCTCCCTACCCCGACCTCCTCGGTTTTAACTCAACCATCAAAAAACGCTTTGGGCTAGAATTTGATACATAAGGTATGACTAATTTACCAGAACTAAATCAGGGCATAAATATTAATGAAAGCTTGCTTATTCTTAAATTTATTTAAATAATTGGCAGAAAGTAATTACCTCTTTCTACCTTAAATTTTCACTCCCCAAAGGAACCGATTAGCTGATGAAGGGACCTCTAGCAATTAGGGGTTGAGACAAGGAATAAGGAAACTAGAGTGTATTTGTTTTCTTCCTCCCAGTCTTGGACGAGAAGCCAGACCTTTCCTTCTGTTTTGAGACAAACATTTTCACAGAATGAGAGAGAGCTGGAAAAGCTCTTGATGGCTATCAATTTCCCCTAATTTTACAAATGGGGAAAGTGAGCAATTGAGGTAGCCTGACCTGGCAGGAGAACCCATGTCTTCTCCCACCCTACATGGGGGTGGGGGTGGGGGGTTCCACCATCCAACACTACTGCCCTGCACCGGGGACGGACGACTCACATGTCAAATAAGGGTGTTGGACCTCAGAGGTTTCTCGACCAGAATCATCTGGACAGCTTTAACAAATTATCAATACTTGAGACCCACCTCAGACCAATAAAATCAGAGCTTCCAGGAGTGGAGCCTGGGCTGGTGTTTTTCAAAAAGCTCTCTAGACAGTCTAGTGGGCAGACAAGGCTGAGAACTAAGAGACCAGATGACCTCTAAACTCCCTCTTGGGTCTACGGCAGAACATTCATCACTGGTTAGAAAAAATTCTTGGATTTCATTCCCTGCTGTTCATCCATGAGGCAATAAGCAATTCTAAGCCATTACAATTTCTATGTTGGCCGAGCTGTTGTCACTATCTGTATTTATCTAGTTCATTTATATGTTTACTTAGGTATTATCTACCTCTTCCCACGAGAACATACACTCGAAGAGACCAGAGGTGAAGCCTGCTGTGTTTGCTGTTGCCCCCATGGCAACATCACATCTGCCACATGATGGGCCACGGCACCGCCATTTTCCAAAGAAGGAGGGGCTGGAGTTGGTGCAGAAGGGGGTCAGCCTTCCTCCACCATCAGCCAGAGTAGTTCCACTTTTCTGTCTCACCAGACTAGAATCTAAGTTGCACAAAGGCAGTGTGGTGTCTGTGTCATTCAAACTTCGCCATTCCAGCGCCTGGAGGGGGGCAGATACACACCAGGTGCTCAGGGCCTGAGAAACACCACCTTATAAATAGGAAGCATTCACAACTTGCAGGGCTCTAAAACCTGGACTTTGTTGCTGAAAAAAAAGCAACATAGAAGAGGCATCACTGTTGCCACTGGAGTTGGCCTTGACTTTTGAGGCACAATCCCCAGCCTGCCCCACTGAGTGGTCACAATGGTGGCAAGACCCAGCCTCGGGGCTCACTGAGGGCTAGAAGGCCACAGCTCCTGGGCAAGGTTTATGCAGAAAAGGAATACAGGGTTGGGAAAGCATCACAGGGGCCTCTTCTGTTTGGATCGTTTGGGGTAACAGACTGGGAGCCTGCCCACTTTTTTCCTACACACTGGTTGATAGAAAGGCCAGAAATAATCAGAAGAATATCTCAAATGTGTTAATAACATCCAAACAATGGCAGAAACTGCTCATGGTGTGCACCTCACCCACTCTGAAAGGAGATTTCAGTGGCCTCAAAGGAAAGTTTAGGCTTACCTTAATATCACTGACCTGAGCATCCTTTCCTCACTAGTAAGAGGAGAGGGTTAGACCCGAGCAGTAGTTCCCAAACCTGTCAGATCCTCAGTCACCAAGGGGAGATTTACAAATTCAGATTCCTTGGCCTCTCCCCAGACCATCGGAATTGTGATCCATATAGGTGGTGATAGAGACCGGGCACTTAGTTTTTTTAAATGCTTCTCAGCTAACCGTGAAGATCAATGATATTTGGGAACCATTGAAGGGTTGGAGGATTCTGCTGCCCATCTGAGCTCTGACAGCTAGGTTTCACAGAGGGAGTGAGGAGGACCATCTGAACTGGCAACACCTGAGACACCTTTTAAATACCTTCCTGGGTTGGGAAGACCAGGCTGACAGAATCAGGGTCTCCATGGGTGGGACCCGGAAATCTGCCTTTGCAACTCTTCTGGTTATGGGTTGCTCTCCAAAGTTTCAGAGCCACTGCTTAGGCAGGATTTTAGAGCTACCCTATGGCTTATTTGGAAGGGAATCATGTTCACACATAAATAGAAGGATTAACTTTATCCAATTACATTAATGTTTCATTGCGTGTTACAAACTCTTTGTTTTAAATGGCATGGACTTCATAGAAACTACAAACCTATAAGCTCAAAAGTCTTAAAGCAGCTTTCTCTAGTTAAGCGTGGCAGGCAATTTCTCAGTGCATGTCTTTAAACGCTGATTCATGGCTTAAGATACACGATAGGGAGGAAGGTGTCCTTGTTCTATTATAAAAGCACACAGGTGGCACCTAAACAACGTAGCACACAATAGGCACTTAATAAGTATTTGCTGAAACAACTTTATTTCGTTATTTATACCCAGGGTTCTACCGAAGATTTGACATGAGATAAAGAAAAGAAGAAAAAAAAACCCAACGACTGCAAAATGAAAATAACATTCTGTGAAAAAGAGAATATTTCTCATGTGGTAAAAGAATCACACTTCTGGGTGGCGCAGTTTGAAAAACGGTTTGCTTCAGTAACTGATCTGAAACTTAACCACAAGTCTTCACTTCTGAACCACTACCTTATTTCTATGATGAAAAGGTTTAAACAGCAGGTTTTCCTGACTTTTTAAAAATTCCCTTCCTTCTTTTTCATGTAAAGATGCAATTTAATCTTTCCGGTAGGAACAAGTAAGCACTGTCGTCCTTTAAAATCCTGGTGATTATCTGTCATTAAGATCACCCTGGTTATTCTAGCTCAGCTCAGAAGCCTGGACTACTTGAGCAATGCAAAATTCACGTAAACTTGAATTCTCATCTCTCCCCGTAGCATCAGTAACAAAAGATATTTAAGGAAATAGGAAGGTCAATAATCATTTCTTTGATTCCAATACAGAAACCAGATTGTTTCGTAATAGTTTCACACTCAATATACCACTGAAATCTAAGCACACATTTCACTTGTATTATCTATTATCCTAAAAATTACACAAACGAATGCTTATCTCTACTTTGTGCACTGTTTTAAAGCATAAATGATATAATGTTCTAAAAACCTGTGTAACATATACTCAATTTCTTTGGCAAGTTGTATATACTTAAGTGAATAAAATGCTCTAACCCTAAGACTTCAGAAACCAGCAGGTTAATAGTTTTGCATCCATTGAAAAATTGCTCTATTGCCAAAAATATCAACAATAGTTTACTTCTTTCTAAATGTTTCCCTTTTTTGAAAGAAAAAAAAGCTTTAGATTTAAAAAGGGAAGATGCCGGATTTCTCTGATCAAAATGACTGACAATCTCTTTTTAAAAAATATTCGAGGGTAGAGGAATAGAATTGAGGTTGAAATTCTAAAAACAAACAACCAAACAACAAAAAAACCCAAGGATTACCACAAAGGTCATAATTGTTTACTCACAAACCAAATCTCACTTAAATATTTAACTTTAATATGGAGCCAAACAGAATTTTATAAATCAACTTTATCTTAAGTTTAAAAAAAAATTCCCTTCCAAGCAAACTTTTAACATTCATTATCTCTCCCACAGACGCATTTCTAACAACCATGCAAAACAATAAATTACACTTTTGAATCTGATGTAGAAAGTCCCACAGCAATCGAGAAAATAACTTCAACCTTTGACCTTCTCCACTAGCCTGATGGGAAATGCATTGGCACTGTTACCGCTTTTAGCATTCCATGAGAAAGTAACCACTAGAGGGCAGCCTTATTTCAGCTCTGACACACTACTTTGGCGAAAAACACCTCAGAAATGCTTCTCATGTTCCTTTAATTATTTTTTCAATATCTTTGATTTTCTTGGATATTTAATATCAACTTCAGTTCATCCAAAAGTATTTCTAAGTAGGTCAAAGGTCCACTTTCACAAATTACAACGGTAGCACAAAGGCTAGTCATGACGTTCAAAAGATACAACCTAGCTTATGAATCTTAAAAAAATTAAAACAAAATTTAAACTCTTTTCTCTTTACTACATGGTGGGTTAAGTGCTGAGTCAATCATATCACAACTAGGACTCGGGTTGTGGTACAAAAATTCAAGAGGTTCTAGTCAAACTGAAATGTGCTTGAGGAAAAAAATGACCAAGGTTGCTAGAAGGCTGACTGTGAACAGAATGGAGTGGAGACACACAGCAAAGATTGAGGGTGTGTGTGTGTTTCATACTTAGTCTTCAAATAACTGACAATCTTTCAATCTTTCATATGAAAGATGGATTAAATTGTATTGTACACAGCCCCAAAAGAAAGGATCAGAATCGAGGGATTAAAAGTACAAAAGAGAGACTTATGCTTGAAATAAAAATAATTTTCTTATTCAAGATGGAATAAGCTTCCTCTAACGATAGTGAGCTCCCCATCATAGGAGGTGTTCAAGCATAACCAGACAATTTGCCAGGAACGCCGTGGAGAGGAACCAAATGCCAAGAGGGTGTGTATCTGAATGACATTTTAGGTTTCTGCTCTCCCTGAGACTCTATGAAATGATGCTTATTTGCTTTCAGGCAAAGACCACTCAATCCAGTTGCCAGAGAAATAAACCCCCATCAAGTGAGAAATGAGCTTTTGCAGATCTATCTACTTGGAAACTTTGACTCTGATTTTCTAAAAGACAACAGATTTCTCAAGAATACGCCCATGATCATGCCCGTTAGCTGTCATGGAAACAACCAGGACAGCACTCACAAGCCCAAGGATTCATGAGTTTTCTACTCCATAAAGGGATATGAAATTTAGAAGATGCGTTTTTGAATGCTCCCTTTGCCTAAAGCTAAGTGGACCATATAGATAAGTCTCCAGCTCGATTTTCTCATAATGGAGTTAGGTTACACAGGTTAGCTGCATTTCATAGTATTCCATATTCTTTAGGAAAGTAATGCTTACATTTCACTCAGATCCTCTTACAAGAAGCAGACTTAATGAAAATCGTGGATGAAGAGAGCTAATGGTAAGCAAATAAGAATAACCCTATTTGTACCAAATTGATTTTATTAAATAGTAATTTAAAGATATTAGGCTCAGCAAAGCATTACATAATTGAATCTATTTTTTCCCCTTATAAACGCCAGAGTTATAATTTCCACTAACTAGAGACAAAGTTATATCCAGGACATTTTCACAGCTTCCTCCAGGGGAGGCAGCGTGAAGACAGTAGAAATTAGGGCTCTAGCCCTCGCTTCACTTGTCAAGCTTGGCTAACCAACACATAACCTCTGTGAGCCTCAGTTTCTTCGACTAAAAACCACGACAGTGTCAATGACTTCCCAGGGAAGATTAAATGCGACAAGAATGGCTGCAAACCATAAAGCAGAAAACAAATATAGATTAACATCAAACTGCGATTTGTTTATGAAATGCTTAGTAAATTTCAGAGGCAATGAAATCAAAGGCAAAAAATGAAATCGCTGGCAAACCTAGGGAACAGGTTTGACAATTTTTATACAAAGATTTTAAAGTCATCATAATTCTTCCTTATATTATGATGAGGGCTAACAAATGCAGCTTAGAAAATCCAGAAACAAAAGATTTCAACTGCTTTCTTGCGTTTTGCCTGTTGGCTAATATATGCTAGTATCTGTCTATTTAGACCTCTTATTTCCGGATATAGCACTCTGACAATGAACAGAAAAACCATGATCAATCATGTCACAGACAATACTGACAGATACAAAAATCTCTGACTGCAAATCTCTAAGGCCATGACTCAAGGGCTGGTGTGGAAGGGAGGTATCGTTGGTGGAAGAGCTAGAGGAGGGAGAGAGAATAAGTAAATCATTCCTCAAAGGGTCAATATGTGGTCTTTGAGATAATATCAAATGTGAATTCACATCTGTGTTGTCACTGGTGGACTCCTCCAAATTATTATTATTTTTAAAGCACAGAAACATAAAGGCTAACTCTGAGCATCTAATTATGGTTTTTTAAATTAATAAATATGAAATATATAGGTTAAGGCGGGCTTGATTTCTTATTAATAAACACTGTGAATACTTAGAATCCATGCAGAAAATTTCTATGACAAAGTATTCATAGATTAGTTCAACACAAGGGGTTTATTGATTACTAAAATAAGCTGAGAAGACTTTAAGAAAACTCAACTCTACCTCTGCAGATCTAGCTATCTATCTATGTATCTAACCATCCAGTAACTTTTTCTCCCAGTAAATGGTCATTTGTGAATATTATTTTCTTAGGTGCCCCAGAGCAAATTACAAAGTAGCTAGGTGCTACTGCTGATGCTTTGCAATTATCTACTTGCTGACCTCATCCATTTTATTGTGATTCACTTGGCTGGGAGGGAAAGGTTGGGAAAAAAAGGAGTCTAGTAAGAACTATTAATATATTTACTAATATATCTACTAGATAGTAAAAAAAAAAAAAAAGCCCTAATATTTAAATCATATATATATTTAAAGGACTAAGTCTGTTTAGAAATTGTATTATTTTATAACTGGGCAGCATTAAAGAAATTATATGGTACTCAATTCAAATCGAGGGCAAAGTGGTTTACTTATGATAAATTGAAAGTGATGTGATTGAAATATGTAAAATCAAGAGACTGCTCATGAAAATGGTGCTTCTAAAATATTCTCCACTTCATAGAAGGTCCGAGCTCCCTCCTCACCCAGTGGACAAATGGACTCAGAGATCCTCTTTGTCTTTAAAAGAACTGACCTCTCCTTGTCTGCTAAGCACTCTGGGGTCTGAAATAGCTATTTGAGTTTTCTCTTTCCAAGATCCAGCCATCACCCTCTTCCAATCCTACCCATCAAAGGTCATGAAAATGGAAAAAAAAAATCCCAGCTAAGGGATACCACTGACACAGTACTTAAAATAAGACGAGGGATAAAATTCAAATTTCATTTGGGAAAGAGAAAGGCCAAATTCTTTAAAACTATAAAATCACATTTACTAGAGTTGGAAATACCCCTTATCACCCACATATACAGTAGTTTCAAAGCGGTAACATGCCTTGTGTTTGTACATGGATTGTGCTGAGGGAAGAATCTATGATGGGACAGACATTCCCCTTAAGCCTCCCTTCACTCCCTTAACTCCATTTACATGAACACAGGCTGAGTGCTCTGCTGCTAGGAAGCAAAGGGGGGTATAATCTACTAAAACTGATGAAGCGCTCGCATTTCCCTTCAGCACTGGCTGCTGCCTGACATTTGGCCAAAGCACTTTTATGATGCGTAGAACAAGTGCTCCCCTGATTATAACTGTTATCTCTGGCTCTCTCCATTTGCTCAAGAAGCAATCCAAATGGTACTGGAATTCTGTTGTTAATTAAACAAAAACAAAACTGAAGGATGAGACTAGAGTTGCTCAAATGAAGATTTATTACTTCTAAGCACAAGCCCACTTTAAGCCTAAACTTATTTGACAACTAATGCAGAGGAAGGATTTTCTTCTTTGGTGAGTTCAAAAGGCCTGCTTTAATGATGTTTTAAAAACATCAGTAAATCAGCCAACAAAGAGAATGTTTCTCTTTTATGGTGGCTTGTTCTCTCCTCCCCCAGCCACATGCATACACATACCAAAAAACTATATTGTAAAGAGTGTTTCTGTTTTGTATAAAAAACCTAATTACACAAACTCTCTTACATATGGGACCAATTTAACTATTAAAACTGAGAGGCAGTAGGGAAGTATTTAATATGACTCTGGGACAGTTTTTTTTCCCCTTAAATCTGATACGGAAACATTTACAGCATTCCTTATTTTCCACAAACTATTTTTCTTCAGTTTAAATAAGCTCCAAAGCAAGATAATCCCATTAAGACACAGGATATTATGATATTGGGAATGAAATATTCTAATTGTCTAAATGCATTTTATTTCTACACCTTCCCCCTCCGCCCCCCCGCAGCTGAGCTTATAGAAAAACTGAATTGCCAGTACATCTGAGCTACTTTTCGCAAAGCACAATACTATGCATCTATTATCTTGTGGCAGCCAGAGGTCACTCCAAGACAAATGTGTGGGCTAGAGCTTTTGGGGGATATAGTGGCGGTGTGATTCCCATGGTTATATCACTAAGGGATACTATGGAACTTCATTTTGTGCTAGCACTACAAAACCAAAAGCCTATGTACTCAGAAACATCAACATTAAGTTAAAACATTCAGACGCACTCTCCTTATTGTTTGGTGGTTAGTGTTCATTAGGGGAAATAGTATCAGCTGCTCACCCTTCCTCAGTCGACACCAATCATACTAAATAAAATAGATAAGGATTAACATTGACACCTCCCCAAATCTATTTCACGCCTTAAAGAAAAAACGGAAGAAAATGTCTTAACTACAAAGGCTATCTGAATCGTTTTACTCTTACAGGATTAATGAACCGCTGGAAATAGCATAAAAGTTTTTTAGAGGGGGAGGGGAGAAGCATACGTTTCGTCTGCATAAGAAGTCGGTAAGAAAATCTTAAAATCATTTTGGGAAGAAAAAAAAAGTTAAGTGCTTAAGAACGTGGAGGTCTCCTACCCTTTCCTTTATCTGTTGCATATTCTAAAAATGATTAAATTTCATTTCCCCCAAGCCACCGGGGAAAAGACAAAAATTTGCTCTGGGCACGTCGTATAGAAAGATTTCATCTCAAGCAGCTCATCTTAGCGTCCAGTACGTTTCGGCCTGTTAATAATTAATAAAAGAGATGCCACCCAATCTCTAGTGAAGAAAGGCAAAGCTCGGTGATCCGAAAGTAAACCCAGTGCAGATACCGAACTGGTGTCCTTCATCTAGGATTGCAACAAAACCTCAACCTTAGCAAACGTTTAACGAGCGCTCCGCGCCCGCACGGATGGGCAGAACCCGCAGGACAGTCTGGGTCTGCAAAACTGCTGCGTATGAGGGGAGCCCTGTCCGCCGCAAACAGATGGGGCTCTAAATCCCCACTCCCAGCGGCCGGGTCTGCGGGCAGATTATCGGCCCCGAAGAACCTGCTGGCGCACGAGCCGGCGGAGGGCTGCGGGCTGAGTTTTCTCTCGGGCTGTTTGCGTGTCTCGGCTTGTCCGGACGGCGCAGGCGAGTTCCTGCGCACCTCCAAACTTTGGCTTTCCCATTATATTTTCCCTGACTTGCCATGGTTTCTTTCCTCCTCACCTGAGAAGACCTGAAGCCAGTCCTCTCTGCAACCAGTCCCCGCTGCCATCCCGCCACCAGCCCGGCAAAGGACTTCGGATCAGGGCGGAAGGCCGGACGAGGAGGTCTGGCCGCGACTAACCCGCGCCCGCCGGCCTTCGCCGCCGTCTAACCTCCACCACTGCCCGCGAATCCTGTGCGGGGGGAGAAGTTGCCTCCCCACATCCATCCACAACCCAAAGTATCAAGTGAGGGTGCGCTGCGGCTGCCGCCCAGGGAGTCTTGGCACGCTCCAGAAGCCCGTCTCGCTCGGGCCTGCGCGCTTTCGGAAGCGGCCGCGGCGGGCACGCAGCGCGGACCGGCCGCACTACCCCTGCAGGCGGCCGCCCTGGCGCTCGGGGCCGCCGGGCGGCGGAGGGGGGCGGGGTGGAGCAGGGTGCAAGGCCCGGGACGCTGAGCAGTCCCCAGGAATGACACCGCGCCCGGGCGCACGCTCGGCCCGGCCCGGGCGCGGCGCCTTCCCTACGTAGGCCGGAGCTGTCCGGGGTGCGGGCCCTGGGGACCCGTCGCGGGCGCCCCTTGGCTTCCTCCGAGCTCCTCAGACCCTCCCCTCCCTGCCAGAAGCGCGGCGACTCCCAGCAAACTTTCTTCCGGGCGCCCCGCCGGGTGCCAGGCGGACCTGGGCGACTGACAGAAGCCGGAGAGGACAGAAGAGAGGGGTCCAGCCCATGCGCCTTTGCCCCCGACAGGAGGCAGGCAGATCCCGCGACCGGGCTCAGGGGGCGCCCTGCAGGGGCCCAAAAAGCCCTGGCGGGGCTCCAGCGCCCAGCCCCGGGCAGTACGTGCGCTCGGGCAGGCGCGCCCACCCCTCCCCCTGCGCGCCCGCCTCCCCGCCCCCCGGAGCAGCCAGCCCACCCGGCCCCGGCGGGGCGCCCGGGCTCACCTTTCATCGCTGCGATCACAAAATACATCATTTAAGCCGCGGTGCGGAGAGCGCAGGGAGAGCGGATGGTCCGACCCCGGAGCCCCCTCTGCCGCCGCCGCCGCGCCGCCGCCGCCTGAGCCACAGCAGCAGCTGCCGCAGCTGCCCGTCCGCCGAGAGCCATCCCGAGCCATAAGAGGCTCCATGTGACCGGCTGACATCACGGCCGCCGCTCTGTTTACACCGCGCCCCTCCGCTTCCTCCCCGGGCGGGAGGCGGGCGGCGGGAGGCGGAGGCGCCCTAGCGCCGCGCCCCGCCCCGCCCCCCCGGGCAGGTGAGCGGCGGCGGCTCCCGGGCGCACCCGCGCTGGCGCTGCCCTCCCACGCCCCCGGCCCGCACCCGGGCCCCCGGCCTTCTCCTCGCCTCCCTGGGCACCTGTGGCCGCCCGGGCGCTTTCGGCGTGCAGCGCCCGGAAGATCGCGCGTCTACTTTCTCCCGCACCTCTTGGGCTAGAGGGGCGCAACCAGACGCTACTTTCCTGCTCTCTTTCCGGATCTCCCAGGGGTGATAACTGTGCCAACTCGTTGGCGGAAAAGAGGGGTTCGGTCTGGCGCGGGGGCGGGGGGTGTTGTAGTCACCCTCACTTCCAATTTCCCAGATCACCCCAGCTTTATTCGGAAGGTAAAGCCCCCTCCGGGGGCCGTGGAGAACCCAGTCATCCGGACTGCTCAGGGAGTGGAGTAAGCGCCTCCTCAGTAAGATCCTGGGAGGCTCGGCCTGGGAAGGGGGAACTCCGCCCACCCAGACGATGACATTTCTCATCACACCTACACCTAAGGTCCTGGTTTACACCTCTCCCTTCCCCCAGGACCACTGATACCTGGAAGGAGAGCAGAAAACTCTGTGTGAATCACCTAAATGAACGTCGCCAGCCGATTTGAGCCACTAATTTCCCAGGCTCTTCCATATATCCACCATTCTCTCCAGAGAACCAATCTACAAGTGGAAAAGGTTCTAGTTTTCATACCCTAAAAATGAGATGTTGTGGTACTTTGGACAGGAAAAACAAAAAAGAAAAAAACAACAGCAACAAAAAAGCAAACAACCTCTAAAGGTCAACTTTGTGAATTTTAACTTGCAGCTAAGACCTAATTCCTTCCAAACAATCCTTTTTACTGGTCTTGTGGAAACTTAAATCATGATATTATTGTCAGATGAATCTCTTTACTATTAATTTCAGATGCTACATACCCATAGTCTGTGTTATTTAAAATTTCTGCAGGCTTGTCAACAGTATTGAGTGTAGCAGAAAAAATTATCAAAAGCCAAGTTTGTTACCTACTCCAGTTCCTTCACACAATTTCAACTCTGCTTTCTTTTCTGATGGCCTGTGTCTCCATTTACAACGCAAATACTAGATGGTTATTAGTTGTTGCATTCATGGCAGTTAAACAAGGAGAGTCCTAACATTTTTTCCCATATAACCGAGCTGTCCTTGACTCTGAGTTGGCCCATAATTTAAAACACATGCAGACAATCAGCACTGGAAAAACTAGGATTCATACACTCCCACCCCCGCATCCCCCTTCAAGGCAAAATTTACAGAGCGCTCTGATTTAGAAGGTCAAAAAAAAAAAATTCATCGTACATTAAATCAAGCTGCAGCTTTATAAAAGTTTGATTTCAACTAAAGTCATCCCAACACAGTTTTTTTTCTTTAGAGTTTTCCCCAAATAAAACCACAAAAATAAGAAATCCTAAAAACGTGGAGTCAAGATCTACCCATGTTAACTCAGCTGCGCAGCCATAGCGAAGTGGACAAGGGTTTCACATGAATCAACCATACCCACTGTGATGTTTATAATGATGAAATTAAGTCACACCACGTTCCCATGATGCAACTGCATCTTCCAGTGAGGCAACACCCCTCAGTTACACTGACACTATCCTTCATATTTGGTTCTTGATTTCCCTCATCCTAACGACTTTAACAAGGATGGGTAATGCCAAGCTGTCCTGTTGGTAGGTCCTGGATATGATTTTCTATCCTTTGTATTGTTAAAGGATGGAAAAACATCAGAGAGTGCCTGCTCATAGGGGTGTTTGTCCATACTCGCTGCAAACGAATCCAGATATACCACTCTGAAAATTCAGTGTTACTTTAAAACAGCATGCTGCTTTAGAAAATAATGCTTTGAAAATGACCAAATCCATTTGGTCTGCCTGTCAGACATCTGACTCCAAGGTAAATAGTCTTACATTACTAGTAATTGGTATTTATTTCCAGGCCATTTCAAATGAAATCGGTAATCGGGAATGACATGTAACATGACATGTGCTCCTGCAATTACAAGAAGAATCATTCATCCTATAGATATGTCCCCAATAGAAACATATTCTCACAATACTTATTTGAAATATTTACACATTTATTTAACAAAGACATTTCCAGGATAATGTAATATTGACCTTGCCCTTTAGAAATGTATTTCATTTTCACCCTACAACTAATGAGCAACAGAATTTCAGATATTGTCGTAACCTTCCTGTGTGGCTAGATGCTATTTGTAATACATGCCTCTAATAAATGTATTCTTTTATTTTCAACACAGCTTTCAACCCAGGGTATATTAGTGTTCTTTATATTAACACAAAGCTCTTGTGAAACTTCAAAAGTAAAAATAAGAGGTTTTTTAAAGCCTCTTGGAATACAACTTTTCTACAGAGTTATACGTCCTCAACCAAGTAAATCAGTCAGGAATGAAAGGATCTGTATTTCCCTTCAATACTACTAAACTGGAGCCAAAAAAGATGCACATTTCAGTGCAAAATTTTACCAGCTAAATATTGAAATGCAGGAATAATTATTTGGATTCCATTAAATACACACTCCTGGGGTGCCTGCTATGGGGGAAAAACAGTGTTAAGCAGTATACTCTTTCCATTTGAAAAATTTTTACCAAGTGTTCTGGAAAAAAAAAAAAAAAACGTAAATAGAATATTGCTTACATGAAGATAATTAAACAGGATGGGAACTCTTTACCGTGAATGGGATTATATCATACATGCATTCTCAAGTCAAATATTTCTGTTGGCTAAACTCTGAAAAAGAAGGCACACACTGCATACTTAAAACACATGTAATTCAACTCAGAGTTCTCTAGAGAAAGCCCCACATGGTGTCCCTACGTACTGGGTTTCACATTGGATCTGTTACTTAGCAAGGAATTGGAGGGACACGACCGATGTCAGGTTGTTCCAAAATGACTATGAGAAAAGCCTGCTGGATTTCTGCAGGGGTCTAGACTGGAGTATAATCAGTAAATTGGTGTCTATCTTCCCACTTTCAGAGGTTAAATAAAGAAATGATCCTTGACTTTAGGGAAGTACATTTGGTTTTCTACCAAACGGAATCTGATCTCACGGTATACCACGCCGACTCACACACTGAGTGCTATTGGGGAGAATGGCAAAACAATGGGTTGACAAACTTTTCCAGAATCGGCAAGTGGCTCGCAGTACAAAGATGTTTTCAAGGTTGGCTGATGCACCTGAGAGGGAGCATTTTGGCTCTGAGGTTCTGTCTCACCTGGGCCCTGATTCTCTTTTTCCAGTGTGTGGCAGCTTGCTAATTCAACTAACTTCTTCCTAGCTGAACAAGAAAGGGATCAGTGAAAGGTTAATGTGGTCCGAGGCAGCTTGATTCAGCTGAATCCTTAGCTTCCATGGCATTGTGATCTGTAGGAGCTGGGCCATTCAGGCCGACATAAAGCCAGGGGACCGGGTCTCCTGCAGACCAAACAGGGTCAGACTTAGTTCTGATCAAGACTACTTGGCAAGCTCCAGAGTAGACACAAACTTGCCTACAGTAGATCACAGCCTTGCTTAGTTTTGAGTCTGGAAGGAGCCAATGTCTCATAAAGAAACATTTATAAATGGAATAATACTTGTAAGACCAAGGTGACAGAGGGGTCCCCCTATTTATGTGTGTTAGGGGGAGGGAATGAACAGATTAATATAACTTGTTTTATTCATGATTTTAAAGCAAATATAGATGCCAGATTTAAATGTACATGTATGTATGCACATACATAGTCCATGAAATATAGTGAAATGGATGATATTTTGATAGCAAGAGACATCTTCGATTTTACACACACACATACATATTTCACATTACCAAGCACATATACTGAATACTTATTATGCTCCTGGCCCTATACTGGAGAATCAAACAAGAACAAGACAATAGCTCTGATCTTGAGAAACTCCCTAATCAGCTGACCTTGGCTCTGAAAACTATATAGAAGTCAGTTCCCTGAGTCTGAACTTTCCTAAAGAAAGGCAGTGTCTGGTCAGTCACCCATTGAAAAGATGTTTGTACAGCACTTCACCCCTCACAGCTGATAGATGGCTGCAAATTATTAGTGTGGCTGTTAGTGTAATGGGATGTCAGAGGTGAAAGATTTGGCTGCATTGAGACAATGGTGAAGAGATTCTGAGTTTCTGGAACCACATATCTCATACACCTATTAGGAAATTCAAGAACTGGCAGATGTTTTGTAACCATCACAAGGAGGGAAAGGGTAAAGTTCACAGGCATTCAGACCCAAGCAACCCCCATAGAATAGGTATGTGGGAGGTGCCTCACTACACACACACCTGCTAAGGCGGCAAGGAAGGAGACTCATCTCCGAGGCCAGAGGAGCTACCATTCCTGGTGTTCCCATGAGATGTCCTCACCCCACTCCTACAGCTGGCAGTGGAACAGGCATTCAGGAAATTATTCTTATTTATTTTATTGAAGTATAGTTGATTTACAATGTGTTAATTTCTGCCGTACAGCAAAGTGTTTATCATATATATATGTATATATAGATACACAATATATATTCTTTTTCATATTCTTTTCCACTATGGTTTATTACAGGATATTGAATATAGTTCCCTGTGCTATAAAGTAGGGCCTTGTTGTTTATCTATTCTATGTATAATAATTTGCATCTGCTAATTCCAAACTCCCAATCCATCCCTCCTCCACCCCTTTGCCCCCTGGCAACTGAAAATCTGTTCTCTATCTGTGTCTGCTTCTATTTTGTAGATAAGTTCATTTGTTTCATATTTTAGATTCCACATGTAAGTGATATCGTATATTTGTCTTTCTCTGTCTGACTTACTTCACTTAGTATGATAATTTCTAGGTCCATCTATGTTGCCCCAAATGACATTATTTCATTCTTTTTTATGGCTGAGTAATAGTCCATCGTATATATGTACACCACATCTTTTTTACCCATTCATCTGTTGATGGACATTTAGGTTGTTTCTGTGTCTTGGCTGTTGTAAAGAGCGTAGGAAATGATGTTCCTTCTCTTTTCTTTTTTAAGTTAAAGGAATATGGGTAGCAGAAGTGAACTCAGAACCTGGAGCCCCGGGTTCAAATTTCACACTTGTCACTAGCGTTCTACGTCACTTTGTGCAAGTTATTTCCCCTCTCAGTCCGTCAGGCCCCTGACCTGTAGAATGAAGAAATGGGAACAGACCTCAAAAGGTTCCTGCAACTCAAATATCCCGTGACTACTTTCAAGACCATGTCCCAGCCCCTTCTCAGAAACACCTTCATCCCTTCCTCTTTGGGGCGCCATGTCCACTTCCTTCTCCAAGGAGCCTTCCTTGTTTCACTGAACCCCAGGGTAGGCTACCGTGAGCTCTGCCATTAGACAAAACTGGGCTCCAAACCAACCTTCATCCTACTCACTAGCTGGATGATCTTGAGCAAATCTTTGTTTCCTCATATGTGAAAGAAGGATAGTAGAACCTCGTAGGCACACTGGGAGGATTAAATGAAACAACTTAAAAAAAGGACACAGCGATTATCTCTTAGTAGACTTACAAGTGGAAATACCATCACCATTCCCACATTGTTATACACACAGATCCTGTGCCTGGCAAAAATTATTGACCTTAATAAAGATGTGTTGACACGATTATCAGCACACACTTTTGATAAGTTTTCTACAATTTTGAAACGTGTGTGTGTGCATGTGTGTGTGCATGTGTGTGTGTGCATGTATCTGTGCATGTGTGTGTGGTGTGCGCGCACGCACACGTGTGTGTGTGTAGCAAGCATTTATTAAGTACCTGCTAGGTACTGGGAATACAAAGATGGATAAATATTAAATTACCCCTTGGTATAAGGGGCCTCTTTTTAAAATGTATTATTTTCTATAAGAGTGCAGGCTTTTTATGTCTTGTTTCCTGTAAGAATGCAAGTTCCCATCCAATGAACAATGATAAACATCTGTGCATTACACTGTGCTGGGACATGGAGAGGAAAGGAAAAAGAGTAAGATGTCAGACCTTCCCTCAGGGAGCTTGCAATCTAGTAGGAAAATGAATTCAATGCTTATAATGTAAGGCAGAATGTGTGACACATACTCTAAGTTAAGGTGCTATGTGAGCCAAGAGTAAGAGAGGTTACTCTGTGCAGGGTTAATCTTATACTTTATGAGCAGAAGGACTTCACGGAGGAGGTACCACTTGAACTAGACCTTGAAAGACAAATCAAATTTTAGTGGATAGAAAAAGGAGTAAAGGGCAAAAGGACATCTTAGAAGGAGGGCAGAACACAGGTAAAAGGACAGAGATAGAAAATGCATTTTTAACTTAAGAAACAACTAGTAGTGATGGTTTAGAGTATCATGAAGTACATATAGATAAGGAGGGGAGAAAGCTCAGAATATAGGTTGTAGCTATTTCTTTCACTTTCCTTCGAAGTGCCTAGTACAGAGCTTTGCAAAGTATACACAGTCAGAGAATGAGTTTTGAAAAAAGAACTGAGGGCAGAAGAAGGGAACTGTGCTTTAGAAAATAAATCTCTTTGCAGCTTGCCTATTTCATAGTCTTATTCTAAGGATTAGTAGTTGGTCTGATAGTCATAAAGTTAAATTACACTTAATAAAACACATAGAGCAAAAGAGTTCCACATCACAGCACACCCAGGAAGAATAAAACTGGAAATGGGTGTTATTTCATCAGAGTGAAAAGCTAAGCAGAGCATTTTAACAGGAACTAGGTAAATTGAGTGTTATTTGATTTCGTATCTCATCCATTTCAGTTCTGAAAATGATCTGAGACAGTTCTATTAATACAGATGTTTCATATAGAGGTGATATGTTATTTTTTAAGAACTCTTAAAATATATATTTTCAAATAATGGGAAGAAGATAAGCAGTTACAGATGGTTTTCCCTATTTTTGTCACGCATGATCAAGGACCACAGCGTAACGTGGGCTTCACTGGGAAATCTGAGTCTCGCAGCTAGGAGCATCCCAGGAGAAAATGTTGGCATTATTTTGCTTTCACAGAGAAAATATGCTTCTGTTCAGTCAAGCAAAGTAATCAATTATTATGCATTATGATACTCATTTTATAACTATTGACATTTCAGACAGTTGTACCACATGTCAATAATGGTTTTGAGGCTCACATTTAAGCTCCAGCTCATAGGATGGAATTCACTGGGCCGACAATGTTGGGTCAGAAGTCTATTCTCTGCCCTCAGAAGTACACTTATTATTTATGTCCAGTCCTGCGCTGAGGAAATATGCTGTGAGGACTGAAACAAGAACAGACTTGGGTGTGTCTTTCTGTTTTCATAAAAAATGTTAATTTCTTCTAAATATATTAGATTCACATTTAAAAATCAATACTTTTCTCTTGAATTAAAAAAAACGATTCCTACATTTTGTAAGATGGAGGTTCATTAAATTAGGCATTCCATTCAGAGGCTCCAAAATTCACATGAGATTTTGAGTACTCCAGTTAAACCCTGTGTTCCACAAAGATGATTTTCTGAAATCAAAATGGCTTTCCAATACTTATATCACACTGCTGCTGTTCCTGCTTTTACCTCACCTATTGCTTCACAATTCCTTGGAACTTACCCTGTGGCAGGTACTTTTTAACACTGAATTCACTCAAAACTCTCTTTTGTAGGTGAGGAAACTGATGCACAGATAAATTAACTTGTCCAAGAACACAAGGAACCCTAAGGAAAACCCAGGTGAACTGAATCTAGGGTATGCACCCTTAACAGCTACGTGATGACTCTCAAACACTTCCTGAAATTTCCTTGAACTGTGCACTACTCAGTATTTTGAAAAAGGCAAGCTGACTTCTTCAGGAATCGAAGTTGACTACTCTAATAAAATTTAGGCATGCGTGCAAGAAATTCTTTTATCACTAGCTCTCATAATTCAGTGGGGTTAGCATGTGTCATTATGAATTATTACACAATTTAGTAAATTATTTAATTACCTACTAATGAAGAAACATACTGTACACCGTTGTAATTATCCTGTTTGAAGACAATGTTGTCATTTGTCCATTTAATAAACACTTGCTACACATTAACTCTTGAGGGGAATTCTTTGCACTTTTGGAATACACAACTCTAAATACTGGCAATAGAATGTGACATAGGACTAGAAGGAAACTAACAACTTACAAAAGCCAAAGCTGGTGTTTCTTAAAGACTCCAAACAAAGTTAACAAGTCTGTTAGAAACACAAAAAATAATTTTATACTTCATCCTCTTCTACAGGAAAAGCACAAGATAGAGATAGTTACTGTTTTTACTTTTTCAAATTGTATCACGGCTGCTCTTTTCATAAATAGTTTTTGCAACATGTCATATAATATAGCATCTCTTTCACCTATTTTAATCACCCAATAAATGGCTTCCATAGTATAATAAGCAGAGCTACTTAATTTTCAATACACTTTGAATAAATCATTGTCTACATTTTTTAAGTGACTATAGTCATGCATGGCCTCGTTATTTATACAAAGACATAGTACATATGTAGCCTCAAGATGTTTTGACAACACATCTTAAGTAAAATATAAAGTAATTTTTTTTACTTTACCACATATTTGCTCCTTGAAATATAACAGAGATAATGTGGCAGAGCCATGGTAAACAAGGAAAAATTTTTAAAAGGACATATCAGAATTGCAAGACACTCAGAGAGGTCATGTGGTAGTAGGTCTTCCTGCTTCCAAGGATGTGAGCAGCTAAACCGTCCATGTCTGACAGCTGCCTATCATTAAGTA
The DNA here is from genome assembly GCF_003676395.1 of Aethalodelphis obliquidens. Lineage (NCBI taxonomy): Eukaryota > Metazoa > Chordata > Mammalia > Artiodactyla > Delphinidae > Aethalodelphis > Aethalodelphis obliquidens. The sequence continues at coordinate 7,865,841 of NW_020837970.1, forward strand.
ATCATATATAAGCAAGCTAAGTGATATATTTTTTCTCTTTTCGTATGTTCTCTATTATCCCAGGGACGATATGCCATTTCACTGGGTAATTCAAGTCAAAGGAAAGTTTTGTTCTCTTATGAGTAATGCATATACTGAATATTAGAGTTATAGTATAGTTTGCAGATTTCACCACTTGTCAAAAACCAGTAAGAAAATACTTCCTGTAAACCAGTAAGAACCACAATAAATTTAAGCACTACAAAACAGCAGAAAAGAAAACATGTTTTTTATGTTCATTGTATCCACTGCTCAATTATGGTGTAACATAAATTACTACATACTGTTTATTTTACACTAACAGTGTTTTATCGAGAACTGTAGTAAAATACGTTTTAATAGTATTTCCTGATGTTACTGTGGCAAACTAGAGGAATTGTATTTTGATTCATCCTTCAGACCTCAGTTGTTTTTCATTTCTTATCAAACTATAATTTACATACAGCAAAACTCACTCTTCTTAGTGAACAGGTCTGCGAATTTTGACAAAGGTTTTTAATTTCATAATGACCAACACAATCAAGATATGAGAGTTCCATCTCCCTCTCCTCCCAAATTCTTTGTGTCCTTCTGTAGCCAACTTATTCGCCTTCTCCAAACCCTGGTAACCACAGATTTGTCTCTTCTATCCCTATAGTTTAGCCTTTAAAGAATATCATTTAAATGGAAAAATATATTAATGTAGCCCTTTGACTCTGGTTTCTTTACTTAGCACAATGCATTTCAGATACACTCCAAGAGCAAACCAATAATTTGTTACTTTCTGTAGTTCAGTAGTATTCCAGTCTGCAGTTTACTCATTCCCTGATTGAAGGACATTTAGGTTGTTTCCATTCCTCAGCAATCACAAACCAAGCGGCTATGAACATTCATGTACAGGTTTTTTGTGTGAACATCAGTTTTGTTTTTTTGTTTTGTTTTGTTTTTGCGGTACGCGGGCCTCTCACTGTTGTGGCCTCTCCCGTTGCAGAGCACAGGCTCCGGACGCGCAGGCTCAGCGGCCATGGCTCACGGGCCCAGCCGCTCCGCGGCATGTGGGATCTTCCCGGACCGAGGCATGAACCCATGTCCCCTGCATCGGCAGGCGGACTCTCAACCACTGCGCCACCAGGGAAGCCCAGAACGTAAGTTTTTATTTTACTTGGGTAAATATCTAGTAATGGGAACGAAGACCCAACGCAGCCAAAACAAACAAACAAACAGACCAAACACTTAACCGACAGCCAACAGCAATGAACAAAGCTTATCTAACACGTATTTTCTCTGTAAGGCACATCACACTTAGGAACACTAGCCAGCACTTTAGCACTATGCTCGGGGGCTACTTTAAACAGCAATATTACCAACAAAAAGCACACAAATTAGAAAAATGTGGCACTAAATAGACTGTGGAAAGGACACTTGTTTACAGTATGAAAGCTGAAACAAGGCGGCAGAACGCTGCCTCAACCAACCTCAGCTGGGAACATGTGTGTCAGGATGCTTTGCGCTTGCCTAAGTATGAGAAAGGCAGCCAGTAATTTTTTTTATAGTTGAAGTACAATCGATTTACATTATAGTTGATTTACAATATTGTGTTAGTTTCAGGTGTATAGCAAAGTGATTCAGTTATATATTATTTCGGATTATTTTTCCATTATAGATTATTACAAGGTCTTGAATATAGTTCCCTATGCTATACAGTAAATACTTGTTGCTTACCTATTTTATGTATAGTAGTTTCTGTTAATCCCATACTCCCATTCCCCTCCCATTCCCCTTTGGGAAAGTTTGTTTACTATGTCTGTGAGTCTGTTTATGTTTTGTATATAGTTTCATTTGTTTTACTTAGATTCCACATATAAGTGATATCATAAAGTATCTGTCTTTGTCTGACTTACTTCACTAAGTATAATATTCTCTAGGTCCATTCATGTTGCTGCAAATGGCATTATTTCATTCTTTTCATGGCTGAGTAATGTTAATGGCAGCAAGTGTTGATTTGGGGGTTATAAATAAATTTTGGTGAGTAGGCAAATATGCAAATACACAATGCCAATAATGTGAATCAACTCTACCATCTATCTATCTATCTATCTATCTATCTATCTATCTATCTTGCCATCCTACAGTTTCAGTTTAAATGTCACAGGCTTGAGGATGTCTTGTCCAAACTGCTAGCCTCCATCAGATGAGCTTTGGGTTCCCACTGGCATCCTGTTCTTCCCTTTCTGTAAGCCTGATTCTTCACACTGTTTTGGTTTTGTTTTTTGTAATCATTTGTTCTCTCTTCCGTCTTCTTCACTGGACTTTACACTCCAAGAGGCAGGGATTCGCTTTTGTACCTCTTGTAACATGAAGGCTGAGCACATTGCCTGGTATACGCTACACGCTGGATAAATACTTGTTGAATAAACGAATGCTTCTTTGAAAGCAGCATGTATGCTGGAAAGAGCACTAGAATTAGAGTTGGAAAATTTGTCTTACCATCCCAGTTCTAATACCTAGTGGTTGTGTAACTGGTGACAAGTTACTTATATTCCTTGAGCCTCAGTTTTCTCACCTGTAAAATTGGAAAAAGAATGCCCATATTTCAAAAAAAAAAAAAAATTAAGCCTTCAAAGTCAGACAATAAACCTGAAAACATTAGTATCTGTTGATATCCAAGTCACTGGATTGGCATGGTTTCTGAACCACGACTAGCCTTTTATAACTATATGAGCAGTATAAAACATACTGATGAACACTATGAGCAGCAAGTTTATTTAGCCATCCACATACTACCAACTCTTCATGTATTTGGTTTTATGAACTCAGGGGACTCCAATAGTTAAGATAATTTTTCACTTTAGAAGTTTTTGCACTCCATCAAGCCACACTCTTTAAGATCAAAGGTTATGTACACTATACACTATGAATATATCTTCATAGCTACTGATGATTTATGTACTCAATTTCAAAAATATTTTCTGAACGTTTGAAAGTCACTCTGCAATAACATAGAGTTTGTATTCTTTGGAAACAAGATTTTTTCTCTTTCAAACACTACCGAAAAAACAAAGAATTAAATTTAATTAATAACCATACCATGATTCTGTCTGCAATGTTTTCTTGCAAAGATCTGTTACCTCCCTTAAGATTTCAAGGCAATAAAAATCAATAATTTCTATAAAATCATCACAATCCTTTTGCGTGTAACTAAGGCTAACAAAGTAAATGCTCAGGTCCTGTGGAAAAGAAATTGCATAAACAATACAATGGTTACATCACTCAAAATTTATACAGAGGATTGCCTTATAAAATTATGATGATCAGATATGATGACACTATTTAAGACTGTTGGTCTTTAGTAGATGCAAAGCATGATGATTCACTGGCAAAGCAAGCTAATGGTAGGGAGGGAGAGATGTTAACTTTGTGTATTTGATCACAAAGCAGAACAGATAATAAAACCTCAGGATCAATAATCATTATTTTATATGAAACCTTCATTGTTTCCTAAATTAGATTCATATTAACTTTTCCTGAGATGACATTTTTTCAACACATAAATTCTTATAAGGAACCTAACCACAGGCCTAAATTAAACCTAGAGTTTAAAACATTATTTGCTGACAGGCATCCTCCAAGTGTTTTCCACAGAGGGACATCACTTCCGATTATTTCCATGCTATTTTAAATGATCTTGGACAGGGCTACTGAATGACTTGTCAGGGAACATGAAAACATTATGACACCACTTCTCCAGATTTCTTCCCAGAACATGAAATACTTGGGATCGTTCTAATGTAATCAAGGCTAGTTTCATGTTAAGCGTCAGTTTTAACTGGGGGGAGACGCTTCTAACATATGGCCGCTGGGCTCTGACTCACAGCAACCTTCAAATTCTGGCCAAAAAGTCTGTTTCCTGAGATTGTGTCTGATAGGTCTGCACGTCCCTGGTGGGCCCGGAAGGCATTCAATAAATGCTATTGTTGGAACAAATGAATGAATTAATGAGTTTCTAATTATGAGCTACAAATTCTTCCATCAATAAAATAATCCCATAGGAAAGTGGCAATGTACTTAGAACTCATATCTATGAAGAGTTCTAGTTTCAGCCCCTTTACAATTTTTTTTAATCATTTCTCAATGATATGCTCAACTTGGTCTTTCTTGATTTTTTTTTTTTTTTAACTAAGGTGTCAAAAGCACTAGAGCGTTTTCCAGGACATGACATGAAAGACAAGTACAGTTCTTTGATTTGTATGTAGCTTGTGCATGGTAATTATTTTTAAATCTCAGATAATCACCAGATATTTTCTGAGAACAGACTGTGGGCGAGGTACTGTGTGAGATATTTGAAAAATAAAGTTAAAAACATCCTATCCATGCTGACGCACCAAGAATTGTCATTAAGAATAGTAGAGGGCTTCCCTGGTGGCACAGTGGTTGAGAATCCGCCTGCCGATGCAGGGGACAGGGTTCGTGCCCCAGTCCGGGAAGATCCCACATGCCGCGGAGCAGCTGGGTCCGTGACCCATGGCCGCGGAGCCTGTGCGGCAGGAGCCCCTGCTCCAAAAAGGGAAAAGCCAAAAAAGGAAAGGGCCAAAAAACAAAAAAAAAAAAAAAAAAAAAAAAAGAATAGTAGAAGGTGTGCAGGTTCCAGAATATTCACAGGTGAGGCAAATGTTTATCTAAGTGACACTAAGTTAGAACTGTTATCAAAATAGTGTAAATAATTGCTATCACACTTTTCGTAATTAGAGCACTGCGAGTCAAAAACCTTACGAAATGAAACATGGAAGAAAACAAAACAGAAAGAAAGATCCACAAAGATACCACTAAAATTCCAATAACTAAAGTTCGTGTCTGAGCTTAAACAAATCCCTCAGGCTTTCGCTCAGAGACTATTTACTCTTATGTAAGACAGTTCTGACAACCTTGATATCTGATTTTCCAGTATACAGAGTATATTAGAAAAAAAAAAAAAAAAGCCCAGCAGAAAGGAATAGAGAGTTCTGCTCACAGGAGCAAGGAAAAACAATAAATACTGAAGGAAGAGATAAAAAGTTAGACATAAGAACTCAAAAAGTATAGCAGCTTGGGACTACTTAGCATAAGGGCAAACAACAAGCCGCACCTGCTAAGTCTCCGAGGATATCCTGTATCACAGCATACTGTACACACCATCATAATTAGTGTTTATATGACTTTGAAACATTAAGAATGGATTAGCCCATGAACTCTAAGAAGCCAGGGACTTACGTAATATATTTTGAAAGGCTTCCCCTACCGCCAAACAGAGTGAAGTAGTTTAGGCACTTAGATACATTCCAGAAAATTAATTTACACGGAATATCTCATTTTCTAATAATGTTTGTGAATCTGGCATTGATATACATGCTTCAAATAATAATCCTAATTACTTCACACCTTACAGGGTCTAGGTTATTCCAGTTTTGGTAAGCAATACTCTGAAGCCGGCTGGAAAAATAAAGGGCTTCCATAGTAGGAATAACTGTTTTGTACCCCAGTATTTCATTCCATTTCATTATTAGCCAGATATCGATAAAATAAAAACTGTTCAAATACCCCCTCTATTTTTAAAGCGACAATGTTTTTGTAAATGTTTACTTGAATTATGAGTGTTCAGGGCTGAGGTTTAAATATATATCATTATATTAAGATACTTGCTATTTATATAATAGTAAAGGCTATTTATATAATAATGTTTAACCTGCCGGAATTCTGGAGAAGGAAAAGTTAGTACAATAAGTTCAATGGGAAAAAAAAAAAAAAAAAGGAAAACATCGGCACAACTTGGCATTGTTTTCATTCAGGGCAGGTGAAGTGATAGGTTTTTAAAAGTACGCTTTTTACATGCACACTCATGACACCAACACCCTTCTTCATGGCTGCTATAATCCTTTTTCAAAACTGCTAGCCTGTTTCCAGGGCAGCTGCAAAACATCCGTGAACACTAGTTAATTTATTGGAGTCATGGAAACTGCTGCCTCTATACCTGCCAGCGAGATCCACATTGTACAGATTCTACGATGCAGGAGCCGAAGGTCCCGAGGTGAATTCTCTCCGCTCCAAGCTAGATGGAGGAAAGGGAAGCCACCTCTCGGAACTGCCTGGACCGTAGTTTTGGATTTTTGCCTCTTTCACTCCACCTATTGTCCAGGCTCCAGAATAATGCTTTTCTTGCATTAAAATCACCATGGCTACCTCTAAATTGCTATTAAATGTATTATTATCTTCATCACTATTGTTGTTCTCGTTAGTGAGAACACAGTTTAAAGGCCACCGTTCGGCACTCATCAATGCCCAGGAAGACAGCAGGCAGAGTCAATATCCCCACTTGCAGATGGGGTAAATGAAGCTTGGAGAGGTTTTCCAGCTTAGCCTGGGACATCGAGAAAGGGAGAGCTGGGACTTGAGTGCGGGCTTCTGACTTTCAGTCCAGTGCTCAATAAATGTTGCCACATGATAGATATTGAAAACTGATTTCCTATTCTTTAAGAACTTATATTCTGAGAAATTCAGATTGGCAAGTATAAGGAAAATTTTCCACGGTAGGATTTCTGAAAATGAAACCCGAGTCTGTCATATTTTTTCAGAAGACTTTTGTCACTAATTATATCTTCCTTTCAGTTCATACATGTTTGTGTAATCTATTCATTCCTGCCACAAGAGATAATTTACATGGCTCTTCAACGATATGCCACCAATAAATCACCAATTAAATGTTAATTACTGGATCTCACAACAATCCAAAGAAAACTAGCTCACATGATGTAGGTTGTAAACCAAGCCTAGTCATATGATGGTTGTTTCACAGTTTCTGTCCTTTCAGAGTGAAAGAGATACACGGAGTGCTTGCAAGAGACCCCGGTGATCATCACTACAATGGCCTCAGAAGTTAAGAATAGTATGCCTTGAAGTTAGGTCTCTCTCTCTCTCTTTTTTTTTTTAATTGTCTCTTCTTTTTTATGGATCTCTTTTTCATTAATTAATTTAAACTTTTCTGGTACCATTTAATATTTTATCCATTCAGGTTGGGGAAGGGGGTCCAGGCAAGCTGTATCACACGTGTTTTCCAATAGCAAAGGGGAGTGATTCCTATGATTAATTCCAAAACTTCTTCCACATTTAAGGGGTGCTCAGTTGGCATCCTGCCCCCCATAACTTTGTTCTTACCAGCCTTTGCTTGGTATAAAATACTGAATTAATTTATTAAAGAACCATAATAGGTTATATTACCTTTCAAAGTTATATTACTTGATAGTAGGGCCTTTGAAGTAAAATGTGAAAATTTTAATTGGGCAAAATAATATGCAATATTTATGGCAAGGATTTTAGACAGAACAAAAATGTGGTAGCTCTAGGGGTAAAAGTCTCAGGTAGAGATACTGACAGACCCAGGAATAAAATCCTCAAGGTCTCATTCCTATTCAGTGTTCTGATCATTCAGTCATACTCTAGGAAGAGACAATAAATACACATCTGTGGACAGTCCAGAGATGGAAATGAGGTGGCCTAACTTTCATCATTTGCAATGATTGGAGCTGAAGCCATTTATAAAATACCTGCCATAACAGAAACCGCTGCATCTCGACTAAAACTGGGAAGACACAGAAGAGGTTGATAAAAATGAAATCATGATACATTCATCCTTATCCTATCACCAAAGTGGTTGCCCAAAGAGGGGGCCTCCACAGTTGTGTGATGAAAGGCACAAATCATGGACTACCCACTGGGGCAGCCAGGCCAGAGAGGGGAGAAAATAGCCTTTTCTTCAGAGGGCTGAATGGCTGGACTTGCTCGGATGAATAGATAACACCATCACGAACAGACGGTAGAGATGAAAGTGGAAACCAATGAAAACAGAAGAACGGAGGAAAACCATCAAAGGTGTGGAAAATAACAAAAGTTCAGGGGCTGGAGTGATCAGCACCCACATGCTAAAACTGCAGCACATAGAGCTGTTTGAAGCTGCTAAAGGGATTTAATACAATCTGGAATGAACAGAATTTGCCATCAAATAGAACAGAAGGGCCACCAAGAGACCTCAAGGAAGGATAACCTAATGTAACATGAGCCCTGCAAAGAGCTCACACGGCAATGTCCTTTTGAACATCTCAATCATTCTAAAGTGCTGTTTAAAACACACACATGCACACACACACACACGCATGCACGGTCCAGAGTCTGTGGGGAATTTTGATGGGAGTTGCTCATCAAAACTCTTAAATAATGCAAGGCGATGGCAATCCATCCGATCTTCCACTCTGAGGACCTGGAGCAGAGAACAGACGTAGGTTTTATCAAAGCAGCCTCTAATCTTTCCAGCACATCTGCAATGTCCATCTCACTAGGGGTGACCTTCTGAGTGAACTTGGGGAGAGATATGCTCTTTGGTTTTGTGTGGGTTGCAGTTTAATTCAGCAGGAAGCGGGCCATGGCTGGGAACCACAGCACAAAGAAAATCACGGTAAGGAGGTGAAAAATGCGGGACTGATCAACCATAAGTGAGATAAAATAAGTGACTGGTAGGTTTTTTATGAGACCAGCAGAATAAAAAAAAAATACAATGGGTTATCACTTTTATGGCTCATTTCCCATTGCTGTTACTAAGTAGGCAATGATAGAAACAGCACAACTGAGCAAGCACACCCAGATCAGAGAGAAAGGGAGAGAGTGAAAGAGAAAATTAAAGGATCAGAGAGACTCTTTAAGACTGTGTCCAATCCAGGGCAATCATCCGAATAAAAACCAACAATTTCACTCAAATACAATGCAGATAAATTCCACTGTGAAGATATAATATATAGACCTAAAAATTATTCTGTTTTTCATGCAGATAATTGTCTATAACACCTCTGGGTTGAGAGTGTATTGGTTCATGTAAGGTACAAAATCTTCAGATGATCAAAAGTGATGTATGTATTTGTAGTAAAGCTAAGAGGTCGCATCATCAAAAGTTTATGGGCCAGTGGTTTTTCCTGTGCTAACTATTAACCTAATTTTGGACAAAAGGGAGGGAGGAGGTATTCCTCAGTAGGGATAAGTCAAAGGGAGTTTGCATGCAAAGGGAAATAAACCATCTCTTCCCAGTTGATTATCTTCACTCTGTCGGGCTGAGTATTAGTACACAGGCAGCAGGGAACCGAGAATTCTTTACTCTTGAATGGGTTCAATCTCTCAGATCTCAAAAATCCCCAAGCGAGTCTCTAGAACAGGAGTGGCTGGAGCCTGGTTCTGATTTCCTCTATTACCTTTGGCTCTTCATCCCATACCCCACCAGGCGTCCAGCACTGAATCAGCATGAGAATAGGACACAGATGGAGGGAAAAACGGATTCAGTTTACCATAGCTTTAACCCTCCTCAAAGATTTTGGTGTTTGTACACTACTAGATTCCTATCAATACAAGAACATGCTTTTTTTCGTTATTCCATTCTATATTTCACTTTCTTTGTCCCAGTAGGAAACAAAATCACCACTTGTCTCCATCTCAAACAATCTTAAGCTTGGCAACAACAAAGAAGGATGAAGTCTTCTTTGCACGATGGGTCTAGACTAGTCTGAGCACCTAGTAGGTGCTCAATAAATACCAGCCAATAGGCAGGGCTCATTTCCTCCGACAGCTGCCCAGAGACACAAACTGCTTTGGGAAACCTGATGAAGAGGCCCGCCTTTCTGGCAGAGCCATCCTCACTCTTTCATCACTGTACTCAAAGATATTACTGATGTTGGTCCTCTGGTTTTGCTGCTTTTTTCCTCTGACTGGACTAACTGAGTCTACTCTGCTCACTAGCTGTCACTTCAGAATCCTGTCACGCAGCGGAAGGCCAAAGGACATTTTCCCCTAAGTCCTTTTAACTTCCTGGCATTCCGTTTTTCAACCCCACATTAAAGGTGCTGATGTTTCATCCTAGTCCTACCAGCCAATGGGTGGCCTCAAGTTAGACTAGGCAGGGCTTCTCTCTGCTCTTTCCCTGTTGGGCACAGGGAGAAGGAACCCAGAAAAAATGTTTCCTCAAGCTCATTTTGTAATTTTCCCTTGGATGCTATCACTGAAGTTCTGAGATCATTTACTAAGGAACAGACGCATTCGAAACTAACATACAACAGATGTAAACCTAGGGCCACTGTTGGCCAGCAAGACCTCTTTCTTGCAAGTTCTCAAAAAAAATTTTTTTTTTGGCTTGTCTTTATCCCCCCTCTGCTCTCGGCCAATGCTCAATCATCTTATAATCCATTAAAGCTAGTATACCAATTCGGTTTCTTTTCCAAGACAAGACCTGCCAACTTGAAAAACAAAAATGAACCTCCCCTAGTTGTTGGCATGTTTCTCCAAGCCTCAGCTAACCCACGGCAGAGACTGGTGGACGTGAGCCCAGTTGAAGCCTGAGGTGAGAGCCATCATTTTTTACTTGCTTTCGCGAACAATCTCCTGGTATGTTCTTGAATTCTCATCCTTGGTATAGTGCCAGCCCAGGCATTAGCAAACCCGGCAGAGTGGCATTCTCTGCAGTGTGGCAGAGCAAGTCATCTGTCCTGAGAAGCCAAGATCTGAGACGCCTCTGCTCCTGTAAGAACCTCTCTGTGTCTCTCTGATTTACCCTGTTCCCAGTGGTAAAGTATTTTCTGCAAACATGAAATTAGTTTATAATTTAAGGACTTCGGAATGACTAATTTTGACTAAGTTAAACAGGGCAGAGTAGTGACTCCAAGTGACTTGATCTGTGATTCTTGGGAAGAGTTTAATGGACATATTTTATTTTCGTTCAGGGTGACCTCACTGATCTTTGTGCAAAATGCCATTTCTTTATTTTTTCCCTTTAAAACAAAGTCACTGCCATTTTCTAGGCATTTCTTAGCGAAGAAAACTCTAATTGCATTTTACTTATCTTTAAGGCCACTGTTCAGGAATTATTATTTTTTTTAAAGACCTCTATTTTAAAATGAAAAGTGTAGGTGAAGGTGATTATATCTTTCCAAAGTCAGTAAAACAAATGTGTTGCATAAGACATTTCAATTCAATTAAGAGAAACAGGTCAGATGCTAAAATACTAGTAAAATCAATTATGAGTAATAGGTCTCCTGTTAACATGTATCACTACAGCTGCCTCTCTCATAATTTTTGAATAAATTTACATTTGTTTCATATTCTTTGTGTGCCTGTAATGTATGTGTGTGTCACTGACTGTAAAACCTTATCCATTTCCTCTTCTTTGTTACGTTTGCTCTGGTATGTCTTGGAAATGTCACATGGACTAACATTTATTTAGTGAAGGTTTTTCTAAGAGGAAAGTCAGGTGGCAAGTTGAAAAGGGCTTTGAATCTTGTCCTGTCACTTGTCACCGGGGCAGGGAGCTTCATCCTTCTGAACCTTGGTTTCCTTATCTGTAAAGGAGAGTAATAGTACCTTCCCCCCATGACTGTTGTATGACTGAAATGTGACAACTCACTGTAACGTGCCCACCAGGATGCCAGGCACGTGGTGTTCAATGAATGTCTCTTTCTGATCTTTGAAAATCCTAAAAATCATTAGTATGTAAGAGAGGATTATTACTTATAACATTTCAAATCTGATGTCTGGTTTTTGTGGTAGGATCAGGGTCACCAAACTCACCTGAAAAGGGGGTGTCAAAGAGAAGGACTTTCTCCCTTTATCTTTACTGTTTAGTAAAGGGGCGCCCTCAAATTCCCATGTTAATAACTCATGAAAAGGCAGCACCAGGGGACAAAAATCTGCTGCCGCCACCTCAGTCAGCCTTTCCTTCAAATAGGTGATGCCTGATATGGAGAAATTATATAGGAAAAAAATAATAGCACTTTGAATCTATACTATAATCACAAAAACATAAAATTGCGTATGTGTATGATAAAACATGAAAAAGGAAAACTGGTGACTTTTTTCGTAGGTTATTGAGAAAAATGGGTACATTTTTTCTCCTCTATAATAGGCTTTATCATTTGTATAATGAGGTTAGACATTCAGGTGAAAAATAGAGTATCCTATGATTGGTGATTCACCCATTTAGGTTGGTGGGCTATCTGGTCAAAAGGTAAATATCTCAGAAATGGAACTTAAATCAAGTTTGGCTTCATGGAATACTTTCCTCCTAAGAGCATGGAGTGAATGCGAGTGTTGATCGAGTTGAGGGAGAGGAAGGAAGGACAATTTTGGAGAATGGCCACCTGCTGAGGGGAGCAGACTTAGAGAAAGTGGGCTCTAAGTAGGAGCCCGAGTGGATGGAAAATGGAAATGAGAAGGTTATAGAGGTAAGGCAAGTAATACGGGGAGGAACATTAAGGGGCTGATTATTTTGGGGTGTGTGTGTGTATATTTTTGAAGAAAAGAGGCATCCATAAAGTGCACTGATGAGCTCAATACCTCTGGAGAAAGCTCCAAGTATTTAAGAGTTTAGAATATAGCTCACACTGGGACTTCCCTGGCAGTCCAGTGGTTAAGACTGCGCTTCCAACGCAGGGGGCGTGGGTTCGATCCCTGGTCAGGAAACTAAAATCCCACATGGTGTGCAGCGTGGGCAAAAAAAAAAAAAAAGAATATAGCTCACTGACACTCTGGCTTTAGTCCTACAACCCTTGGGAAGTGTAGGGCAGCCTGGCACAGTAGGAAGGATAAGGGCTTTGGTGCTTGACAGAAGTAGCTATCACTTCTGCCACTCACTAGCTATGTGGATTTGGGCTGGGCAAGTTGCTTAACATCTGAAACTCGCTTCCTCAATTAATATTCATAGTTATACTTAACAGTCATAGTTATCATAAGGCTTACATGAGATTACACACACACACACACACACACACTTACATACATATAAAATGCCTGGAACATAGTAAGCTCCCAAATTACTTACCTATTCTTGCTACAGGGATGCTACAGGGATGAGGAAAAAAATAAGAACTCCCATCCTGAGACAATAAGAAAATTAATAAGGTTAAGGTTGTGCCTCTATCCAGGCTTCTATGCACAAGGAGGGACCAGGACAGCTTTCTCAGGAAGCCATGGTTTAAGAGCTGCCAGTGAAAAGAGGCAGCACCACTCCACAGGCACCCACTCTGCTTCCGAGAACATGGTGGTGGATTAGCTGCCATTATCCACAGTCAAAAGTCCTAATGCTCTTTTGTGCTTCTTCGTCTTAGGGCTGGAGCACTTGGCTGAGCTGATTGCTCTGATTCCTGTATTTTGAATCCTGTAATCCCCCACGCTTGGGGTCAGGGGATACAGATAAAGGGGTAGAGGGTGACTTCTGTTCTCTACTGAGCCCCGACACAGACTGTTTCTAAGTTCTGAAGGTTTGCCTATCTGGGAGGCTGGCAATAGAAAAGAATAACACCCCAGCCGGTATCTCTAACCTGCACCTTGCAACACGTAGAAAATGAGAAAGGGAGGGAAGATTCTCCCTAAAGTCTCATGGGATGAGGGCTCTGAGGACTTACTGGGAGCTGGCAGGTGACTCTGTACCTGAGCTTCCGTCAGCAGCTGGGGAAGAGAAGGCTAATGATGGCACATGAGTTTACCCAGTAAAACCCATGACAGGCAGTGTCTGGTGGGCATAGGAAGAATGTGAGCGCACGAGAACCAGGGTCTGGGGAAGTTGCTCCCTCCCAGTCCAGCTCATATGGAAACCGTTTATGTTTTCTGTTTGCCAAAAACCTTTGGTGCGTTGCTGAACCTGTTTGTCCTGAACTCCTAATAATAAACACATGGCAACCAGTTCTCCAGATGACAAGTCCTTTTGTTAATGAGTAAAGAAGGACTGATGAGCTTCTCCACAGCCCCGTCTTCATACCTGGTGATGGGAAGATCGGCCCCATGGAGGGCACAAAGCCTGGCTTCCTCAGGTCCTTGACAACAGTTGCTAAGCGTAACTTGGGACGGAGCTGTTTCAGAGGTAGGGCCCTATTGTGTAAGGGACTGGGGTGGCCCTGTGTGCATGGGGGAAAGAGGGAGGCAGCTGGGAATGAGAGATCCCTGGAAAGGGTGTTGTGCTCTTAAGAGTGATGATGGTATGTCAAACTCTGCTTCTTAAAACTACTAAGTCATAGAGAAGTGACTGGGGTTTGTATTTGAGGGCAGTTTTTAATGATCCGATCGGGACATGACAATCATAGGCCACAGATAAGTTGTTAAACATCCTTCTAATTATTATCACATGTTTTTCTTTTCTTGGCCATTAACACTTAGCTTAGCTGGATTTTCCCTCTTGTGTTCCTGGAGGTGAGGCAGAGGTAAATGAGAACTCCAAGAATGTGATGGCAACGCCATGCTCAGGAATAGCGATGGAGCAATGCCTGGGTAGCAGGACTCAAGCCTCTCCCAACTCTGACCAAGGCCAAGAGATGACCTCTGCTACCTTCCTCCCTTTGCTGCCCCCCACCTACCCACACAGCCCCCCACAAACACTCAGAGTACAGGCTGACACAGAGCCCTTACACACACACACATACAAATACACATCCCGAAGCATGTCGTGTTTTGTGCACTTCAGGCACCTGGCACACAGCAGTGCCCAATAAGTACAGGTGTTCCTCAGCATCTGTGGGGGATTGGTTCAAGGACCCCCAAGATACCAAAATCCAAGGATGCTCAAGTCCCTTATACGATATGGCATAGTATTTGCATATAATGTATGCACATCGTCCCATATACCTTAAATCATCTCTATACTTAATACGATATAAATGCCATGTAAATAGTTGCTGGGTCCAAGGCAAATTCAAGTTTTCCTTTTTGGAACTTTCTGGAATTTTTTTTTTCCCCAAATATTTTCTTTTTTTTTTTTTTTCTGGTAAGCGGGCCTCTCACTGTTGTGGCCTCTCCCATTGAGGAGCACAGGCTCCGGACGCACAGGCTCAGAGGCCATGGCTCACGGGCCCAGCCGCTCCGCGGCATGTGGGATCCTCCCGGACCAGGGCACGAACCCGTGTCCCCTGCATCGGCAGGCGGACTCTCAACCACTGCGCCACCAGGGAAGCCCTCCCCAAATATTTCCAATCCATGGTTGGTTGAATCTGCACAGGTGGAAACTGCAGATACGGAGGGCCAACTATATGTCAAATGTTGAATGACTGGATTAAAATATTAGGAGGCAGGGTACCCACTCATGCTATATTTGACCCTACCAAGCTTTAATTCACTATAAAATTATGTGGACAAAACTTTTTTCACGTATTTATTGTCCATAAAGGAGCTTTATGAAAGTCAGGATACATAGGTAATATGTTCTTTGTACTCTGGTGACAAAAATAAAAATAATTTACTTTCTCATTTCAAGAGAACAGAAAGTCATCTTTCTTGTGAATTTTATTTTTTAAACACAATCCCTTCCTCACTGCCCCTGTAATAACTCTCCAAATATCACTTCCCAAAATTTACATATATGAGATTTGAATGGACAATATCTTTGGATTATTCTTTTGTCTTGCCATTTCCCCAAGTCTTGCTAATCTGCTGGGTTTGAAGCTCATGCAAATTTTTTTTTTTCTTTCCCAACACCTCCTGCTGACACACCCAAAGGCGCTCAGCTTAAGAAGGGAGTGGTCTTTGAAAACATAAACTAGGTGTTCCCTGTTCAAATAAAAACTTGACAGATATTCTCACAGGGAAAACTTTCCCTCAACAGCTGTACGAAGGCTAAAACTTGTTCCTGGCAAAGCAGTTTACACGGATGTATCCTACGTGGATCGTCCCTTCTTGTGGTTCACTAAACTCTAATTGCAATCATGTCGGACATATGCTGCTTACCGTAACGTTTCATAATGAAAAGTGCACTCTCCAGAATTTAATACACAGTAATGGCTTCTTTGATTTAAAGCATGATTATGGTAATAAAACCACTACAAAAATGGACACATCTTCTTCAGTAGATTATCTTTCTTTGGAGACAAAGGTAAGTTCCGAGTCCTCTGATTATAGAGGATCGAATTTAGTGTTTTGCATTGTCAGCCGTCATTTCAGCTTCTTTTGACCAATTCTGGTGTAAGATATCTTGGGGCTACCAATATGGCCACCCCATATCACAAATGATGTATCATGATGATTCCTTTTGGGTGCATTTGTAGTTAGCGGGTTTGAAAAATATTTGTTTTTGCTTTAATTGCTAAAAAATTTAAATTTTACTGTATAAGAATACCATAACGTATAAAGAAACTGAGAAAGTCACAATCCTGGAAACTTAAACACATTAACTGCTTTCCTACTTCATGGGTCTCATAGCATTGAAATCTGTCTACATTCAAGCTGGAGGTCTGCTCTCACCCACACTTCTCTGTATCATCACCTCATCATATGAATCGCGATGGATTGTAGCACAAGGATCAGCCATCTTCAACACTTCACTAGGGCTCGGGAGCTGGCAGAACAAGCAAACTACCCAAGATTTTAGGGCTTTATGATTTTCAGGTGTAGAACCACAGACATTACTTGAGACACTTTCTGCAGACGGTACATAGCATCTTTGCCTGTATTTTCAGGTCTCAAAGCCCAGGGAGCCATTGTCCACACAAGGCTGATCCTCTCGGTTCCATTTATGCAAAGCTGATCTGATTTCAAAGAGTTCCATCCACCTTCTCAAAGCCTCTTCCCAACCATTCCTGCCTATAGGAGGACTCTCCCCTTCCTTTCATCTCCTTGAAGCTCCCATGGTCAGCATCTCTCACCCTCTCCCTTTGTTGCTAAACTGTAGATGTTTCACCTCCCTAACCAAACTCTATTGCATTTAAAGTGAGGAATATCCTTCAGACTTCTCTGGAGTGCATGAGAAGTATTAACGCATATTTATAGATTGATTCAAACAACAAGGTTGATGAGATCATTGTCAAATGGAAAAGGAGGTAAGTGAAAACAGTGTAGAAAATGTGAAAGAGAAAAAGACATCACAGTATTAGTTTAAACAAGGGCAGAAACCCAGTCCTATCCTCTTATGTTACTTAGCCTCTCTGTGTGCCCCCAAATTGAAACAATAATAGTACCAACTTCATAGACCGTCATGAGGATTAAATGAGTTCATATTTGTAAAACAAGTGCCAGGCATGCAGCAAACGCCACAGAGGCATTTGTTAACATGAAAATGAAATACCATCACAATGCCAAAACCTACCACAGTGCCTGCTCAGTAAAGGCTGAACTCAACCAAGCTCTTTGTTTTGAGATACTTGAACCAGCATGGGCCTGGGATGGAGCAGCTGCCAGGACCAATGGGCACCTTCCAGAAGGAGCAGCTCTTGCGAACACAGCAAGCTCCACGCTCCAGTTCAAGGGCCCTGGAAGTTCCCAGGTTTTGCCACAGACTCAGCTGGAGCGCTCCCTGGATGGGGACATGTGGTTTTTCGGGATAGCCCGAGGAGGAGGGGTTGCTGGGCACCCTGGCGCCCGCTGATGGTGGCTCCCGCGGCGAGGGGGACAGCCCGGAGCCCCGCCCCCCGCCTCCCCGGCCCAGAGCCGGCACGGAAAGTTACTGCGTGCTAACGTGGCAGGAACAATGGAAAGCCCAGGGCTGCCAAGTGCTGAAATCCTGGGCTGCGTTTCTTATGCTCACAGGCACGGCTCTTCGGAGAGCCTAGTCTATACACGTCCCCGGCACATAACTGTATTCTTTTCAGCAGATACTATATTTTGGAGCAGAGGGAGGAGAAAAAAGTTTGAGGGAGTGGCAGTAAGGCATGAGCCAAGATCCCACGTATGCTTTTTTTCTGCTTGCCCTAAGATGTTCCTAAGATCAATGAATAATCTCACCCACTGTATCGTGTACAGCTGAATCTTCAGCTGATAGATTTAAAGAAATAATCTAACTCTTTTATCAAGTTCAACTCACCGGACGCTTCCCTTTTGTCTATTTGCTCATTCATTTTTTATTTTATTTTTAATATTTATTTATTTATTTTTATTGGCGTATAATTGCTTTACAATGTTGTGTTACTTTCTGCTGTACAACAAAGTGAATCAGCTGTATGTATACATATATCCCCTAAACAGACATTTCCTGAGCATCGATCATCTGTCAGTTACACAAGGGGGCCCTGGGAACCCTGAGAAGCTCATAGTCTGGTGTGGAGACAGACAGTACAAATGGTAGCTATATGTTATAAAGGGCTATCACTGTGGCTGCACAGAGGGCTCCCCAGCAGAGAAGTTTTTTTTCTGCCAGGTGGGAGAGAAGCCACAAAGGCTTGCTGGGGAGCCTTGTTAGAGCTGGGCTTTGAAGAATGACTCCAGCGAGAAGGTCACCAGCTGAGCAAGTGGCCTAATTAGGCTGTGATGTACATTTACCATCTTTGTCCCATACCTGCTTTTTCAAGTGAGGTTTTAAAAATACAAAAACAGACTGTGGGTTGGAGAACAGTATTGTATGAACATTACACTCCCTGATTATGATCACTGTACTGTGGTCACGGAAGAGAATGACCATGTTCCTAGGAAATCTACTCTGAGAAAGCATAAAGAGGAATACTCCCTCTCTTTCTCTCTCTCTCTCTAGATATATACACACACACACACACATATGCATATATGTATATTTGTATATATATATATACACACACACACTTGTATATGGGGGGGGAAGAGAGAGAGAGAGAGAATGAGAATGATAAAGCAAAGAAGACAATATGTTAACAACTGGTGAATCCGGATAAAGGGCATATGGTGAATCTGTATAAAGGGCACTTGTGCTATTCTTGCAAGTTTCTATAACTCTGAAATTACACCAACACAAAATGCTTTTTAAAAATTTAAAGTACAGGGCTTCCCTGGTGGTGCAGTGGTTGAGAATCTGCCTGCTAATGCAGGGGACACAGGTTCGAGCCCTGGTCTGGGAGGATCCCACATGCCGCGGAGCAACTAGGCCCGTGAGCCACAACTACTGAGCCTGCGCGTCTGGAGCCTGTGCTCCACAACAAGAGAGGCCACGATAGTGAGAGGCCCACACACCGCGATGAAGAGTGGCCCCCGCTTGCCACAACTAGAGAAAGCCCTCACACAGAAACAAAGACCCAACACAGCAAAAATAAATTAATAAACTCCTACCCCCAATTAAAAAAAAAAATTAAAGTACAAAAAATACTAAATTAGTTTTAGAACTACCAGAATGACAAAGCCTTTTATTACCATCATTCCGAAAAGCAATATTCAGAACACAGTTTGGTCAGATTGATGCAGCGACCCACCTAGGCCTTGGGAACTCTGAGGAGTGCAATGTCTTTTTTTTTTTTAATTTAATTTAATTTATTTTTTATACAGCAGGTTCTTATCAGTTATCTATTTTATACATATTAGTGTATATATGTCAATCCCAATCTCCCAATTCCTCCCTCCCCCCCATTTTCCACCCTTGGTGTCCCTATGTTTGTTCTCTACATCTGTGTCTCTATTTCTGCCTTGCAAACTGGTTCATCTGTACCACTTTTCTAGATTCCATATATATGTGTCAGTATACGATATTTGTTTTTCTCTTTCTGACCTACTTCACTCTGTATGACAGTCTCTAGGTCCATCCACATCTCTACAAATGACCCAATTTTGTTCCTTTTTATGGCTGAGTAACATTCCATTGTATATATGTACCACATCTTCTTTATCCATTCGTCTGTCGGTGGGCATTTAGGTTGCTTCCATGACCTGGCTATTGTAAATAGTACCTCAATGAACATTGGGGTGCATGTGTCTTTTTGAATTATGGTTTTCTCTGGGTATATGACCAGTAGTGGGATTGCTGGGTCATATGGTAATTCTATTTTTAGTTTTTAAAGGAAAATCTACAAACAACAAATGCTGGAGAGGGTGTGGAGAAAAGGGAACCATCTTGCACTGTTGGTGGAAATGTAAATTGATACAGCCACTATGGAGAACAGTA
Source organism: Aethalodelphis obliquidens (assembly GCF_003676395.1). Lineage (NCBI taxonomy): Eukaryota > Metazoa > Chordata > Mammalia > Artiodactyla > Delphinidae > Aethalodelphis > Aethalodelphis obliquidens. The sequence continues at coordinate 7,885,729 of NW_020837970.1, forward strand.
TGGAGGAGTGCAGTGTCTTCTGCGGTTCCTTCTTCACTAAATTGATGTATAGTTGATATACAATATCCGTACCCTATTCTTTTTTCTTAAAAACGAGATTTGTAGGGTGAGAGGGTCAGGATAGCAGTGAAGCTCAGAGCAGGTGTGGTCTGCAGAGGGTCTGAAAGGAAAGGGGCTAAAAGGTGCTGCCTGTCCCTCTGCAGTGGAAGGGCCCACCCCCAGGAACCTAGAGGAAGCAGTGCCACCAGGAGTGGGCAGTCAGCTTAGTAAGGGTTTGTGATCTATCAAACAATTTTGTTTAACTTGTTTTTAATACATTTTAAAAAGCAGAAAGCAAAATTTAATAATAACAGAAGCAGCAGCGGCAGGTAAGATTTACCAGGTGCAGACGATATTCTAGGCACTTTGCTAACTACTCAATATAAGCAACTCATAGATTCCCCATAACAGGTCCATGAGGTGGGTACTATTAAAATTCCCATTTTAGGGCTTCCCTGGTGGCGCAGTGGTTGAGAGTCCGCCTGCCGATGCAGGGGACACGGGTTCATGCCCTGGTCCGGGAAGATCCCGCATGCCGTGGAGCGGCTGGGCCCGTGAGCCATGGCCGCTGAGCCTGCGCGTCCGGAGCCTGTGCTCCGCAACGGGAGAGGCCACAACAGTGAGGGGCCCGCGTACCGCAAAACAAAACAAAACAAAACAAATTCCCATTTTACAGACAGGGGAACTAAGGCCCAGCGACTCAACACTGGAGTTGGATATAAGCACAAGTAGCGTGGCTCCAGTGCCTGGGCTCTTGCCCACAATTTTATACTCTTTAGGTTCCGGTTACTACTTTATGTGCATGTGGACTAAGAATTTCAAAGGACATGGAGGGGGGATGAAAGCAGTATGATTGGTTGGAGGTGGTGAGATTGCAGTGATGTTTACTTTGATTTCAATGTTCAGTGTTATTTGTGTACTAACTTTTAAAAAGTCAACCCTATCGATGGGTAATTCCCGACTCAGTAGATGCAGTTTGGGATTTGTGTGCCTAACATAGAATCTTTGTCACTAAATAAATTACAGCTTCTCTGCGCCTTGGTTTCTATATCTGAAATATGAGATGATATTTGCTAACATTTTCCCACTAAAATACTTGCTCTATGACTGATATTCTGTGTGTGATGTGTGTAGGATATGGAGATTGTGGAGACTAGGGGGTGGGAAAAGGTGGGGAGGGGTACGGTGGGGTGACGGCAAATCTCTTTCTGAGGACGATTACTCACTGATGGGATCCGAGGTAATGCATGAGGCTGGGCTGCGCTTTCTGTTCATAAGGGACAGTCCAACATTCAATGAAAACATCGTATCTGAATTAGGCCCTCACCTCACCTTCCCTGACTCCTCTTTTCCCCCCTCCGTCTCTCTCTTCTTTCTTTCTTTTTCTGGGCCAGTGGAAGTTGTGTTCTGTCATATTTACACATTTTCTCAGATAGAAAAGACAAGCAGAGGCTCGGTCCAGAGGGAATGCGAGTGGCTTGAAGGCCTGAGCACACCTCGCTTTGCATCCAGGGACTCACCCCGCAGATATCATTTAACCCCTTTACCACATGCATGGAAGAGAGACTTTTCTATTTGCTGCTTATACACAGGCGATTCACTAGAAAAGCATCCACAAAAGGTCAGAAAATTAGAGTCACCAAAATCACATGGTGCTATGGTAGAAACTATACTGGTTCGTTTGTATTCTCTTCCTGGTCACCTTTCAGACAATCTGACTAGAAAGCAGAGTTTTCATTTCTGTGCCTCATCCATTTAGGTTCAAAGATGCTTTTGAGAGAGCCAAGGGAATGATGATTTAATGCTGTCAAGTGCTTTGAGATCTCAGACAAAGAAGCTCTGTAAATACTGAGAATTACTGGGCATTATCGGTCCCAGTATCTGTCTCCTCAGTATTATCAGGGCTTTGGAAAAATTAATGAAGAAATGGTTCCTGGCATAGTAACAGCAGCAGTCGCTTCTGGAAAAATTAAGAGACCCTCTGCATTGGGGAATGTAGGACTCAGTGAAAACACTCACCCAAGAATTACTTTTCTCTTTTTTTTTTTTTTGCAAATGGAAACCACCAAAGATGAAAACCCACTGCAATATGAAAAAGAAAGAAGTAAAGCTTTTAAAATCAAACTGCAGCAGGGTGAGGGCAAGGTATTGTGTGAGTGCACATACCTGCACAGGAGATGAGAACAGAGAGACAGACATTCAGAGAGATAGACTGGGCTTCAGGAAAAAACTAGGCAAAAGGCTTTTGCCCATATGTTTATATTTGCTGCAAAACGAAATCTTTTTTTTTTTTCTAAATAAAAAACTTATGCATTCTGGGTTGGTGAGGACGCAGGGCAACAAGCACTCACATACATTCTTGGTGGGCACGTAAACTCTCTATGGAGGACCGCTTTGCAGTATCCATTGACATTACAAATGCATCTTTCCCATTATCTTAACAATTCCATAGCCAGGAATTTATCCTGTACATCTATTTGCATATGTACAAAATGGTATATGCTCGAGGCTATTCACTGCAACACTGTTTGTATCAGTCAAGTTTGAAAACAACTTAAAAGTTGATTAGTAGGGGATTACATAACTGCTAGTGTATCCATAAAATGGAGTATCACAGAGTTGTTGAAAAAGAATAAGGCAGCTCTGTATGCACTGTACAAAATTAGCTCTAAAGATATAGTGTTAACTGAAAAGGACCAATACACAGAACAGTGTGTGTGTGTATATATGTGTAAATATATGTGAATATGTGTGTTTGGATTCATCATGTCATATATTCATAGAATGGATGATTTCTTTTTTTAAAAAAATTAAATAATTAATTATTTTTATTTCTGGCTGTGTTGGGTCTTCATTCCTGTGTGCAGGCTTTTTCTAGTTGCGGCAAGCAGGGGCTACTCTTCATTGTGGTGCGTGGGCTTCTCATTGCGGTGGCTTCTCTTGTTGCAGAGCACGGGCTCTAGGCTCTCTGGCTTCAGTAGTTGTGGCACACGGGCTTAGCTGCTCCGCGGCATGTGGGATCTTCCCAGCCCAGGGCTCGAACCCGTGTCCCCTGTATGGGCAGGCGGATTCTTAACCACTGCACCACCAGGGAAGTCCCATAGAATGGACGATTTCTAGAAGGCTGCATTAAGAAACTGGTAACTGGCCAAAGGATAGGGTTTACCTCTACTTTATATCCTTTTGAATGCTGTATCATGTACCCATGGGACCCTTTCAAAAAAAACTAAACAAATAATGTTAATGTGTGTGAAACCACTGATCAAATGCCAAAGTAAAATAATGAACCTTTTACCATTTTGGGGTGGTGGGGCTGGATGAGGTGTGTCTTCAGAGCTCTCCCATGTTCCTCTCAACACCTGGCTTCCCAGTCTCTGACTTTCCTGGTTGCCCACTCAATTCAGGGTGGGTCAGCCTGGCACCTGTTTGAGCTAACAGTCCCCAAACCTGGAAGTACCTGTCTGCACCAGATCCATCAAACACAGACCTGAGGACGCAGGGACCCTCCCTGTAGGACTGACAGGGGAAATGATCCCTAGGGATTAGGACCCCCACTGGGCTATGCCAAACATTTGCTGCAAGTCTGACCAGTGATAATTTTGGAATTAGGTTTTGTGTCTTTTTGGGCTTGCAAGGAACAACGACTCACCAAGCTAGGGGATGCTCATCACAAGGCTATATGTGGAGTGATAAGAATATTTCTCATGAGAATCTAATAAGAATAATAAAACAACAATCTCAAAAATAACAACATGGAGCACTTAGGTGCTAAGCATTGTGCTAAGTGCTTTGTTTGGATAATGTCACTTCAATCCCACCACCAACCCATGATGCTGTCACTGTTATTACCCCCATTTGACAGAACACTGTAGAGGTCCCGGGTGCCACGGAGTGATGGGGCCCTTGGAAATGAAAAACATGCCTCTCCCTCAGTCTCACTCCCCTGGGCAACATGGTATCCTTCAGGGCTGCAGCTTCTCCCTATATGTTTGCTTCTCTGATACCAGTTGGCTTATTCACTGCCCACTGTGCACACTCATTGATTCTGCTTGCTCAAGTCCTTCAAGGATGGTCCTTGGAGACCCTCCTCCATCTCAAGTTCTCCTCTGGGCTTCAGCGGCCTCCTCCTCTTCAGACCTCCCGTCTATTCCCATGATAGAGAACGTGAGAGGTCATCCTTACTGGTGGCCAGCCACTTCCAGACCCGAGGGTGGCCTGTCCCAGGTCAGGTTCCCGTTCTGTTTCATTTCCCTGTGGCTGAGGGCTACCAGGCCTCTAGGGGTTAAGTCTTTTCCTTCACTCATAGAAACTTGTTTTTGAGAACTGACCTCAAACCAGGCACTGGGACCCTGGGGGTGCAGCACCAACAGAGCACAAAGCCCTTGCTCTCCATGGATTCACCTTCTACCCCCTTGACTTGCAATGATGGGGGTGGCAGACATTCTGGCCTGTCCACTTTGGAGACCATGACCATGACTGACCACTGAGCTCTTGTCTCAGTCCCTACATCGCCGCACCTGTGGTTCCCTGCACTCATGCCTTTTCCTGGTTTTCTAGCCCCCTCCAGAAACTTGGCCCAGTGTACTAGAGTCCAAGGTGACCAAGCAGGTGGCCTTCACAGTAGGGCAGAGACTGATGGGAGAGAATTCTGGTGGACAGTGCTCAAGCCCCAGCCACAAATAATGAGGTTACCAACCATTTTACCAAGACTGGTCAGCAAATACCCAAGTGGTGCTCTTCTCTTTTCTTCCTTATTTCTCTTCTGTCAATGCCAAACTGCTTGAAAGGATTCCATGCCTCGTCAAGTAGTTGACCTGAACAAACCTTTCCAGGCTTGTCTTCCACATTCTTCAAACCCCTAATAATCCTTCAAAACCCAGCTCCAGGCATTTCCCTCCTCAGTGAAACCTTCCTTAAATTCTTAGTGACAATCATGGCCTCATTTGGGCTACTTCTGTACTTGGTACATAATTTTACTGTTGCTCTTATCATGCTGTATTGCAAATGTTTATTTAGATGTGTGCTTTCTTGACGGGAGTGTAAACTCACAGAAGGCAGGTTCTATGTCTTAATTATTTATTTATTTTGAATTTAAATGAGATATTTTAGAATAGTTTTAGATTTATAAAAAAGATACAAAGATAATACAGAGAGTTGTTCTATACCCCTTGCCTGGTTGTAACATCTGGCTTTACAATGGGATATTTTGTTACAACTAAGGAATCAACACTAGGTTGTTACTCTTAACTAATTTTCACAGTTTATTCAGAGTTCACTAGTTTTTCCCTAATGTCCTTCCCTATTGTAGATGTCATCCAAGTACCACATTATGTTTAGTCATTACGTCTCCTTAGCCTCCTCTGGTCTGTAACAGTTCCTTTAACTTTCCTTGTTTTTGATGACCTTGACAGTTTTGAGGCATGCTGGTAAGGTATGTGTAGAATGTTGTTCCATCTGGGGTTTCTATCATGTTAGACTGGGGTTTCTTCATTTTTAAACACCAGCACTGAGCAAAATACCTAGCATGTACCACCTAGCATAGACCGGGCTTTTGATTTAATGGTTAATGAACTGACTAGAATTCAAGTGTTTCTTTAGCACCTTCGATATAAGTAGAACCCTGATTGATGCTCTTGGAGAGATTAAGTATGGGACCCAAGCCTTGTAAAGATCTTCCACACTGTTAAATAACAAAAGACAGCATGTGTCAAATAAGGGGAGCCAGGAGAATGACCTGTGGCAGCTTAGGAGATGGATTAATTAGCGTGAGTGGGTGAAGTCAGAAACGTCTATGCGAAAGAAAGGACTGGAAAAGCAGGGAGGATTTAGAGAGGCCCTTTTCAGTTCTCAAACTCACCCAGCTCCTTCCTGCCTTAGGGTCTGCTTACCTGCTGAGCCCAAGGTCTGGAAGGCATTTACCAACCCCTCTCTTCTCACAGCTGGCTTCTCCCTGCAGACCACATTATCAAAAATAGGCTCCACCCGTCACTCTCAGCAACCTTGTTTTCTTCATAGCCTTTGTCAATGTTTAGACTGATTGTTTATTTCTTTATTGTCTGCCTTTCTCACTAGAGTCTCAGCTCCTTGAGGACAAGGACTGTAGTTTTTAATTCACCCTGGCAGAGCACATGACCCACACATAACGGTACTCAAGTTATCTTGCTGAATAAATAAAAGGGTTGATGTTGGATGAGCCTGACAAGACATGAGACAGCGAGAAAATCCATGAGCCCTGGAAGAGGCACTGGGATGGAGCAATGGCCTGGGTAGGCAGTGGAATGCCGCCAGGTCATGAGACTGATCACAATGGTGTCAGCTGATCCCAAACAGGGTGGCATAATTTGGGCAAACGCCAGCAATGTACTAGGTGTGGGCTACACAGAGGTAGAGGCGATCCAGTAGTTTTCCATCTTGGGAAGGCCAACACAGGTTCATAGTCAAAAAGTGGGGGATAACGAGCAACTGGGGTCAAGGGAGGGCTGGGGGCCATAGGAATGTCTTTTTAAGTTGAGAATGTACCCCACGAATGAGAATAACACAAAAGCTCCTGGAAGTAAAGGGGGTTCCCGGTTTAACTTCTCTGGTGTTGGCATAAACCCAAGGAGAAAAAAGGGCACTCAAGTCAATGCTCCTCAGTGAGGAATATAAAATGGAAGATGCAGACATGTGATTTTTGCTCTAAGATTTAGTACTAGGAAAGGACAGCGATCTTTGGAAGCAGGAAGAAAAATGAGCTTCTGGTCTCAGAATGGAAAGGACCCCACTGAAATCTTGGATAATTTCCACCATGTTTTCTACATGGTTACAAAGGACAGAATTGTAGTATATGCTGATTACCTCCAAAAGTATATATATATTCCCATCTGAGTCCAGTTTAAAAATGCTGACCAAAGGGCAGTGTTTCATAGATTCTGACTGGAACAAGCCCAGTGGGAAAAGGCCTGGAAAGCATATGGCAAAGAAACTCTGAGTCCAGAGTATGATTTAGAAACTGAAGCGGTATGTGTCATCTGTATATATCTATATAAATAATTACAATGGTTGAACTCTGCCTATTTCTCCTCCAACCCAAGTAACAGCCCTGAAAAAGAAAGATAACAATGACCTGTGTGTCTGGGAGTCCAGAGGGACTGTCGGTGACAGAGCTCACAGGGTTCCCCAGGAGGACCAAGAACACGGTCCAACCAATCGTCCTCTGACAAGGTAAGGGTGGGCAGAGGAAGGCATGAAGAATGGCTGCACTTCTACATGTGAAGGTCAGAACATGAGATCAAGCCATGTGTCTTTGCTATTTTAAATCTACAGCCTTTGAACCCCCAGAAGGTAAGCAGGTGAGTCCTGTTCACCGACTTGTAACGCAGGAATTCCTTCTCTCTTCTGTACCTCCTTAGATCAGGCCTAAAAGGGATAGCAGGTATTAACCTCTGTGATCCCTTCATTTGAGAAGGGAGGAAACTAATGTCCAGAGGACAACGTGATAAGCCCAGAGTCACCTGGGTAGATTGGCTTTGGAGCCAGGATGGGACCTTTTAACCAACCCAGCTTTCCTTTCCCAATCCTCAGCAACTCACCTGGATACTGACCACAAAATTGGCTCTGACTCTACATTCATTTGAATATATTCAAATATACCAAGCACTGTTCACCATATATTTTCTTTCCCTCACATTACTTCCACAATAACCTTGAGGTGGCCGGGGAAAAAACAAAAGAAAATACTACCCACATTCACACTCGTTTAAATGAAATGTATACACCAGGTATCTGACCTGGACTCTTACTTCAGTGCCAAGCTCCAGCTCATATCAATTCATTTCCCTAACAGAAAATAGGAGTCAACTTTGCAGATGGAAAGCAATTTCCCTGCAAATATTAGCAGACAGGTTACTAGCACTACTGGACAGTTTTATTATTACTTTTGTTTCAGGCTAAGGTGTGGAACTCTACATTTGCCAGGTAGTCTGGTGAAAAAAGGTAGAGTTTAATTTTTTTAATTTTATTTTTTTATTGAAGTAGAGTGGATTTACAACATTGTGTTAGGTTCAGGCATACAGCAAAGATATATATATATATTTCTTTTTCAGATTCTTTTCCCTTATAGGTTATTACAGAATATAGAGTATAGTTCCCTGTGCTATACAGTAGGTCTTTGCTGGTTATCTATTTTATATATTGTATTGTGTATATGTTAATCCCAAATTCCTAATTTATCCCTCCCCTCCCATTCCCCTTTGCTAACCATAAGTTTGTTTTCTATATCTGTGGGTCTATTTCTGTTTTCTATATAAGTTCATTTGTATCCGTTTTTGTTTTTTAGATATAGGTGATATCATATGGTATTCGTCTTTCTTTGTCTGATTTACTGCATTTAGTATGATAATCTCTAGGTCTGTCCATGTTGCTGCAAATGGCATTATTTCAAAAGGCAGAGTTTTTTAACTCTGTATTAGTTTTAACATCAGAGGGCAAAACAAAGAGCAAGTGTGTTGGCTGCATGCTGAGTACTTGGAAGAGCACCTCACAGGATCCTGGCTTTCCATCTCACTTCCCACACACAAACTTTCAGATACTGAAACATCGCATGGGTTGAAGGGAATTACTCAGCAGCACCTGCCTGTAAACACTGGTTATCAGCTCATTTGCAAGTTAAGCCACTTGATGGCAAGTTAACGTGTTTTACTCTTCTCTGGATGTAACAGAAGGTTGTTATGTTTTTTTGTTTTTTTTAATTTTTGGCTGTGGTTGGGTCTTTGTTGCTGCGCACGGGCTTTCTCTAGTTGCGGCGAGCGGGGGCTACTCTTCATTGCGGTGCACAGGCTTCTCACTGTGGTGGCTTCTCTTGTTGCACAGCACGGGCTCTAGGCACGTGGGCCTCAGTAGTTGTGGCACATGGGCTCAGTAGTTGTGGCTCGCGGGCTCTAGAGCGCAGGCTCAGTAGTTGTGCCGCACAGGCTTAGTTGCTCCGCTGCATGTGGGATCTTCCCGGATCAGGGCTTGAACCCGTGTCCCCTGCATTGGCAGGCGGATTCTTAACCACTGTGCCACCAGGGAAGACTTGAAGGTTGTTATGTTTTATGAGAACCCAATCATCTAAATATTTCACATATAGATGAGAAAACTAGACAACATAAAGATAACCAAAAGAGTATGTCATTAATAACCACGTAGGTGTATTTCCTTAATAGCCATTTATATGTACGGGCTACTCGAAGTCATGTTTTACTATCTATGTATTTTCTAAAGGGTTAGAAAGTGTTGGGTGTAGGGCTGCCAGATAATATACAGAATATTCAGTTAGATCTGAATTAAAAATAAACAGTGAATAAACTTTTAGTGTAAGTATGTTCCAAACATTGCATAGGACATATTTTTATTCATTTTAAATCAATACTGGGTCCGTTACTCAGCCGGTTTATTTATTATTCAGATAATTTTTGCCTCTGCTTCCTTCTTTTTTGACCTTTTGGTGGCTTAATTTTAGGAACCCTATTAGAGGGTGCAGGGAGAAATACAATTCAAGCACATTGCGTGTCCTACTTACCATCAGCTGAGGCTCATGTTTTAGTAGGGGAAGAATTTGATACTTTGGATTGAAAATGGTGATTATCTGCATTCTCCCTATTACCATATAGACAAAATTAGCCACAGACTGATGTTTTCCAGAGTTTGGATTTTGCAGAGCAGTAAAATGTAAAAAGAAAAGGAAATTGTGAAATTGTGAGAAGATCAATATATGGCTGCCAAGTTTAAATTCGATCAAATAAGAATGTTAAAAATACCACAACTGCCATCTTCAATGATCATTAATTCATAAAAGAAAATAACATTTGAATATCCCCAAAGTAGGAAGGACACAGTCTTAGAAAAAAGAATAATACTTCTTAAATAAAGTTGGCAGCCTTCCAATGTATCACTCTCAGTTTTGTGGAAACTGTCGAAGTGTGGTGCTGGCCCTGGGATCTGAGCACACCCAACCAGGGTATGCCATAGCAGCATAAGCCCTGCAGCAACGCTGCACATCATACAGGTTTGTGCTGGTAAGAGATAATCACAGAGCAACTTCTAGTAGAGGGAAGAGAAGGTGAACACCGCCAGTTTGAATTTCGATGACCTTAAATTAATAGCTAATTTAAGGATTTAATTTCCGAGAAGCATCTTATTTGTGTGGGAGTCTACTGTGACTTTTCTCAAACCAGGAAGCATTTCTTCAACTTAAAACTTATAGAAAACCTTTTCCTAAATTTCCTTTGGAGCACAGCACAATCTCTGTACTCTTCCTCTCTCTCTCTCTCTAAAATGAATGCTTCAGGAACTGGATAATATGACATTGAATTTCAACAGCCCCCTTCCCAAGAGAGTTCAGAGGTCTTTGAAACCACGGGTAATGAAGCCTCCTGGCTCCTGTGAGCTGGCAGAACGTGTGACCCCAGCTGAGAAGAACTGGCCAAAAGACAGGTGTAGCTTGTAGCAGTGCTGGGAGACCGAGTCCCCAAGTTCAGAGTTTCTATCAACCTTCCCATTACACAAGGGACAACGATGGTGTGAAAGTGAAGAATTGCCTGAAATTGCTGAGTAATTAATAGAAACCACGATTAAAATCAATCGCCTAACCCAAGTCTTGTGGGTAGTTTCTTCTGTCCTTCTCCTGCCTGAGAAACACACACAAAAACTTTTTACCACAGGAACTTTTCTTTAAATAGGACTAAAATTCAATTTCATAAGCCGCAGAGAGATTCAAAGTATTATTTACCAATGATCTTCAGATATTCTTTCCTTCTCCCCATAGCTAGGGAGTTGGAAACTTTTAGGGGCTCTTAGAGGCAAAGAAGTAGTCACTGAACACACAACACACACACACACACACACACACACACACACACACACACACACACTCTGAAATATGTTAGCATATGCTTAAAAACATGAAAAGTACCCCTAACTTTAAAAAATTTTTGATATAATTTTATTTTTTTCTAGTCATAGGGTTATTTGGTGTCTTTTGATTCTATTCTATTCTATTTATACATTTATAAAATATATATTTTATTTTTTAAATAACTGTAATTGTTTATTACTTTCATAATAAGTAAAAAACAAAGATACAAAACACAAACTCTCCCATTAAAACTCACTTCAACCTGAATTTTAAGGAGACCATTTAGCATCACCTCATAATCACACCCTATGGACCACAGTCCTCGCCCTGACCCACGTGAGAAACTCAATACCCCTTCTGTATTTGAGACATTTGTCTTTCTGAAAGAAGCAGTGCAACCAATTTTTTTTTTTAACCTCTCAGAATCTCAGCTCTTCTGTAATTACTGTAGCTCAGGTATTTTCCCCGCAGTCCTTTTCAATATCAGCTGTTTTCATTCCCTTCTCTTTGCTTTGCCTTACTAATTCTGACACGATGTTTTCTTTCAGGCTCAGAAGAGAGAGATTTTGGCTTGGATTCCACAATGATGTTTCACAGAAAGTCAGCTCTGGTTCCAGGTACTTGATAAACATCTCACTAACTAATTTCTCGCTGTTTGTAAGCGATGAACATTTTGGTTAGCAAGTCCAGAGCCCTTCAGACATCATTTGCATCCTACACAACAAGTGAGCTAATGAAACCCATGGAGCACGGCCTGGCCCTCTGCTTCTCTGTAATGGTGTAATGGTTTCTGTCATCCCAGCCAAGCTGCCGTGTCCAGGACTCTGCACGTGGGATGCTGCCTCAGGGCAGGTGGAGGGATGCAAATGAGTGTGGCCCTCAAATTGCAATTTAAGGGTAGCTGTTAGGTTATACTCTTCCCATATTTTTCTCTTCCCAACCACCAAGCGTGAGGATAATGTGCTATTTTTACTTATTTTCAGGGGAGAGAACATTAAACCTTAGGGTGATGGTGGCATATTGCTGAATTATGTCTTTTAGTCCAACTTGAATAAATCAGATTTTTGTTGCTGTTGTTGGAGAGAGGGGAGAAAAGAGAACTTTGAATCCAAAGAAATTAGATGAAAAAGCTAGGTTTTCCTAACTCCTGGGTTCTAGACATAAAGAAAACATGATGAATAATACAATCAAACTGTAGGAAGTTGTGATCATTGACAAGGTGTTTCTGGCCAGACACCCCAAATTTGTGTACTCAGATTTTAATTACATTTGCCCCTACTGATTTAAAATATGCTTTCTGCAATCAGAACGCAACGACAAGATTTAGAGGGAAAAGAACAGGTTCAAAGGCTTTCCAAAAGCGTTCAAGGCTTCTTGGACAGCGATGCTTTCATTCAAGGATGTGGCGTGGCATCACAGAAATGAATCAGAGACTCGGCCCTCCATTTCCTTAGAAACAGAAACAATCTGCATTTTGCTTTTAATTTCATCTAAAGAAAACACCCTGGGCTTCCCTGGTGGCGCAGTTGTTAAGGATCCGCCTGCCAATGCAGGGGACACAGGTTCGAGCCCTGGTCCAGGAACAACCAAACCCGTGCGCCACAACTACTGAGCCTGTGCTCTAGAGCCTGCAAGCCACAACTGCTGAGCCCGCATGCCACAACTACTGAAGCCTGCGCGCCTAGAGCCCGTGCTCCACAACAAGAGAAGCCACCGCAATGAGAAGCCCGCGCACCGCAACAAAGAGTAGACCCTGCTCGCCACAACTAGAGAGAGCCTGCGCAGCAACGAAGACCCAATGCAGCCAAAGATAAATAATCAATCAATAAACTTATTAAAAAAAATAAACCCAATTCACTTTGGACTTGTCTGGAGAAAAATCCTGAGCCTCTTCATCTCCCTTCCTCTACCCAAGTCAACTCTGGTAAGACTGACTGCATTTTCAGTTTCTTTATTTTCAGATCTGGCTCTCACTGTGGTTGTAATGCTGTTAAGAGCGGTAGTGATCATCGGGTTTATCACTTTAAGAGTCACCATTTTAAAACACCCAAATATATATTTTTTAGGTTAAACATTCCCTGTGCCTGTTTCTCAACTAAACTCCCCGAGGAAGCATGTTGCTGCACATTTAGAAGTGGTCTACAAGAAGGAGGGCAGAGAAGCTTGCGCAGGTCCTAACGGAGACCACTCCTTTTCATTTTTCTCTTCTCAAGCTGGGAAGGACAGATGGAAACAACCCTATCTCGCCACTCTTGGAAAGGGGGAGGGGTGTGGTGCTCATATTCCCTGGCTTTTACTTGGATCAAGTGTGGGTAAAAGAGAAGGGGAAACTAAACCTGGACGAAGCAGAAGGGAAAGTAGCCCCCCCCCGCAACAAATCACCTAGCAATCTGCCTTTCGCAGTAAACTGACTCACAGTAGGTAGGAGTACCTTTATGGGCTTGAAAGTATCCAGTTATCTCTACTCTCAAGCAGAACGCAATCTAAGATTGCTGAAGAAGGATGCCGACCATTGGTTCTTTTTATTATTGTGGTAATTTGTAGGGGAAGAAAAAATTTCTTTTTCCTCTACCCATCTTGGATTCGTTACTGGGGTCCTGCAAATTAGACTGATAAAAGGCAGATTAATGAGCGAAAAACAAGTTTATGAACTCAACGCATAGAATACTCAGTGATGAGTAACTCAAAGGAATGCTTACAACTTGGGCTTCTATGGCATCTTAGCAAAGAACAATAAATTTATGGAGAAGTGACAATGCAAAGGAGAAGGGTTTTAGGCTTCCAAGGGTGGTAAATATATGGGGAAAACCAATGGAAAATAAGGATTGTTTTAGCAAAGTTTATTATATAGAGTCCTCTGGTGCAGTTTCTGGGCTGGTTAAGAGTCTAGAGCTGTCTCCGGTGGTTAAGAATTGGCCTGCCCTTTCTGGTAGTGAGGGGGAGGCCATAGAGTTTGCCTTGTGTCTGCTTTTTCTCAATTGTGTTTTCAGCTCAAAATAAGCCTTATGCCAGAGTGGCGTATTTTGGGGTGGCATACTCTGAATCCCATTCAAGTTTAATTTTTCCTTCCTAAAAATAAGACATATACTTGGTAGAAAATTTGGAATTTATATAGAAGTTACAAGAAGCATGCAAAAACATGACTAAATCTTATCTTATTAGTCACATGCAACCACATCTAGGAATGGTTCCAGTAGTTTTTCCTATGCTCTTTTTTTCTTCACATAATTAAGATCATTCTTTACACAGAATTTCACATACCATGTTTTTGTTCAATCAACCAAAAATATTTTCTCATGCTATTATTAATTCTTTAAATATTATTTCAATGGTAGTATCATTTTCCATATGACTATACCATAATTTATTAATAATTTTCCTAATATTAGACATCTAGGGTATACTTAAATACTTTGTGTATGAGAATAAATCTTAGCATTTCAAATTATCTCCTTAGGATAATCTACTAGAAGCAGAAAAATATGGGATCAAAGGATATCATCATTTTTCAGGTCTTTAGTACATATTACCAGGAAGGTTGTATCAATTTACATTAACACAGTACATGAATGTCTTCCTGAAGCTCTGACTACATTGATTGATGTCATTTAAAAATCTTTGCTATTCTGTCAGGTCCCTGTTACTTAACTTTGTATTCACTGGTGAGGCTGAAAAATTGTTTCGTATATAAGAAGCTATTTGTATTTTCTCATCTATGAATGATCAGTTCATGACCTTTGTTCATTTCCTCATTGATTTATAGTAACACTTTATAAACTACAATCATTAGCCTTCTTTGTGCCCCAGTTTTTGAAAAAAACACATCTTCTTGCCCGTTTGCTTTTGTCCTCTGATTTTGTTACGATTATTTTTGAGGTATAAAAATTTTGTATTTCTCTATATTTCAAGTTATTGGCATTTTACCCTGATATTTCTTCCATTGCTTTAATGTACAGAAAAGCTTTACCCATCTAGACTAGATAAATATGCAGAAATACATTCTTCTAGTTATTTAATCGGTTTTTCAAAAATAATATTTCTTGAATCTACCCAGAACTTAATTTGTTACATGGTATGAGAAAAAATATTTTTTCCTAATAAACTATCAATTATCCTGGCACCACTTGTCAACTGTTTTCTGTACAGTTTTTATACCTATTCTGTATATACATATTCAAGACTATTCTTAAAAATGCAAGATTATGTTTCCGGGTTTTCTACTGATTTCTTTGCCTATTCTATAACCAGTAGTTTCTCCACCCTTAATTTTTGTTTTTAGACATTCTTTTATCTCTTATATTGCATTCTTTCCACTTAAAACGTGGCCAAGATTATGTACAAAGAAGATCGTTTAAAATTATTGGAGAAAGAGAATCTCTGCCTTTATAGTTTTGGGTCTTAGGTGAACAACATACAGTTCACCTAAGGCTTCACCTAAGGTGAGTTTTTCTTGTGTCTATGAAGGGTGGGGTTCCTGCTATGACACAGAAAATCAGAAAAGGACTTTCTTAGTTTCTTGATAGTCATAGTAACAGTAATATAAAGAAGAAAAGTTACGTATCTTTTTATTCACCTCAAGAAAAGAAAATTTCCAGTGAGGAGATTAAGATGTTTAATGTTGAAAGATCATCTTACCTTCTAGGGCACCAGTAAAGATTTCAATCCATGTATCTGTAGAAAATTTGCAGAAACTGCCACAAAATGAAAAATGAGAGGAAGCCTCATGGTCCTGCTAGGGTTCTATAAGGTAAGTGCCGAATAATTTTCTGTTTTTAAGGCTTGTTAACAGTGAGTATCTTAGGATGACGGGGTTATAGTTGACTTTTTTCTTTTTTTAATTTCATTACATTTGCATTTTCCCCCCAAATTGCATAAAAGTTGTTTTCTTCATAATGTTCTGTTAGTTAACTTCTGAAAATACAGTACTGGAAGCCTTAGTCCCAAGAAGTGCAACGGTACCAAAAGTGGATTTTCTATTTCTTCACCTCTTTTCTTAATAGACACAGCAACACTAAATTTCATCTCATTAGAAGAGATTTTGAGAAAATGAGAAAGGACATTTCTAAACCAAGTGCTTTTCCTCTGAATAGGATTTAACCCAAAATGAGGTTGGGGACTGGAAGAAGGTATGAAAAACTACCTCTTAAAATTTCTGTTTCTAAAGCTAATAGGAATTCTTTTGCAATAGCTTTTTTTTTTTTTTTTTTTCTTGACAACCAAGGATTGATACATCTTGCATGTTAAAAAGTAGAGGACTGTGAGTAAGTATTCACTGGCTACAATTTTTTTTCCTTGTAAATTCCCTTTTTGTGATACAATTGGTGCTCTTTTACTGTCTTAATTTTTTCCATTTTTCTTTAATGGTCTCTCCTCTTTTCTTAGTTCTTAATTGTTCTGCTTTTCATCAGTAGATAATTCTCTCTGGTTGACGAACAGTGATGGGGGTCAGAGTCACGGACAATATACGATATCTGGTTCTGTCTGGCTGGAGAAAAGTTAAACGGTGCTTCAGCCTCCAATTAGTCACTTTAAGTACAAGCACCAGTCAGCCTCCATGGTTGCGATCATTTCGTTGTTGTAAGCACCTGAGAATACCTGGTATAATTTTTTCACATCCCCCTGCCCCAAAGCAAGTTTATCTTTGTTCTTAAACTCTAAGCCACACTCTGTATTTCCTTTCCGTGCCACACTGAAAAAAAATAAAAACCAAGTGCCGTACATATCACTTCAACACGTAAACAATTAGGTAAGAGTCCATTTCTCCCTTAAACCTTTCTTGGAAAGGAAAAGGAAAACCTTGTTTTCCTATCTTAGAATAAGACTTAAAAGCCATCAAAGCGCCCACAGAACAAGTAGCTCTTCATTTCAGGGGCAGGGGTAGTGTCAGGCATGTGTAGTCTTTGCTCTACCATGGATGTCCACGTAATTTCTTGGAATAAGGCTTGCAGTGGATAACCCAGTGAGATACAGGAAGATTCTTTCCACTCAGATCCTGTCAGGGCCAATGTGCCTTTCAGGAGACTGTCTGTGAGATTCTGAAGATTGGAAGTGTAAAAAAAATTGAGTTGGACAGATCCTTGCCACCACTTTTTCTGCTAAATATAGACAAGTTGTCATCAGGTTGCACAAGCAATTTCCAGCTACAGCTCCTCAGGAAGAGAAGCAGGCACTGGGGCTCATGCTCTGGTAGGTAAAATGCGTAGAGAGGATCTGACCCAGACCTGGGGGTTGTGGGGAGCTAGGAAAGAGGGTAGAATGAAACAGGAGAAAGGAGTCTACGTTTTGGTTAAATATATAATGACACACTGGGGGGTATATAGCAAATGATGGTATCGGCTTAAAATCTCATTAAGCATGGATAACTTGTTAGAAAAGAGATATAGAAGGGGCGCTCCCCCCGCCCAGGAGTCTGTGTTCAAGTTCCTTCTCTACTACCGCTTTGGAAGCAATGTAGTAACAGTGGGAAGAGACTATGAGACATGGTGTCAGATGGTCCTGAGTTTGAATCCTGGCTTCATCTGACCCTACGTTTGATGTGGAGTTAATTACTTAAGTTCTCTGAGGCTCAGAGTCCTAATATATAAAATATAGGTAGAATAATATCTCTCACAGTGTTATTAGGATTAACGTACATGGCACTACTAAGTGCTCAACTTCTGTTGGTGCCCATCTACTTCTCCCCTTTGAGGCAAACTGTTTAAGCTTCCCTGGACTCTATTTGTTTTTCTCTTATCAAGTCCTTTGGGTTCTACCTCCAAAGTATATCCAGAATTTGTCCCCTTCTCTCCAACTCCATTGCTACCACGCCAGTACAAGCCACTGTATGTCTTGCCTAGGCCACTGCAACAGCTTTCTCACTACTTTCTCTCTTTCTGTTTCTAAACCCTGTACAATCCATCTCTACACAGCAGGCAGAGAGAACTTAAAAAAAAATGCATATTAAATCATGCCATTCTTCCACCTGAAACCCTCCAGTGGCTTCTTACTGAGACTAATATCCAAACCTCATCACAACCTTCGAGGCTCCTTGCAATCCGGACCCTGCTTACCTCTTTACTCCTTGACTTCATCTGTATCACTTCCTTCTTCTATTAATATTTTCCAGCTGTACTGGCCTAATTTAACTCCCCAGAACACGTCAAGTTTATTTCTACCTCGGGGGCTTTGCATGTGCCTGGAAGAAGTTCCTTCTATATTTTGTTGTGGTTGAAACCTTCTCAAGTTAGGTCCAATGTTCTCTCGTACAATTTGTCTTCCCTGACTTAGTCCCTATACAGCCCTATACCATTTTTTTTCATAGCACTTATTACTGCATGAAATTATTTTAAATTTTGCTTCTCTGATTCCCCCGCTGGGGATGTAAACTTCATCAAAGAAGGGGACTATACTTTTTACCCCTGAATAAACCCAGAACACTCGGGCAGCATGTGGTGAACGAATTCTGATTAAGTATGTAAAATGGGGTAATGATAACTTCCTGAAAGTTTGTGACTGGATTTGGCAGTCTTTCTATGTCTTTCCATTTCTAAAGATTCTATGACACCTTGAACAGCAAGACTGAATCCCAGAATAATTTAAAAGGAATATAGTTAGGAAACTTTCAAATACTCATCATATACTAATTCGTATTAGGTTTACCCAGTTGAAACACTGTCTATCTGCTTTAATGAAAAAAAAAATAAGGACGACTTATAATTTGCATGTTAAGGGATCCTTTTAAACTACTATTTAAAAATTGTGTTCCTTTCAGTAGCATTAAGGTTTTCCCAACAATCTTATTTACAGTTGGCTTAGCACATCCTTAGTTCACAGATCTTGAAAAGGAATGTGATTCCACAGCATAACACATCTGCTAAAAGAAATGGCTCAGGTGAGCACAGACTGTGTGAATGGCATGTTATTCAGCTCAGGGAGTCATTCATTCCACTTCTGGGGCTGGGCTGTGAGAGGGACACCGTACAAAATGGACCAATCTTAGGGAAGGAACTGGAAACCCTGTTAGGAGAAGAAAACGGGAAGGCCTAATTGAAGGCAGGCCTAGCTGAACTGAAGCCTGATAACTGTCAAATATCTGGAGGTTTTCATGAAAAGATGCTGTCCCGCACATGCCCTGGGACAAATCTAGAGCTGATGAGTAGAAGCTACTGGGAGGCAGATTTTGGTGCCATAAATG
>NW_020837970.1:7904826-7919924 GCF_003676395.1 Aethalodelphis obliquidens
AAATGAAGGGAATTTTTAGCAGTCAGTCTGCCCTCATATATAAGCAAAGGTCTGCTTGGAAATACAATAAGCACGTGCCGTCACTGGATGTTTCAACTTCAGACAGGCAGACCACTAATCAGCAATGTCCTACAAGAATTCTTCCCATTATAGGTGGGCAAGTTCTCATGGAGCTCTTTTCACAAATTCCAGGCTGACTAGTGGGGTCTAATGTTGTGTGATTTGCATCACACAGCGTTATTTCTAGTATGTAATGTGCAGAATATGATGAGTCTCTTATTGCTAATGATTCAGGCCCAGGAGATTTTGAATTTCAGAAGTTAAGCTAGAATCTCATAGATCCACGGTTTTACTTTCTGACCCGGAAGGAAGTTACTGGCTATTTCCTACCCAAGAGATTTCTTATCTGGAAGGCTGAAGCAGGCTACTTCTTCTCTTGGTGAATAATAGTTTGTGTTCCAAAAATAACCCTGGGTTTAGGGATAGAAGATAAGGCTGGAGAGTTTAAGAGTTGAATTAGCTCGCCTTTTAATTTGTGGTCTAAGAACTCTCTGTTACCCTTTACCTCTCCCTTCTGGCAGGGTGGCTGGTAACTCCGGGCAGAAGCTGAACCCCTGCTCAGCGCCATCCCCCAGCCTGAGCCCTCTTTTCACCTTCTTTCTTTCCTTCCTTCGCCTTTCATTAGAATCCCTGTGAGCCTTTGCAAGCTTAGCATGAAAATGAGCCCATTTTATTTTTGGAACCCACAGAGGCAGCCCTGAGGGGAGTTATTGTGTTGCTTTTAGCAACTAAACAAAAAGGTGTGAAATCATTTGCTGGCTGTTCTAGAATGGGAAAAAAATAAATAAATAAACTGAGCAGGAAGGTTCAGGACAGTGTGTGGTCACTTGGACAGAACCTCGTGACGCGGCTTCTCTGAGACTTATTAGTAATAAAAGTGGCTGTGGGAATGTCTGTACATTTCTCTCACCTTCCCGGTAAGTTACCAGAATAACACGGGAAGCCACTGGGATTTTTTTTTTCTTAAATGATTCACTTTGAAAAACTAGTTCCACGTTGCTTTGAAAATGACTTGGGGACGGGACTAGTTTGAGAAAATTCCTTAGAGCCCTTTGCAATGTTCCCTGTACAGGGAGGGTGAGAGAGGGAAGAGAGGACCATTTCACCAAGGGTTTTTTAAGAGCTGGGAACACCCATCAAACGCCTCTGTGGACGAGTACGGGAGTCTTTACCACGGGCCTGTAATGATTTAATCACATTACAGTGGTAAGAGACAAAGACCGCCAGCAACAAAGACTTCTCGTGAAACTTGAGGTTTTTGCCTCATGCTGATAACATTCACTAACAGCCATCTCCTGTTTTGGGGGGCTTTGGGCCTCTCTTTTTGGAAGAGCATCATATTTTGAAATGTCTCTTCATTAGCAAAGGCAACTTCATTTTCAACTGGCGTCTTGCATATGGGATTTTTTTCCCTTTTACAATGATGTAATCTTTTCTAAACTACAAAATATCTAAAACATGCAAAAATGCGGAGACTTGGTAAATGCATATCCTATTCCCAAGATGTCACAATTGCTACTTGAGCTCTTCTTAAAAGAAATAAAATGCTATGGTTGTGCTTTCCTATTCCCATGCTTCTTTCTTGCTCTTTCCCAAGAGGCAAACCCTGTTCAACTGGTGTGTGTCCTTCCACCCTTGGCCCTTCCGCAGGCCTGACCAAATAGTCATTTGGTTTAAAGAACTTGGCCTTTGGAGTATTCAGGCAGCCAGGCTTCCGTGAAGGATGGGCATCACCATGCAGTGGGCAGTCACTGGGCCTGTCTTGCTAAATGGCAAGTCTTCTTTTCATCCAGCATTCAGGGCAGAATTACAGTAGAGTCAAACACTAGGATAAGACAAACCTTTAAAAAGTACTATTTAATTGATTAATCAATTCATAGAACAAATTATACTGACTGCCCACTTATTGCCAGGGACCATGCTATGTAAGTCACAGACAAATGGACATTATAACCACTGTAATATCAAAGCTTCTCTTAGGAAAGGAGCTGTCTTTGCTTAGGAAAATTCCATGATAAGCCATGACCATGAAGAGGTGGGCAATAAGAACCAAGAGACAAACTTCACTGAGCTGAGTGGGATTGTGGAGCGAAGGAGGAGAAAGGAGAAGGAGAGGGAGGAAAGAAATAACTAGGAATCTCAGGGCGAGAGAGGGGGAGAGATGAGAGATGTGAGTGGGAAAAAGGACAAAGGGGGAAGGCAAAAGGACCTGTGGCAAAGTGGCTAAAGTGAAAATAAAAATTATGGTGTTTCAGGTGCTGGAGGGCTTCAACAACAAGGTCTCTTAAGATCAATTTGAGGTTGTGTGTGTTTCTGTGAAAGAAATCCATTGTTTGGTACCCATCCTCTTCTCTACACCCCAGTAAAATGTTAAGTGAAATAGATTTTTTTAATAAATTAAGGGATGAATTTTATATACATGTACACATATGTATACATACATATATATGCACGTGATATGTATATATGTGTGTATAGGTACACGTACATGTACCTAAAAGACCCTGGATAAACTGAAATGGATCAGTGAAAAGCAGAAATTCAGCACCAGAGGTGACCATGAAAACCGAGCCCTGGTGCCTCCCCCTTACGCTCTCAAACCTCAGAATTCTCAGAAATCCGGCAGTCTTGGCTTTCCATGCAGCCTGGGGAAAGTGCACTGAGAGATGTCTCAAAGAGCAGAGAGAGCTTATTTGACATCAGAGTTGGGAGCAGAGCTTACTGTTTCAGTTTTACACTGTAGGTAACAGGGGACATGATTTGAAGACGGGGGTGCCTTCTGAAGTCATGATTTATCGAACCTCTACTACGGTTGCCCAAATGCTCTTTTCCCTTGTTTCCAACTAGCAAACACCTACCCATCTTTCTGGATTGTATTTAAATGTCACTCTATCTGTGGAGTTTTCCCTGACTCCCAGGGAGGGTAATTTTCTTCTTCTGAACTTCTGTATCTCTCCATATATATCTTTCTCTAAGACACCACGTATGACATGGTACCACATGCGACTGAACCTGCACACAACAAAGTAGACCTCGGGGTACCACTTTCGAGTCCCCACTGCCCAGCAAGACACACGGGTCCTTTACAGAATAAAACCTGGGGATGTGAGTAATAAAAGGAAACTTACAAGTGGGCACACAGCTTCAGAAAGAGCAGAACTCCAAGCCCCTAAATTATTGGGTACCACTCTCTCCCAATAATTCTGCTACTGGATGCCATTTGTCTTGCCCCTTGCTCCTACTTAGAAATAAGAACCCCTTGCTCCCCAGAAGTAAAAGCAATGTAATAGTCATTTGTTTGTTTATTCCCTGAGCCAAGACCCAGGGTGATGAGGCTGGATTGCACACGGGGCGTGGGCATCAGAAACTGGGAAGTCTCACCTTGCCCGGCCTGTCTGGCTCGTATGCTTGGGCAAGTCACATAGCTCCCGTGGGACTCCTCACCCAGTGGTAATGACCGGCTTCACAGGGTGGCTGCAAAGCTTAATTAAGGATTGAGAAGGAGGCAGAAAATACAAAGTGCCTCATACACGCAAAGGATTTTCTTCCCATATTTATCTTTGGGCTCAGTAGCCTGCGGTAGGAAATGTTTATAAGCTGGAAGAAGAGTCTAGCAAAAGTATAATTACTATTCTCATCCTAAAATGGCTCACTTGTATTGACTGGGGCAAGGACCACATATTTATTTCTTTTATTCCAGTACATTCTGTGGCCCTTGCTGCTAACTTCATGGGGACAGCTTGCTACCTCTTGGCCTCAGTTTCCCTGACTCCAAGGACTTTCTCTATGATTCCTTTATGCTCAGATGTATTGTGATGCCTGAAACTTTTATCTCAGTCCCCAGACCCTCAGATCACACTCAGAAAAGGTTCAGGGACTTCCCTGGTGGTCCAGTGGTTAGGAATCCGCCTTCTAATGCAGGGGACTCAGGTTCGACCCCTGGTCGGGGAACTAAGATCCCACACGGCCCGAGATAATTAAGCCCGTGCACCACAACTAGACAGAAACGTGAGCGCTGCAACGAAGATCCCATGCGCCGCAACTAAGACCCAACTCAGTCAAAAATAAATTTAAAAAAAAAGAAACGAAAAGAAACAAGGTTCACAGATGGTTCACAAAAGTTTGTGAGTGAACCCATAGGGGTTGGTCCCCAAGCCAGAAGGCACAGGGACTTGTGAAGCCTTGTACAAGTGACCCCCCCGACTCTGCCTGGCTTCGTAGACACGCATCTCTCTTCTGAGCACTTGGGAGACCTCAGCAGATTCACTGTTTCCATCACTGCCAGAGCCTGCAGCCTCATTGCCAATTATTTTGCTGAACGATTGAGCAAAAGAACAACTGATCCAGAGGTAACACTGAGAAGGTAGGAGAGAGACAGAAAAACAAACCAAAACAGTGGGTTGAGTTGCTACTTTGAAAAACCTTCTTATTCCTTACTGCATTTTGTTTGCTTGTTTGTTTTGTAATCACAGAGGCCATTGCTGTACTAGGGATATTCAAAGACCAAAACTGTTCAGAAGGAGAAAGGGATTCTAAAGCTTTATACCCCAAACGAACTTCACATGCAGTGTTTGTTGTCAAGAGAGGAATACAGGCCAGAAGATGGCCATTATTTCCATAGTGCCTCCTCTGTACCCTCATCCTGCCTTGCTGTCTTCAGAATCCCTGGCATCATACCCCAGGAGGCAGTCGGGTTAGCCACAGGGGTCAGATGAGGAGGTGGAAGAGTGGGACAGCTATTGCAGGTGCCCAGCCAGGTGTGGTGGTAGCTGTGGAAATGCGTGGGACCACCAAGGCTTATGTAAGAAGGAGGCCAAAGGGGAAGATGTAAGGTTGATTCTGATTGGCTAACTCAACATGAGGCCGACTGAGGGAGGAGGGGGAGAGCGGAAGAGAAGACACTTTTGAAAGCATGACAGTGTCTCATTTGTATGCAAGTAAATATGAAGGTGTCTTCCAAATACAGTCCTGAAGAAGGTGGGGATAAATGGGAATTTTCATATGCAGTAAACCACATGCTACCTTAAATATATACACAGAAATTAAAGAAGGTTGCTATCAGTCGAATATGCTATATATCCTAATTACATTAATATTGGATGCATTGTTAATACAATTTCTCAAATGTATTTAAAAATGACTTGAAGAAAATGAAAAAAAAAAAAAAAGAATGAAATAATGCCATTTGCAGCAACATGGATGGACCTAGAGATTATCATACTAAGTCAGACTGAGAAAGACAAATATCATATGCTATCGCTTATATGTAGAATCTAAAAAAATGGTACAAATGAAATATTCACAGAACAGAAATAGAGTCAAAGATGTATAAAACAAACTTATGGTCACCAGGGGGGAAAGGCGGGAGGGAGGGATAAATTGGGAGATTGGGATTGACATATATACTATACTAATATAAAACAGATAACTAATAAGGACCTACTGTATAGCACAGGGAACTCTACTCAATACTCTGTAATGGCCTATATGGCAAAAGAAGCTAAAAAAGAGTACATATATGCATAACTATTCACTTTGCTGTACACCTGAAACCAACATAACATTGTAAATCGACTACACTGAAATAAAAATTTAAAAAAAAGGAAATGCAAAAAAAATTTTTGGAACTTTAACCTTGAGTGACCATAGATCATTTTCTTAGGAAAATGTGACTACTGGAAATGTTAGATCTTTTTCAAGCCAAAGCATTATAACTGGTCTCCCATACGCCTAGAGTAAAATTTTCTACTGAAGCACTGTTATAGAAAAATACCACATGCTATAGATTAAACACAGAAACCAGCTAATCACAACACATGAAAGGAAATGTAGCGTGTTCTGAGAAGTGCAAATATGTTGAAACATGTCTACCGTGAAATACAGTCTTAACAATCCTCTGAAAAATAGCCCTTCTGCAAGGAGCACTTATTCTTATACTTCACTGAGGGATCTCAGTTTCAAATAAGGTTCATTTTATGTACTTGGGTGATGGAAACAAAAAATACTCTGGAAACATCGTTTTAGTTCTGAGCACCTCCTCTCTTTCTTCTTTTTTTGCGGTACGCGGGCCTCTCACTGTTGTGGCCTCTCCCGTTGCGGAGCACAGCCTTCGGACGCGCAGGCTCAGTGGCCATGGCTCACGGGCCCAGCCGCTCCGCGGCATGTGGGATCTTCCCAGACTGGGGCACGAACCCGTGTCCCCCGCATCGGCAGGCGGACTCTCAACCACCGCGCCACCAGGGAAGCCCACCTCCTCTCTTTTTTGGGAGGAGGGGAGCTTTCAGTGATTCCATGTATATCTTACATTCAATAAATTGAGGATGGAAAGCAGTGCCAGGTAATTCCAACACTTAAACTGCTACCTAAGCATCTAGCTGTTAAAGGAGTTCAAATGAATTGTTAGCTACAAAAGGGAGGTTTCTCAACCTACATCCCACTCCAAGGTCAACTCTCGTCACAGGTGCACTTGCAGGAGGCACTCGTAATCTCAGAAGCAGATATGGCTGCCAAGTTCAAGTTGTCATGACTCTGAACATAGTATAACATTCCGCTCCAAGCCAGAGTCCATAACTCTTGCGGCTGTTCAGATGAGGGCCCTTCTTGGTACTGCTTAGGCTCACACCCACTGGCTACAGTAATGCAGCAGGTGAAGGACTTAAGTGTCACTCAGTTGGTTTCCAGTTGCTTCCAGGAAAAAAAAAAACATGGCGTATAAGATTCTTGCATCTGACACCTGGCAAATTTCCCCTGTGTTCACAGGCCACAGACAGGATATCTGACCATTGCTGTCATGGCCTGAAGTGCTGTCTCCCACACTTTGAGGGGCCCTGCGACATCCAGAAAGCTGGGGATGTTAGCATTTTGGAGACAAGGTATAGAAAAAGACTCTACATGTATCTGAAAACTCTGCCAAGCGCCTTATCCCTGACATGCCACCTGTGAGCTCTTCCAGCTTCAGAACATTCTGTCTCAGGAGTTGTCAGCTCGACCTCATATTCTGGTTTTATGGTGTTGATTCATATCTACCAGAAAGGAGGCCAAAAGGAAGGACTCACCTCCATCGCTATCTTCTGCAAATGAGCCCCCTGCTTTGCCCCTGGGCTGTTTCTCCATGTACTGTTCTTGGGCTGTCTGTCTAACTTGGACAGGGCATCTGTGGCCCTGAGGTTCCACGAATATTCAAATAATAAACAACAGTGCTATAATTACCAGTAGGTTCCTCAAAAAGCAAGAGAATAGCAAACTAACCTCAACTTGGCCTTTGTTTCTCTGGCAAATCAAAGGTCAAAATGCTTTTTTGTCATTTTTGCATAGTCATTTACGTTGATATTTTCCCCTTGTGGGATCCAATCTTCAATGTGAAAATAAATCTAGAAACTTTCTGTTCACACGTTTTTAGGTGTGTGCCCCGAATGACACACTCGGGAGGTAAGCACGAGTCATGGTAACTGGCCACATCCTTTATCTGTTGGGACCTGAGAGTTAGCAGAACTTTATCTTTATGATGAAGTGGCCTTTAGAAGTGGGTATCGCCGAGTTCAGAATGTGAGCATCGTTACTGAGAAAAAGCACTTTCCTTTTAAACAGAGAAACCAACAGCCATGCACTACAAGGCCTGAAAAAAAAAGTTGAGCTACCACAAAACAAACAAATATTCAGCTCGGTTTCAGGAAGTTTAGAGAGGATCAAACAAGGCTTTCTCTATTGAAGTCGTTTGAGAACATTCGTGCTCACTTCAGCCTCAGTTCCTATTTATGCTGCTGGCTTTTATACATCGACCTCAGGGGGGCATTCCAACTTCAGGTTACTCACAAAGTATCTTCAGAAAAGAAGGTCTGAGCATCCCAACCCCAGCGTGAGGGAGGGGAAGCACAGAGATTTGAATTTGTTTCCAAACTACTGCTCTGTCCTTGAGGCGAAGACATCTCAAAAACTGGAGAGAGAAATTCCACAGAGAGAGAGAGGGTGAGAAAGCTTTCCCATGGTGTGAACATGCCTGTGAAGAGAATGACTCTTCTTGTGAGACGAAACCAGGAGATGAGAGAGGCTATATGTGGAACCCTTGTGAAGGTTTCCATGCAAAAGGAGCTTGCAATTTTCTGATGGTCCCTGGGGAGGAGGATTTGGTAGACAGTTGAATTTTCAAGCAAATTGTCTTCCAGAATAAAAGAGGAATGATGCCAACCCCTTGCAAACAATATTCTTGTTTGATCAACCTATTACTTTTTAGTTCTTAGGGTCATTCATGCTCAGAACAATGTTTTGGGTGGTGTTTTTAATCCCCATTTGATGAATTAGAAAATTGAGGCTCAGAGATTAAGTCCAAAGTTACACAACAAATACGTAGAAAAGCTAAGATTCACACCTGGGTCTTTCTGCCTCTAATGCCTGAGGTCTTTCTAACATGCCACATCAGCACCTTACTACATCCTTCCTAACAAAGCATGTCATTACCAGTGGGAAGAGAGAGAAACTTCTGGAGAAGAATAGGAAAGAGTTTTGACTGGGGAGTAGGCACGACGCGGAGGAAAATGTCGGCACTTCGGTCATTGTTACCGTGTCTGCATCTTTTCGTGGAAATATACAGAGATTTCTTCTTAAAATCTGCATGTTGGAACTTGGTGGTAAAACTTAAGTCCCATCCTGCATATGGTGCAAATTCACATCAGAGAAGCAAGAGATGAGAAAGCTGCTGTCCCCAGAAGGGTCAAGTCTGAAGGACGCACACACCTAAAATCACATAAATACCCACATTGCTTGCCTCTGGAGAAGGTCTCAGTAAGGTTTACCCATACGTCAGCAAGCATGAGTCCTCCATAGACATACAGATGGCCAACAGGCATGTGAAAAGATGCTGAAGATCGCTAATTATTAGAGAAATGCAAATCAAAATTACAATGAAGTATTACCTCACACCGGTCAGACCATTATTAAAAAATCTACAAATAACAAATGCTGGAGAGGGTGTGGAGAAGAGGGAACCCTCCTACCTTGTTGGCGGGAATGTAAATTGGTGCAGCCACTATGGAAAACAGTATGGATGTTCTTCAAAAAACTAAAAATAGAGTTGTCCTATGATCTAGCAATCCCACTCCTGGGCATATATGCAGACAAAACTATAATTTGAGGAGATACATGCACCCCTATGTTTACAGAAGCGCTATTCACAATAGCCAAGACATGGAAACAACCTAAATGTTCATGGACAGATGAATACATAAAGAAGATATAGTACATATACACAATGGAATACTACTCAGCCATATAAAAGAATGAAATAATGCCATTTGCAGCAACATGGATGGACCTAGAGATTATTATATTGAGTGAAGTTAAGTCAGACAAAGACAAATACCATATGATGTCACTTACATGTGGAATCTAAAATATGACATAAATGAGCTTATCTATGAAACAGAAACAGACTCACAGACATAGAGAACAGACTTGTGGTTGCCAAGGGGGAGGTGGGGTGGGGTAGGGTGTATTGGGAGTTTGGGATTAGCAGATGCAAACTATTATATAGACAATGGATAAAGAAAAAGGTCCTACTGTATAGCACAGGGAACTATATTCAATATCCCGTGATAAACCATAATGGGAAAGAATATGAAAAAGAACGTATATATGTACAACCGAATCCCTTTGCTGTAGAGCAGAAATTAACATAACATTGTAAATCAACTATACTTCAATAAAATAAAGTAAAAAAATAAAGAAGGAGCCTTCCACAAGCAGAGTGTTTTTCTTTAGGTATCTCCCACCATATACACACCTTGCTATACAATTAGGTGGCTTACTCTGGAGCTTAGAAAAAGCTTCCTACCTATGCTGAACAACTTCCCTTTTTTTCATTATGAAAGAATATATTTTGGTAATACAAACTATGCATCTCTTCTACAGTACAAAATCGATGTGTATTCCCTACGTGGCCTCCGTTCTCCCAAGACATCAATACCCTCAAGTACACAAGAAGGCTTCCACTCCAGGAGGTACCCTCCTCCCACCCTAATCTTTTTTAAAGTTGGTACAACATGTCTATAAAGTCCAGAATTTCCAACAGCCATTTTAGTCACCTAAATCTGAGAGAGATAAATTTACAATCCACTTTAGGTTTATGTGGGGAACCATAAGTACGAGGCTTGAGCCCTGAGGGCTAGAATTTCATGGGCCATTAAGTGTGTCACCAGGTGGAGAGCTGTCAATAGCTGGAAGTGAGTTACATGGAGATAAGCACAGTCAGCCGGCTTAAGAAAGTGTAGCCCCAATCAGAGACGGGTACCCTTTCCCCGCTGGCTCCACGGTTCCACTCACTGGTTCATCCCTCCCTCCTCGGAACTCAGTTCTCGTTCGGTGTTTAGGATTTGTCCCTGTGCCAGACAGCAGGCTGCCTTTCTCTTACCTAGACTGAAAAGTCTAGGTGACACATATGGAAAGAACAGGAGATTGGCGGTGAGGCAGAGCTGGATTTAAGTCCTTGTTCTGTCATTGGTAGCCATGAAATAATGCACAAGTTACTTAACCTGTCTTAGCTCTAGTTTTTCCAACTGTAAAATTATTAAAGATAATTAATAGTATAAGAAAGGTATAGCTAGGACCAACAGGGAGAGGTTGTAGGGAGATAGATTTCCTGCTCAGCAAACAAAAGAACCTTCTAAAAACGAGGTTGGCTCAAAAATAGAATGGACTGCTGTGAAAAGACATGAAGAAGTAAATACCAGCTACTGCAGGCTTTGTGTCTAACCTGGATGCTGGGTGGAGGATTCTGGGCACAGGTGGGAGTTGAGAGTGGCTACTGCAATTCTCCCTGCTGCTCTTGAAATTCGACGATTCTATGGTTTACATATGTGTCCTTCCAGAAAAGCCAAGATAAATCCTCTCAAAATCCACAGTGGAGAATAAAAGTAAAATGACATTATTTTTTTCTCCTTTTCATTTTCCTTCTAGAAAACTAATCCCTCCCATGTTTTTTTCCCCTCCACTCAGTTGGTAGAGAAACGCATTTCTACCGAGTGCACAGAACACATTTAACCATTTTGAAACACAACATTTAACACAAAGCACGTGGCCATATGTTTTAATTACTTCCCACTACACAAATAGTTCCATTTTTAGAAAAGTCAAAATTCTGTAAGCTGCCTCTTGCTCTCCTTCTCTCCACCGTGTCTCTGCTGGACTAGCCCAGCAGTGTTCTCCCATTCTGCCCTCATGCCGTCGGAGCCCATGGCACCTGCCAATAAAAGTGATGACAGACTTGGACGCTCATGCAGGTTTCCAACAACAGAGTTCACTCCGTAATCACCTGGGTTCAGCCAGTGAACCCGATCTGAGTGACACTGGATTTTTTTGAGATGTTACACCATGGGCTTTCATTTCTACAGGTGATGAACCACTTTGAAACTGAATTTTTTAGCTTGCTAGCAGAAATGACCTGTGAGTCTGCAGACAAATCCCACCCGATTGTGCAAAGCCCAACCCTTGGTCTAGTGCTTGAGTTTGCTTGGAAAATTGGCTGTCATGTATGAGTCATAGATACAGGGTCATCCTCTGGGAGAGTGTGAACCTGTGCTTGTGTGTGTATTTGAACATGCCCAGGACAGGAAGTGAATCATAAGTGTACCTTACAAATAGTGGCCAAAGGGAATGTCAAGAGCAGTCTTAAACTGAAGGAGGGCCACAGAAGATGAAGGATATCATGCAATAGGGAATGAGAGGAGGGCTAATAAGACTAGGGCTGCCAGCCTAACCCTCATCACAAAATGATGGTTACACACTGATTACACATTGATCAGCCAGGCACTGGGGAAGCAGGTGCTTGTACCCGCATGACCTTATTTATTCAGCTAATTACCGTCATCCCCATTTTACAGATGAAGCTCAGAAAGGTTACGCAGTCTGCCCACAGCCACGTTACTCCAGGTGGTGGTAGAGATGGAAGTTTGCCCTACGATGATGCCTTTGGGGCCTCATGACACTGTCCGGCTTTTGGTGCAGAGTCTGACTGTATCTGCTTCTTGGGCCCTGCCTTAGCCACCTTGTCTCATGTTTGTCTCTGATATTATATTTCCTGCTATTTGTGGTCAGATTCCTCCCTCTCCAAGCCGTTTCTCTTATTTGCCTAATGTTATAATTTATGCTTCAGATACCCAACGGCATCTTTTCACGTTCAAACTTTCAAAGCTACAAAGCACTTTAGGGACAATTAAAATCCCATCAAGAGTATCGATTCTGCCAGGAGACCCCAACCTGTGCAGCTGACGCTGAAGATGCAGAAGAGGCTTCTCAGACTTCCCTGGTGTCACAGTGGTTAAGAATCCATCTGCCAATGCAGGGGACATGGGTTCGAGCCCTGTTCCGGGAAGATCCCGCATGCCGCGGAGCAACTAAGCCCATGTGCCACAAATACTGAGCCTGCGCTCTAGAGCCCGCGAGCCACAAAAACTGAGCCCGTGTGCCACAATTACTGAAGCCCACACGCCTAGAGCCCGTACTCTGCAATGAGAGAAGCCACCGCAATGAGAAGCCCGCGCACTGCAAGGAAGAGTAGCCCCCGCTCGCCACAACCAGAGAAAGCCCACGCAGCAACGAAGACCCAACACAGCCAAAAATAAATAAATAAATTTTAAAAAGAAAAAGAAGTGGCTTCCCTTCCTTTGCCATGAACGCTGCCTCTCTGGATAGCTGGGATTTAGAATATCTATCATCTTAATCAAAGAAGCTATGGAATAAAGACTCATTGACCGAAGTTTCTCATAGGCTAAGGATGGAGGAATCTTATTTCTTCCATCTGTAAATCAAGATTCAAATCTTTTCATTCGGAAATATGGATAATGTGACAGTTAAGATTTATACTCTAAAGTTCTTGATGGTACCATTAATGTTTGGTTTTCAAGGTAGAGTTTTGTAAGAGGAAGATTTATTTTTAAACTTGACACAATTTGAATTTAACAGACATATTTTCTCCACATTTTATTTTCCACATTTACTCCACTGAAACTATATGGCTGGAATAAAGCATCAAAAACAAACAAGCAGACAAGTAAGCAAACAAACAAAAAACCTACTCCATTTCCCCCTTGCTAGGCAACCAGAACCTAAGCTTTTTTTTTGCGGTACGCGGGCCTCTCACTGTTGTGGCCTCTCCCGTTGCAGAGCACAGGCTCCGGACGCGCAGGCTCAGTGGCCATGGCTCACGGGCCCAGCCGCTCCACGGCATGTGGGATCTTCCCGGACCGGGGCACAAACCCGTGTCCCCTGCATCAGCAGGCGGACTCTCAACCACTGCGCCACCAGGGAAGCCCCGAACCTAACTCTTTGAGGTTAGAAATGTTGTATACTTTGTTGCACTAGGCTGAAAATGGCCCTCCCTCCCCAAAAGATGTCCATGT
Organism: Aethalodelphis obliquidens; assembly: GCF_003676395.1. Classification (NCBI taxonomy): domain Eukaryota; kingdom Metazoa; phylum Chordata; class Mammalia; order Artiodactyla; family Delphinidae; genus Aethalodelphis; species Aethalodelphis obliquidens. The sequence continues at coordinate 7,918,275 of NW_020837970.1, forward strand.
CCTAATCCCCAGAACCTGTGACTGTGTTATTTCAGATGACAAACGGGACTTTGCAGCTGTGAATAAGTTAAGGATCTTGAGACGGGGAGATTATTCTGGATTATCCTGGTGGGCTCAGTGTAATCACAAGGGTCCTTCTAACAGGTAGGCAAGAGGGTCAGAGACACAGAAGGTGAAGTGACCATGGAAGCAGAGCGACAGAGAGAAAGACATCAGAAGATGCTATGTTGCTGGTCTTGAAGATGGAGAAAGGGGGCATTTGGCCAGGAATAAAGGTGGCTCTAAAGCTGGAAAAGTCAGGAAGTAGACTTCCCCTAGAGCCTCAAGAAGGAACTAGCCCTATCGACACCCTGACTTTAAGCCCAGTGAAATGGATTTCAGACTTCTGAACTCCAGAACTTTAAGAGAACGAATGTATGTTGTTTTGCGCCCCATGCTTGTGGTAATTTGCTATAGAAGCAATAGGAAACTAATAAACTCGTTTATCATTTATTGCCTCTTATATCTAGCATAGTGCTTGGCACATATATGGACTCATAAATTAATATTTACTGAATAAATTGAAAATGTACATGAAGGAAATCATGAGAATGGAATGTACCCAACTCAGGCAACATTTTTTGGTTTAAAAAATTCCCTATTTCTAAGGATGAGAAGGACAGTTCTTTAAAGCTCAGTTGGGTGGACGGTTACTCAGTTATCCATGACAAGACCCCAGAGTTTAAGCAGCTTTGCATTAGCTCTTCAGGGCTAGCAAGCTCTTTCCTGGGAGCAGGTGCAGGAGGCCATGGAGCATGATAAACAGCCTTTAGAGGCTGACTGCTTTAAGAAGAACTATTTTGTGGGCTTCCCTGGTGGCGCAGTGGTTGAGAGTCCGCCTGCCGATGCAGGGGACACGGGTTCGTGCCCTGGTCCGGGAAGATCCCACATGCCATGGAGCGGCTGGGCCCGTGAGCCATGGCCACTGAACCTGCGTGTCCGGAGCCTGTGCTCCGCAATGGGAGAGGCCACAACAGTGAGAGGCCCGCGTACCGCAAAAAAAAACCAGAAAACAAAAAACAAAAAACTATTTTGTGTTTCCAAGGACTCAAAGCCCCAGGAAGACAGGGAGGAAGAAGGGGCAGTGTCCATACTGTACAATGCCAAATACCAGCACCTTGAAGAAAGTCTAGTATATAGTAGGCACTCAAGAAGAAAATGGTAGAGGGTACTTCCCTGGCAATCCAGTGGTTGAGACTTCGCCTTCCAATGCAGGGGGTGTGGGTTCGATCCCTGGTCTGGGAGTTAAGATACCACAGGCCTCGTGGCCAAAAAACCAAAACATAAGCAATATTGTATCAAATTCAATAAAGACTTTAAAAATGGTCCACATCAAAAAAAAAGAAATCTTAAAAAAAGAGAAGAAAATGGTAGAATGAATGACATTAGAGCCAGTGCATAATCGTGACCTTGCACCCCTGCCCCAACCCCCTTCCCAAAGCCTTCTACAGGAGATGTCAATCTCCCCCCACCTCTGCCTGCTCTGCCTCCCTAGATGTCACTTCCATCAGATTTTACTCATATACACTAAAGAAGAGCAAAGGAGAGCACCCTCTAACCTCAGACACACACACACACACACACACACACACACACACACACACACACACA